>NC_059108.1:24404736-24737272 GCF_020740685.1 Jaculus jaculus | reverse complement strand
ATAAGTAGAAGATTGCTATCTTCAAGAACTGTTTTTCTGGCCTGGAGAGATGGCTCAGTGGTTAAGGCACTTGCCTGCAATGCTTAATGACCTGGGTTTAGTAACCCATTACCCATGTAAAGCCAGATGCCCAAAGTGGCACATGCACTTGTAGTTCATTTGCAGTGGCAAGCTGGGCGCGATGGCGCATGCCTTTAATCCCAGCACTTGGGAGGCAGAGGTAGGAGAATCACCGTGAGTTTGAGGCCACGCTGAGACTACGTAGTGAATTCCAGGTCAGCCTGGGCTGGAGTGAGACCCTACCTCAAAAAAACAAACAAAAAACCCTGAGTAGTACTTGCATGCATCACCAGGGCTCTGCCTTCATCAGTGGATTACTCACTCCTCTGAGGGATTCTTAACATGATAGCTTACTTGAAGGGGGTGGAAAGTACGTGTGGGGCCTATTTGGGAGGAAGGCGTCACTGAGGAAATGCCTTTCAAGAGTATTATCTTGTCCCCAGCTTTTTCCTCTGTGTTATCACCTCTGTTTCCTGACTGTTATGACATCACACCTCTCTGCTACTATTTTCTGTCTCACTATGGCCCAGAAACAAATAGAGCCCTTGACCATGGACTAAAACCTCAAACCATGAGACAAAATAAAATTCCTCCCCTAAGTTGTTTTCTCACATAGTTTGTGATGGTAATGAAAAGTGTCACTAGCACAAGTATAGGCTTGAGACTCCTTCGAAAATTCTACATTGGATGGCTGCTTCAGAAGAATTTAATCAGGGCATCTTAGTAAGATAGGGAAAGGAAAACTCAAGACACAAAGGTGGTTCCCCCACCCCCAAGCAGAAGCAGGCTCTCATCCTAGCCCAAGCTGACCTGGAATTCACTCTGTAGCCCAGGCTGGCCTCAAACACATGGCAGTTCTCCTACCTCAGCCTCCCAAGTGCTGAAATTAAAGACATATGCCACCATGCCCGGCTCCAAAATGTTCATATTTAAAATTTTAATTTATTTATGGGGGGAGGGGAGAGGGAGAATGAACACAAGCGTATCAGGGCCTCTTGCCACTGCAAATGAACTCCAGATGCATGAGTCACCTTGTCCATTTGGCTTTATGTAGGTACTGGGGAACTGAATCTGGGCTGGCAAGCTTTGCAAACAGGTGCCTTTAACTGCCAAGCCATCTCCCCAGCCCAAGGGTTTATTTTTACCCTAATAAAACAGCAAGGGTCTGTAGCTGGAGAGATGGCTCAGCCTGCAAAGCCTAAGAACCTGGGTTTGATTCCCGAGGACCCACGTAAAGGCAGATACACAAAGTGGCATGTGTATCTGGTGCTCATTTGCAGTAGCTAGAGGCCCCGGGGCACCTATTCTCATTCTCTCTCCTCTCTCTCTGCTTGCAAATAAACTTAAAAATTGAAAAACATAGTAAGAGTACACATCCACATGCCTGACTAAATAAAATTGTAGCCTGTTAATAACACTAGCACCTTACATTTACCTAGTGTGTTCTGTTTTTAAAACACGTTCATACATTTACTTCTATGAAGCAGAAGGGTAGTTCCTATAATTCCCACTTTATAGAAGAAAAAACTGAACTTAACCAATTAACTAATTTAAACTGAATCACATAAGAATGGAAGACTTGGCTTCCTAAGACAAAATTTTGAACTGTTTTATTATTACTTCTTAAATCCTTTTCATATATTTAAACATTATTCTTAATATTTAGAACTATGACTTTCAGTGGCTAAGTACCATGGTACTAACCTGTGGACTGGATTTTGAATTCAAAGTAGCTTTTGTTTTGATGTAAAGGTGCACTGGCTAAACAACCTCCGGTTCCACATATTCTTCTTCCATTTTTCACAATGACAACGTCTGTTCCTAAACAAAAAAACACAAATACTAGGTAAGGCTTTGCATTTTCATATCCAATAATTAGGGTTAATTTGTTCACTTCTATCTCTTAGCCAGCAAAAAGTAAGGCTGTCATAAGTCCTTGGAAATTCAGGCATATTACTAGAGCATTTTATATTTAGTTCACTTTTTTTTGTTTTGTTTTTTTCAAGGTAGGGTGTTGCTTTAGCCCAGGCTGACCTGGAATTCACTATGTAGTCTCAGGGTGGCCTTGAACTCTTGGCAGTCTTCCTACCTCTACCACCCAAGTGTTGGGATTAAAGGTGTGCGTTACCACGCCTGGTTTAGTTCACTATTTTAGAGATGTTTATATGTAATATTTGTACTAGTAAGTTTAATTAGTCTGCTTCAATTAAGCAATAAGTATAATTAAACTGTTTCAAATGAAATGTAATACCTTTAAATTATACTGGACATTAAAAAAAACTCGTAAGGGCTGGGCATGGTGGTGCGTGCCTTTAATCCCAGCACTTGGGAGGCTGAGAAGTAGGAGGATCATGGTGAGTTTGAGGCCACCCTGAGACTACATAGAGAATTCCAGGTCAGCCTGGGCTAGAGTGAGACCCTACCTCAACCACCTCTACCCAAAAAACCTTCCAAGGTAGAAATAGACTGCTTGAATTTTTTTTTTTTTTTTTGCACGTGTATGCCTCTCTCTGTGTGTGTGATGACAGGTGTGCACCACAGGTGAATTTCACATAGGTACTTGAGATCTGAACTCAGGTCCTCATGCTTCCAAGGCAAGCACTCTACCCCAACCCTAGCTCCTTTAATTCTTTTAAAAAATGTTTATTTATTTACAAGCAGAGAGACAGAGAGCACGTGCAAGAGAGATGGAGGGACGGAGGGAGGGAGAGAGAGAATAGGCATGCCAAGGCCTCTTGCCATTGCATATGTATGTGCCATATAGGTACAGGGGAAATGAACCCAAGTCGTTAGGCCTTGCAGGTAAGTGCCTGAAGTACCTCCAGCCCTCCTTTAACTTTTTTTTTTTTTTTGGGTGTGTGTGTGTGTGTGTGTGTGTGTGTGTATTTTGACATAGGGTCTTACTCTACCCCGGGCTGACCTGTTATTCACTATGTAGTCTCAGCATGGCCTCGAATTCATGGTGATCCTCCTACCTCTGCCTCTCTAGTGCTGCAATTAAAGGTGTGCGCCACCACACTTGGCTAAATGGTATTGTTTACTTATTTATTTAGGTTTTTTAAAAAGTGTTTATTTATTTGCAAACATAGAGAAAAAGATAGAGAGGGGGAGAGAGAGAGAGAATGGTGTGCCAGGACCTCTAGCCACTGCAAATGAACTCCAGACATATGTGCTACTTTGTACATCTGGCTTTATGTGGTACTGGGGAATTGAACCCTAGGCTATCAGGCATTGTAAGCAAGTGTCTTAACTGCTGAGCCATCTCTTCAGCCCTCCTTTATTTATTTCTTTTTCCAGGTAGGGTCTCACTCTGGCCCAGGCTGATCTGGAATTCACTATGTAGTCTCACGGTGGCCTTGAACTGATGGTAATTGTACTACCTCTGCCTCCCTGAGTGTGGGGATTAAAGGTGTGCGCCACCACACCCGGCCCTCCTTTAAGTTTTGACCAATAAACAATTTAGATGATTTAACAAATCACTTCCATTTAAAACAAGCCATAAACATTAAAAAAATTAAGTAATTTGGTGAAGTTTTCTAATCAGTGGTGGCACACACCTTTAATCCCAGCACTCAGGAGGCAGAGTTCGGAGGATCACTGTGAGCTCAAGGCCACCCTGAGACAACATAGTGAATTCCAGGTCAGCCTGGGCTAGAGTTTTTCCCTACCTCAAAAAAACAAAAAATGGTGCCGTTTTCAATTCAATCTGGATAAATTAACACAATCTTTTGAAAAACCGCTGAATATCTACCACGAACAAGATACTATATTAGTGCATGTCAGGTAACAGCAAAACAGTACATGGATATGAAAAGGTATATGTCTCTTCCCTTGTTGAAACAGCAGACACTGAAAAACCCTCAACTTTAGGACCTTAAAATGTTTTATTAGGAGAGCTCCTGTCAATCACATGGCAAAATGTAAACAAGTTATTTTTGTTTGTTTTGAAAGAATGTTCTTTTGTCACTGAGGCTAACTCTGAACTTTCAATTCTCCTGCTTCAGTCCCCCTTCCTCCCAGTAACCAGGGTTACACCATCCTTCGAATAAAAACTGGATTTTAACATCACTAAATGCATTTCTTTTCATGTAAATTTTTAGATTTCTGGCCTTCAGCCTGGGTTCAATTTGCCACCTACCCACATGAAGCTGGATACAAAAAGTGGAGGAAGTGTTTGGTGTTCAGTTTGCAGCGGCAAGAGGCCCTAGTGTGACCCCCCCAAACACACATGTGCATATGAAATCTTTTTTGTTTGAGCTCAAACTCCAGATGCATGCACCACCTTATGCATCTGGCTTACACGTAGATCCTGGGGAACTGTAGGCAAGTAAGTGCCTTAACTGCTAAGCCATCTCTCCAGCCTGTTTTTAATTTTTTTTGTTTAATTTTCTTTTGATGTTTTTTGAGGTAGGGTCTCACTCTAGCCCAGGCTGACCTGGAACTCAGTCTGTAGTCCCAGACTGGCCTCAAACTCACAGCAATCCTCCTATTTCATCCTCCTGAATGCTGGGAGTAAAGGCTGTGTCTCCATGCCTGTCTAAAAAATATTTTTTATTGTTTGCAAGCTGAGGAGAGAGAGAAGCAGAGAGAGAAAAGGAGGGAGGGAGGGAGAATGCATGAATATATATGGGCATACCAGGGCCTCTTGCTGTTGCAAATGACCTCCCGATACTTGTGCCACTTAGTGCATCTGGGGAATTGAACTTGGGCTGGCGCGCTTGACAAGCAGCACCTTTAACTACTGAGCCATCTCTCCAGCCCTGTTTTTAAATCTTGGTTGAATAAAGTATGTATATCAGAGAACATGAAGAGATACCATAATTCGATTTTATTTATTTTTGTTTATGAGAGAGAGAGAGAACTGGCATACCAGGGCCTTAGCCAATGCAAATGAACTCCAGATGTGTGCACTATCTTGTGCACATGCGTCACCTTATGCATCTGGCTTACATGAGTTCTGGGGAGTTGAACCCAGGGTCCTTAGCCTTCACAGGCAAGTGCCTTAACCACTAAGCCATCTCTCCAGCCCGAGACAGCATAATTCTAATATATATGAAATATCCTTTGTTGGGATTAAAAGTAAAACTCTTAACCCACTCCACACCTGCTTTATTAGCACAAGTCTTGGTGTCCAGCAAATGTTCAATGAAAAATGATCCAGCAATAAATGGATGAGCTGTACTCTTTGTAGTGGCCAGTAGCATGTGATTTCTTTTCCCAGACAGACTTCCCTGTGGAAATCAGTTTTAAGGAAGCCAACTCAATCTCTGGCTTCAGAGGCAGAACATTTGACCCAGGTTGAGTGCATCAGTACCTTCCACATGTCCTGGTCACAGTGATTGAATCAAGGGCAGTTATAAACCGGGTGTGGTGGTGCACACTTTTAATCCCAGCCCTTGGGAGGCACAGTTAGGAGGACCATCGTGGTTCAAGGCCACCTCGAGACTATATAGTGAATTCCAGGTCAGCCTGTGCTAAGAGTGAAAACCTACTTCGAAAAAACAAAAACAACAACAACAAAAAGGCCCAGCAATTATAGAACCTAACAAATAAGAGAAAGTGTCAGGACTTTTGCAGAGAACCATACATAAAGACACTCTTGTTCTTGCTGGACTGAAATAAGGAAGCCAAGGGAGCTGCTGCAAGTGACCATGGAAGCTAACCTTCAGGAGGAGACAGAGGAGATGAGAAAAAACCAAGGCCCTAGCAGCACTGAGTCCTTCCTGAAGCAACTACTACCCATCACTTAAACAATTCTGTTTGCACTATCTACAACTAAAAGCATCTCTAGTGAAATGCACTTCTAATAACTATGCAAATAAATGCACTTTTTCCTCATTGGCAAGAGTTCATGGTCCTCCACACATATAACTCGTCTATGGACTTAACTCTTAAATCTTAAATTTAAGATTTAAATTTCATCCTAAGGCAGTACATTAATGGAAACATCAAGACTTTCAAGGGCTGGAGAGATGGGTTAGTGGTTAAGGTACTTACCTGTGAAGCCTAAGGACACATGTTTGATTTCCCAGTATAAACGTAAGCCATATGCATAAGGTGGCACATGCATCTAGAGTTCGCTTGCAGTGGCTGGAGGGCCTGGCATGCTCTCTTTCTATCTGCCTCTCTTTAAAAAATAAATAAGACTTTCAAAACATTATAGCCTGATCTGTAAGCTGGAACTAGAGGGTATGTCATTATTCTCTTATTTCAAAATAATTTCCTAGTGAGATTTTAAAAAACATTTATTTAATTATATTCACAAATGAAAGAGAGAGAGAATGGACACACCAGGGCTGCTTACCACTGCAAATGAACTCCAGACACATATGCCTCTTTGTGTATCTGGCTTTATGTGGGTGCTGGGGAATTGAACCCAAGCCATGAGGCTTTGCCAGCAAGAGCCATCTCTTCAGCCTTCTTACTGAGATATTTTACACAGAAATGAATATATTCAAGTAACATTCTACAGTGTTTGTGGATCATTGGGGAATCACTTATCTTATTTATCTTTACTAAGTAAGCCAATATTTTGTATTTGGATTCATGCAATTTGTGTAGTTTTATTAATCACTGGTTCAGCTTGGAAAGTCAAGGCAAATTTGAGTACATCCAAACACCAAAAAATATAGCCAAAGAATGTGTCTTAAGAAGCAATAGGAATTTTCAAATGAGTAGTTCCTACCTTGACTGGCATTTGTTTCTAGAAACAAAAAAAAAAAAATCAATTCACAACTAAAAGCATATGGTACAGCATCAATTAAGAAAATTATAACATTACAAAATGGTTTTAATGAAACATCAAAAATCAGTAATTACTATAAAGAGGTATGATTCAAATATTAAAATGTAGATTTATTTTCTTTTAAGAGAAAACAGGAAAGTTGGGCAAGAAAGTGAGACTCTTCCCTCAAAAAAAAAAAAAAAAGATGAAAATGAGCTGGGTGCACACCTTTAACCCCAGCACTGGGGAGGCAGAGGTAGGAGAATCATTGTGAGTTCCAGGCCAGCTTGGGACGACAGAGTGAGTTCCAGGTCAGCCTGGGCTACAGTGAGACCCTACCTTGAAAAAACAAAAACAAAAAGGAAAAAAGAAAACTCAATTACATTCTTCATGTTACTCATATGACCTTTCATATATGCGTATTTACTCTGTATGTTTTCCATATTTCCCACTTAAGATTAACCAATGATTGCAATACTCTTCTAACTCAACACCCCTCTCCTGTCTTTCATTTCATTCCGGTTCTTGAACCAGGTTTTCCTGGGGATTGAAGCGTTTGAATTTACTGGAAGACAGGTTAAGAAAAAACATTTGGAAAGAAAATTTTAGAATAATATCACTCTATTTCATTCACATATTATCTGAAGGGTGTTAGACAGCTTTGGAGAAAGACAAGCATAATGGAATAGGTACAAATGATCAGTTCTTTCCATATAAGAGACCAGAGAAGAGGCATGTTCTAGAGAGTGGACTGAAGGAACTTAAAAGATGATGGCTGTCCTTTACTGTTATATTAAAACAGTACCACCAGTCAGTCACATTAGTTCAGTGAGTGGGTGAATAAAGCAGAAATGTTTTCTGAGAGAAATTACAGCATCTGAACATCTATCATCTATAAATCATGATGGATAAATAATTTAAAGATACTCACTTACTTGTGTGTACTAAGATACCATGTACTGCATTTGAGAGACTAAAGAATTAGAAATACGTGCTATAGGGCTGGAAAGATGGCTTAGAGGTTAAGATGCATGCCTGTGAAACCTAAGGATGCAAGTTCAATTCTCCAGGTCCCATATAAGCCAGATGCATATGGTGGCGCATGTGTCTGTAGCTCATTTGTAGAGGCCCTGGTGCGCCCATTCTCTCTCCCTCACTGTCTCTAATAAAGAAATAAAAGTAAAACTTTCAAAACGTATATGCTATAGAAGCTGTAATAGGCACTGTTTCCAGAATTGTTGAAGAATAATTTTGCTGCAAACATTAGGAACTGTATTTGTTATTTTAATGCACTGTTCTTTAGACAATGAGAGGTTTGGGGAAGTGAAGAGCGCAGAATTTTATTTGAAATGACCCGCAAGGGATAGTATTCCAACTGAAATAATTACACTAGGAAATCTCTCCTGCCTGGAGCATATTCCAGGAATTCTGAACTACAAGGGAGAAATCTAAAGAGCGTGAGTATTTGGAAAAAGAGCCGACGGAGGCCAGAGGGAAGAATGTTAGGTGAGGAAGTTATCAGGCCACTTGGAACTGACAGGGACAACAAGAACACGGGTGAAAAGAAGCAAGCGTCCTGTTTTATTTTGCAACAGCCTGACTCGGTGGGAAGAGCAGGGTCAGATGACGTGACAGCGTTTCTCACCCGTGACTAAGGAGTCCGGCAAGGGGAGGTTTTAGGGAATGGCACGTTCCGACGTGAGGTGTGACTTGGGGCTCGGGAGTGGAGAGAAGGGGAGCTAGCACGCTGGAGCCCACCCTCGGCAGCGCCGGCCACTGAACCGCGGGCAGGGATGGAGTGGGCCGGCGGCATCCCCGAAGCCCAAGGACGGGCTCCGACCAGCGGGGCCGTCCCCCCGCCCCCGCCCCGGGGCCGGCCCGTCGGGTCCGGGCAGCGAGGACCCTTACCCATGTGCTGCGTGTCCAGCTGCACGGCCGGCATTTCCTTCAGCGGAATGTGGCCCGTCCCGCCGTCCCGGCAGCACCGCAGGCAGCACCACACCGACGCGGCCATGGCGCGCAGCGACCTCCGGCCCGGCCGCCGCCGGGCCCACACCTACACGCCGACACCGCCCCCGACTCCGCCCACCCGCCCCGAGCGCGCGGGGGCTGCGGCGGCCGGTGCGGTGACGCCCGGGGCCGGGAGGCGCAGCGCAGCGCAGGGCCGAGGCGTGGGCCTCCTCGCGGGACGGGGCGGGGCCGGGGGCGGGGCCATGGCCTGACGGACGGGGAGGGGGCGGGGCCATGGCCTGACGGACTGGGAGGGGGCGGGGCCATGGCCTGACGGACTGGGAGGGGGCGGGGCGTGCGGAGGCGGCGTGCGCCTGCGCACCGCGTCCTTTCCATCTTCCAACTGTTTCGCGCCCGCCCCCGAGGCCGACAGGTGAGTGAGATTGTCTGTATCCCGAGGGGTCTTGGGGGGAGGGGGCGGGGGCAGTCCTCAGATGCTGAAGGGAGGTTTCTTGTTTTGTTATTTTGAGACGTGGGGGAGTCGCTGCGTTGCCCACCCTGTGCTGGAGCTCTCAGGCTCGAGATGATCCGTCCTCCCGAGCGGCGGGGACTACAGGCGCGACCCCCGCACCTGACTGCGCTCTGGCCCTGCTGTTGCGCCGTCGCCATTGTGGCCAGACTGACAGGAGCAGATCCGTCTGGAGGTGGAGGGCGCTAAGTCAACACGACCTCTGAGGTTTCACTTAGCGCCTGTGTCTCCAGGAAGAGCCTGGGTACCCTCCTCCTGCGGCTGCTCAGGGAAGAAGCTTCCAGACCGCATATGGCTCTGGAGGGATGCCCGGGGGAGATTGCACCGTGGGTGCTTGCACCGTGGGCTCTGCCGCGCAGGCCGAAGCGCGCAAGAGGCCACCCAAAGAGAGGACCTGGCCGGGAGGGCGACCTTTGCTCGGCCGCTTGCAGGCTCAGCGCTCGGGTGTACTGACGAACCCCTCCCTCCCAGGCTACGGGAAGGGTGGGTGCAGCGTCCCCCAACTGCGATCTGCTCTGCTTCCACACAGAAGGCCCCCATGGTCGTCAGTGTATTTCCTTCGCCGGTACATTTTACTCCTTCAGATGACACCCGACTTCCGGACGTGATTTACCCGGCTCAAATCTCTGTACCCCAGATCAGGTTTCCATTCTGAAGGACTCCTCCTGCCCCGTGGGAACTAGACATAAATTCTCGCTACTTAAGTCATGGCTTTCCATGCATAACTTTTTAGTCACCTGAGTTCAGATATCCTTTATGGAATATTTTTATTTTCGGGTCCCTCACTCTCTTCTGTCTATATAACTGATTTAGTTTATTTTATTTGTTTTGGTTTTCCGAGGTAGGGTCTCACCCTAGCCCAGGTTGACCTGGAATTCACTATGTAGTCTCAGGGCAGCCTCGAACTCACTGCGATCCTCCTATCTCTACCTCCCGAGTGCTGGGATTAAGCCTGGCATAAATGATATTTTAAAAACATTTTATTTAATTAATTATTTGCAAGAGGGAAGGAGAGAGAGAGAAAGCGAGGGAAGAGGTAGACAGGATAGGCTTGGCAGGGCCTCCAGTCACTGCAAACGAACTCTGGACACATGCAACCCCCCCACTTGTGCATCTGGTTTACATGGGTCCTGGGGAATTGAACTGAGGTCC
Organism: Jaculus jaculus; assembly: GCF_020740685.1. Taxonomy (NCBI): domain Eukaryota; kingdom Metazoa; phylum Chordata; class Mammalia; order Rodentia; family Dipodidae; genus Jaculus; species Jaculus jaculus. The sequence goes on along the minus strand of NC_059108.1, from coordinate 24,726,857 downwards.
TTTGGCTTTGCAGGCAAGCGCCTTAACTGCGAAGCCATCTCTCCAGTCCACGAGTGATATTTTTATTACAATACTGAGGACAATCTCTGTATCTTGTACTTTTATCATAGAATTAATAGCTAAGGTAATTATTAAGTTGACTGACGATTTCTTTTTTTTTAATATTTTTTTTTAGTATTTATTTATTTATTTATTTATTTATTTGAGAGCAACAGACACAGAGAGAAAGACAGAGGGAGAGAGAGAGAATGGGCACGCCAGGGCTTCCAGCCACTGCAAACGAACTCCAGACGCGTGCGCCCCCTTGTGCATCTGGCTAACGTGGGACCTGGGGAACTGAGCCTCGAACCGAGGTCCATAGGCTTCACAGGCGAGCGCTTAACCGCTAAGCCATCTCTCCAGCCCTGACTGACGATTTCTTTATACTGTCTCCCACTGCCTACGAAGTGCTCTCCTAGTAATCATTTTACATACACCCAATAGGAGTCAGGCACTCTTCACAGACAGATCTAACTGAATCTTTGCAATATTTCAAGGGCAATATTGTCCCATTTTATAGATGAAGAAATAAGCCTAGAGGGATTAAATGACTTGTGCAACTTCTTCTGAGTTCAGGAAAGATACAAGTTAGGCTTCAAAACCCATCCTTCTGACTGTAAGTGTGTATTTACCAAATTTTGCTGCCTCTCAAATTTTGAAGTCCTAACATAATTAAAGCTACAGTCCTCTGAAAATGGTGTTAATGTAGATTTATACTTTATTCTTGTTTAATTAGTCTCTACCGTAAATGAAGCTGTCACAATTCATGTATAGACAATAAAAATTATAAGCTTAAAGTTTTGCTTAGAAGAATTTTAAAAGTAGCACATGTATTAAATGTGCAATAAACACTTAGAGCATTCAAATTGATCCCATCATCAAAGAAAAGTCAGACTATTAGATGGCTGTGATTTAGCTATGAATGTACAGAGGCAGAAGCTACTTGAAAAGTAATTTGCTGGGGCACTGCCAAGTGTCCTTTGCTCCTACTGTTGAAACTCAAGTGTGCTCAGCAGAATGAAGCAAGAAAAACTGGTTAGTTCCTGAAACAGACTTCCCTGTCATGGCGATGAATCCTGAAACAGACTTCCCTGTCATGGTGATGAATTTCATCTATGAGTTCACAGGCTTCCCTTCTCATATCTGAGATTCTCTTATCCTTTATTACTTTCAAAAGAGTTTTTTTCCTTTATTTTGGAAGATATTTTGAAAGTATTTCTGAGCTATCACCTCAAATAACAATCATATATAAAGGCTACAAGAAAGTTTCCCTGTATTCAGAAGGTCTTTTATCAACGACAAAAGCAGTAACAGTGGTTACTGGGCAAAAACAAAGAAAACAAAAACAAATCTAAGATGGAGATGACTCTGGTTAAAGGCACATACTTGCAAAGTCTGACGACTTAGGTTTGATTCCCCAGTATCCATGTAAAGCCAGATGCATAAAGTGGCCCATGTGTCAGGAGTTTGCAATGTCAAGAGGCCCCAGTGCACCCATTCTTTCTCTCCCTTCCTCCCTCCCTCCTTTCTCATTATATATATATATATATATATATATATATATATATATATATATATATGTGTGTGTGTGTGTGTGTATTTAAATCTGCTTTACTCTCATGCCAGGAACAGGAGAACCGAGGACAATAATGTAAAGCATGTATTTTGTATTTCAGAGTTGATTTTAACATCATGGTCAAGATTTTCTTTAATGGTTTTTATGACAGGCAGCCATTTGTTATTAGTGAATTTCACACTGTATACTGGACCATACGGAATGATTTATTTCTTAAGAAATCAATGAGGGCTGGAGAGATGGCTTAGTGGTTAAGGCATTTCCCTGCAAAGCCAAAGAACCTAGGTTTGATTCCCCAGGACCCATGTAAGCCAGATGCACAAGAGGCACATGCGTCTGGAGGTTGTTTGCAGTGGTTACAGGCCCTGGTGTGCCCATTCTCTCTGTCTGCCTCTCTTCTCTCTCTCTCTACTTGCAACTAAATAAAAATAAAAATTATATATATATAAAGAAATTAATAACGAGCTTTTAATCCAAATAATTGATATTTAAGAAGTGCTAACTGTTAATCAAGCACTCATCTAAGTGTATTTTGCAAAGTAATCCTTAACCCTCTGTAGGAAAAAAATTATCTTCATGTTATAAACAATGAAACTGAGAAGAGAAAAAGATAATAATTCCAAAGTTATATTCAGCGAAGGATAAAAAGCTGCATTCAAACCTAGGCAGTTTGACTCTTGGGTCTGTATTCTTAATTACTTTGCAAACTGACTCCCCTAGGGTGTTATATTTAGGAATACATTACATAGCAGTTACCTTCTCATTGCTGGGACACCTGACCAGAAACAGCTTATGGGAGGAAAGTGTTTATTTCTGCTTAAAGTCTCAAGGGAAGTTTTATTGTGGCAGGGAAAACATGGAAAAGCAGATAGCTTAGTGTCATATTTTGTTACATTAGCTGCAAGGTAGCAGCCAGAGTGAGTTACCCAACGGGTTATAATAAATCTAAGGTCTGCCCTCAAGAGCTCACCTCTTCCAACAAGGCGCCACCTCTCAAAAACTCCACAACCAAATTGCTACAAGCTGGGGACCAGATACTCAAAACATGTGAGGCAGGTTGGGGAGATGGCTTGCTGTCTAAATGTACTTGCTAGCAAATCCCACAGCCCTGGGCTTGATTCCCCAGTACTCACATAAAGCCAGATGCTCAACATGCATCTGGAGTGAGTTTGTAGTAACAAGAGGACCTGACACGTCATTGTTCCCAAATAAATAAATAAATAATGTTTAAAACAAACAACCATGTGAGATTCCTGGGGGACATTTACATTCAAAACACTGTATTCCACCCCTGGCTCCCATAGACTCATGGCCATCTCATGATGCAAGATGCATTCAGTCAAACTTTAAAAGTCTCCATTGTATTTACCAGTCCCAACACTGTTCAAAAGCCCCAAGTCTCTTGTGAGACAGTCCCTAAACTGTGAACCCTGAAATATCAAAACACAAGTGACATACTTGTAACACATAATGGCATAGAATAAACATTCCCACTCCAAATGAGAAGAATGGGCCATACCAAGAGAAAACCAGCAGGGGAAGCATGAATCCTACTGCAGGCTGCACCACTTAATCAGTGGCTTGTTTACAAAGGGCTGGTAACTGTTCTGTACAAAAGCTTTCATAGCCAAAGGTAAAACTACATAACCTAGTATTTTTGGGAAACAATTTACAAAATCACTTATCTGCACTAAATAATTAAAATAATACACTTTTCCAAAGTATTTGGAAGATTCAAGTGATACGTATGTTTGAACTATATTGCAGGGCCAGGGAGCAAAAAGTCACCATTTTCAAATTATAAAAATAAATAAGGGCTGGAGAGATGGCTTAGTGGTTAAGGCACTTACTTGCAAAGCCAGAGGACCCAGGTTCAATTCCCCAGGACCTGCATAAGCCAGATGCACAAGGTGGTGCATGCATCAGGAGTTGGTTAAAAAATATGTAAATTAATAAAAAAGATTTTTTTAAAGTTTGAATATCTGTTAAACTATTTTTCTACAGTAGTAGCACTGTTCTGCAATCTCACCAACAATGCACATGGTTGTAATTTCTCTGTATCTTTGCCAATTCTTGTTACCATCTGTCAGCAAGTATGAAGTAGTGTCTCTGACACTGTGCATTCCCTGTTGACTACTAAAGTCAAGCAGCTTTCCATGTGCTTTTTGGCCATCCGTGTATGTTTGGAGTAATATGTATATCTTTTGATAATTTTTTAATTGGATTACTTTGTTTTTCAGTTGTAATTTTTTCTTTTTTTTTTTTTGAGACTTTAACTGGTTATGTAGCATAGGCTGGTTTTGAACTCTTGATCCTCATGCCTCTACCTCCCAAGGTATGGGATTACAGGTGTGTATCATCATGCCCAGTGAAAATGATGCCATTAGGGTAGTCTCTAGTTCAGTCTGACTGGTTCTGTTGTTGTTTTTGTGGTACTAGGGATAGAATCCAGAGCCTTACACTCTACCACTAAGTCACATCTCTACCCCCGAGTGGCTTTTTTTGTGTGTGTTGGGGGGGGAGGGGTGGCAGCGGCAGCATGCTGTCTTGCTCTGCAGCTCAGGCTGGCCTGGAACTCAGTGTGTAGCCCAAGCTGACTGAGTCTATGGTGATTTTCTGTCTCAGCCTCCTGAGTGCTGAGAGTAAGGTGTGAGCCAATGGCCAACTGGATAGTTCTTGGTATATTCTAGATATAAATGCCTTTATCAGCTATAAAACTTGCTAATATTTTCTTCCATTCTGACAGTTATCTTTTTTTTTTTTTTTTTTGGTTTTTTTGAGGTAGGGTCTCACTCTAGCCCAGGCTGACCTGGAATTCACTATGTAGTCTCAGGGTGGCCTCGAACTCACGGTGATCCTCCTACCTCTGCCTCCCAAGTGCTGGGATTAAAGGCATGCGCCACCACGCCCGTCTTTTTTTTTTTTTAAACAAGACAGGGCAGCTTCTGGGACAGACCACTGTATTTTTTTAAATTATTTATTTATTTATTTGAGAGCGACAGACACAGAGAGAAAGACAGATAGAGGGAGAGAGAGAGAATGGGCGCGCCAGGGCTTCCAGCCTCTGCAAACGAACTCCAGACGCGTGCACCCCCTTGTGCATCTGGCTAACGTGGGATCTGGGGAACTGAGCCTTGAACCGGGGTCCTTAGGCTTCACAGGCAAGCGCTTAACCACTAAGCCATCTCTCCAGCCCAGTTATCTTTTCTTTTAGAGAGAGAGAGAATTGGCACACCAGATTCTCAGTCACTGCAATTGAACTCCAGATGCTTCTGCCACCTAGTGGGCACATGTGACCTTGCACCTGCCTCACCTTTGTGTGTCTGGCTAAGGTGGGATCTGGAGAGTCGAACATGGGTCCTTAGAGTTCATAGACAAGCTCCTTAACTGCTAAGCCATTGCTCCAGGCCATAAGTTATCTTTTTAATTTTCTTTTCTTCTTTTTTTTTATTATTATTATTGGTTTTTCCAAGGTAGGGTCTCACTCTAGCTCAGGCTGATCTGGAATTCACTGTGTAGTGTCAGGGTGGCCTCGAACTCATGGTGATCCTTCTACCTCTGCTTCCCAAGTACTGAGATTAAAGGCGTGCACCATGCCTGGCTTCTTTTTATTTTCCTGATAACATCCTTTGAGGAACAAAAAATAATTTTATTGGAGCATTACTTATTTTTTCTTTTGTTACCTGTGCATTTGGTGTTGGTGACAGTTTATGAGTCTACTTGACTTGGTTAAGGGATGCCCAGAAGGTGTATTTGGGTGTGTGTTTCTGAATCAGACTAAGGATGATCAGCCCTTACCCATGTGGATGGCATAAGTTAATATGTTGAAGGCCAAAATAGAGCAAAAAGGTGGAAGAAATACAAATTCTCTCTTCTTAGATATCCATGTCTTTTGTCTTCAGACATTGGGTCAGGTTGTCATGCTTCTAGACTCCAAATAAATAAATAAAAATACAATATTGTTAAAAAGAGAAATACTACAAGCAGTTTCACTGAATCTGAAATCTTATGTAATTAGACTGATTAAATTTTTTGTGGCCTCAAAATCTTTATTTGTGCTTGTCAGTGATTAGTTTTATTGATGCATGTAACATTGGGCAACACGATCACTGTGTCAAATGCACAAATCACTCCATTTGGTTTTTTTGGTTGTTGTTTTTATTTTTTGGGGGTAGGTTCTCACTCTAGCCCAGGCTGACTTGAAATTCAATATGTAGTCTTAGGATGGCCTCAACCTCAATTTGGTATTTTGAATTCATAAAACATCTTTAAATTTAGCCAGGTATGGTGGTGCACACCTTTAATCCCAACACTTAGGAGACATAGGTAGGAGGATCACCGTGAGTTCAAGACCACCCTGAGACTATACAGTGTAGCCTACATAGGTCAGCTTGGGCTAGACTGAGACCCTACCTTGAAAAACAACAAGAACAAAAAATTCAAAACTTTAAATTTAATTATAAAGCTTAAAAAATATTTTCCCAAGTCAGTATTATTAAGCTTGTTCCTATTGCAAGGGTGGATGAAAAATCTTAAAGAACATGTTTTCCCCCATTAAGTTTGCTAAGTAGTTCCATGATAATATTGTTCACTTTAATAAGATTATTCCCATTGTATGGCAGCTTAAAGAGTTCATTTAGCTTTTAAAGTATATTGAAAAGATATATTATGCAATTTTAAAACCTGTTTTGACTTCACTGTTTAATTATTGAATCAAAAATTCTGTAATACTATCAAATAGTGAACAAAGTCTTAAAATCACTTCCTTTTACAAGCTTGGAGAAGGTATTCAAATGTCAAAGCTTTTTTCATTATCATTGTATAAACATGTGAAACAATCTATCACTTATCATGCTTATACTCACTGTTCCTTCTTCTTATTTTAAAATTTAGGTTAAAAAGTACATCATTCATACCTGTTATGCAGAACAATAGTCCTAAACATTTTCTGTGTCTTTAAACCTAGTTTGTGGATATGCTACCTTCCATGGCAAAAAGAAAAAGAGAGGACTTGAAGATGGGAATTAAATGAAGGATTTTAGAGAGGGAGAGAATCCTGAGTTGTTCCCATGGGCCCAGTGTAATTGTGAGGGTCCTTATAAGGGGGAAGCAGGAGTGTGAGAGTCAGAGAAGGGGAGGGGATGATGGAAGAACAGAGTAAATTGATGCGAACCAAAGAATGTAGGTAGCCTCTACATACCAGAGGAGGCAAAGAAATGGATTCTCCCCTAGGACCCTAGGGGAACACAGTCCCCCAGACCTGCTTAGGCTTCTAACCTCTCAATATATTTGAGTGGTTTGACACCACTATGTTTGTGATTGTTACAATAGCAGTGATAAAGAAAGTACACAACGTGCCCTAATACTGAGTGTTGCAGTCAGGTTCGCATTGCTGGTAGAAATCACCCAGCCAAAAGCAGCTTGTGGGAAAAAAGAGGTTTATTTTTATTTTGGCTTACAGGCTCAAGGAGGAAGCTCCACGATGGCAGGGGAAATGATGGCATGAGCAGAGGGTGGACATCACCCCCTGGCCAACATCAGGTGGACAGTAACAACAGGAGAGTGTGCCAAACACTGGCTTGGGGAAACTGGCTATAACACCCATAAGCCTGCCCCCAACAATACAGGAGGCATTAATTCCCAAATCTCCATCAGCTGGGAACCTAGCATTCAGAACACCTAAGTCTGTGGGGGACACCTGAATCAAACCACCACACTGAGTAACTTGATGCATTTCTATCAATGTATAGATCATGTAATCAGTACATCAGTAATTAATACATTCAATACCCCAGAAAGTTCTTCCTATCCCATCTCAGGAATCCTACACACACCAGAGAAACTGCTGCTTCTCTTCAAAATGTGTATTTAATTATTTTTCTTTTTCTTTTTCTTTTTTGAAGTAAGGTTTCACTCTAGTCTAAGCTGACCTGAAATTCACTATGTAGGCTCAGGATGGCCTTGAACTCACTGCTACCTCCTATCTCTGCCTCCCAAGTGCTGGGATTAAAGGCGTGCCACTCCTGGCTCCATGTGCTTCATCTTTATTGCTTCATGATTCACTAGAAAAACACACGGTGGGTGGGGGTATTGGTAGCTACAGTGGGGTCATGAGTGCACCAGTTGGTTCATATTGGGAGGACAGTGCCTCAAAGTATGACTGTGCACGTTGTGTTGTTTACCTTCATTCTGCCGCCTCTTCCACGATGTTCCCTGAGCTGTGGAGGAATGTACAGTAGACGTCCCCCTCAGCAGTAAGACTTAATAGCCTCTTACTTTCTACTGTGATGAATTTTGAGTCTCCTCAGTGTCTACCACCATCTCCATACAGCGGTTCTTTGTCTCGCAGTAAGAGCAGCACTCCTATCCTTGCACTGACTACCTCTGCGGCGTCCCCTGAGCCCTGGTGGGTGTGGTAGAAATGACTCATCCAGTGCTAAGCCCTGGGCCCTCTCTACTTGCCGTTTTGGTGAGTCTCGTGTCTGTCTAGTATTTCCAGCCATCTGTAAAAAGAAGATTCTCTTGTAAGTGAGGAGCTGTTTCTCTCTTATGGTTTTTGACACTCTTTGTTTTCTGTGTTTAGTGTCTTAACCACAATGTTTTGTAGGGATTTTCTTTTCTGGTGCAGTCTATTTGGCATTATGTATGCCTCTTGTACCTGGATGGGCCTCTCTTTCATAAGATTTGGGAAATCTTGTTCTATAATTTTACTGAAAATATTTTCTGTGTCTTGGACCTAAAGTTTTCCTTGTTTTATGCCCATGACTTGAACATTTGGTCTTTTTAAGATTTCCTACATTACTTTAATGTTCTGCAAATACTTTTTTGAAATTGTTTGATTTTGGTCTCATGATGTTGTTCCTCTTCCTCGTTTCAAGTTCTCATATCCTGCCCTCCACCTAATCTATTCTATTCTTATGGCTCTCCTTGGAACATTTTCATTGAATTATTTCACTTTTGGTTCTTCTTCAGTATGTCTCTTTATTGAGTTCTGCTTTCATTTCTTGGTTTGACTTTCCCATTGTTTTCTAGTTGTTTGTGCCTTTCATTTGTCTGTGGAGGTCTTTCAGTTGATTCTCTAGCATTTCATTCAGGCATCTGCTCATGTCTTCTTTTAAGTTTGCTATGTATAATTAATACTATCTTGTTTTGGAGTTCCTTGTCTGGAGTTCCTTCTAAGTAGAGGCTTCCACTATGGGACTAAACATACTTGCTGGGGAAATTTTGCCTTGGCTTGGTGTTGCTTGTGTTGGGGTTTGCCCATCCTTAGAGAATCCCTTTGCCTTGTTGAGAATGTAGCAACTGTAGCTCCATTGGAAGACTCGGGGTGGGCAAGGATTGGGGCTACTTCACTAACAAATACATGTCTAGACCAAGTTCATTGGGTCTAGTCATCCTGGCTCCCTGGTGAATTGTCTGGGTCTGGATTTGGAGGAAAGAGCAGTGCAGTTTGGGAGCTTTCCCAGGGGCAGGGACCTAGCCTCCTGATATTTGGTTCCCTGGTAACCTACCTGTCTCAGGCCAGGGTCATGGGCTCAGAGCCACCAGAGCTTCCCTGTTGCCTGGCTGGTGACCTGCCAGGATCTGGCCAGGGGTCTCATTCTATCACTCCAAACCTTACTTTTTATTAGAGTCAAAGGAAGAGGCAGAGAGAAAGAAGAGAATGGGCGTGCCAGGGCCTCCAGCCACTGCAAACGAACTCCAGACACATGAGCCCCCTTGTGCATCTGGCTTACATGGGTCCTGGGGAATCAAACTAGGGTCCTTAGGCTTCACAGGCAAATGCCTTAACCACTAAGCCATTTCCCCAGCCCTGCACTTTACTTTTTGAGACAGGGTCTCCCACTGAACCTAGAGCTCACTGATTCAGCTAGACTAGCCAGTGAGTCCTAGGGATTCCCTGTTTCTGCCTACCCGGCTTTGGGATTACAGGCACACCCCGACAGCCAAGCATTGTTAGGTAGGTGTTGGGGATCTAAACTCAGATTCTTATGTTTGTGTGGCAAGCTCCTTACCCACTGAGCCATCTTCCCAGCCCCTTAGGGTATTTTACTTTTCAGCAAGATTATGAAATATAGCTTCAGATACTCAAATTCTATAGTAGACATTTTGAGATAAGAGCTAAATGAGACTATTCATTTATATTATATGATTACTACATGTCTATACTAAATCTGTGTATAGTGACAACTCTCTCATTGGGCTGGATAGATGGCTTAGTGGTTAAGGAACTTGCCTGTGAAGACTAAGGACCCAGGTTCAACTCCCAGTGGCACATGTGTCTGGAGTTCGTTTGCAGTGGCTAGAGAACCTGATGTGCCCATTCTCTTTCTGTCTGTCTCAAATTAATAAAAATTTTTTAAAAAGTCTTTAAGAAACTCTATCATCATCTATTATGAAGGTGACAGCAGAAATGTAGACTGATACCAGTATAATGCTAATACTGTTGATTCAAATATCTGCAAGGTGTGGTGGCACATGCCTTTAATCATAGCCAATAGAAGGCTGAGGTAGGAAGATTGTCATGAGTTCAAAGTCAACCTGGAGCCAGGCATAGTGTCACACACCTTTAATCCCAGCACTCAGTAGGAGTTCGAGGCCAGCCTGAGACTACACAGTCAGCCTAGGCTGGAGTGAGACCCTACCTTGAAAAAAACAAAGCAAACCTAGGCTACAATTAAGGGTCAACTGGACTAGAAGGAGATGCTGCTTCAAAAATAAAAAATAAAAAAAAACATGATCCTGGGAAGATGGCTCAGTAATTAAAAGCACTAATTTGCAAAGCCTACTGGCCTAGGTTTAATTCCCTATAACCCATGTAAAGCCAAATACACAAAGTGGTGTATACACTTGGAGTTTGTTTGTAGTAACAAGAGACTCTGGCACATTTATTCTTTCCTTCTTTCTCTCTGATAAATAAATAAACAAAATTATTTTTAAAAAAATCAAATATCGGAGCCAGGCCTGGTGGCATCTGCCTTTAATCCCAGCTCTTGGGAGGCAGATGTAGGAGGATTGTCATGAGTTTGAGGCCACCCTAAGACTACATAGTGAATTCCAGGTCAGCCTGGGCTAGAGCTAGAGCAAGACTGTACCTCAAAACAAACAAACAAAAATATCAAGTCAAATCAATACCAGGCTGTCAGGCTGGAGAGATGGCTCAGCAATTAAGGCACTTGTCTGCAAAGCCTACTGACCCAGGTTCAATTCTGCAGTACCCATGTAAAGCTGGATGAACAAAGTGGCACATGATCTGGAGTTTGTCTGCAGTGGCAGGAGGCCCTGGCGCACCCATTTTCTCTGTCTCTCTGTCTCTGTTTCTTTCTGTCTATCTTGAATAAATAAATAAATAGATAAGTTATATATATATTTGGTTTTTTGAGGTAGGGTCTCACTCTAGTCCAGGCTGACCTGGAATTCACTATGTATGTAGTCTCAGGGTGGCCTTGAACCCACAGCGATCATCCTACCTCTACCTCCCAAATTCTGGTATTAAAGGAGTGCACTACCATGCCCAGCTAAATAAAATATTTTTTTTAAAAATCAAATATCATGAATAGTTTTTTCTTAGAAAAGTGTTCTGAACTAGTGAACAACTTTTGATAAAGTTATCAATATATAAATGCTATTTTATTTGACATCTGCCTATTGCTTTCTTGAAAATTATGTGTTGCCGTTAGGACTTTTTGACTTTGGCATGAAAACAAAATGCATTAAGTAGCAACTATCTTTGAAATTTGGATTTAGATTTTTGCTTTGTTTTGTTTTCTGAGACAGTCTCATATAGCCCAGGCTGGCCTTGAACTCCTGATTCCTCTGCCTCAGCCTCCTAAGTGCTAAGATCACAGACATACACTTCCACCCCTGGCCTTGCATTTGGATCTTTTCTTGGACTTACAATATGTTGTGAAACATCTTTATGATCCTGGGTGGCAACAATGAGCCACAGCTTCCCATTAGCCACTTATACTTTTGTGCTGTGTTGCTGAGCTGTGATATTCAGTAGATGGGTGAGGTGTTTGTACTATCCTGTTCTATTTAGTCCTTTCCTCTCCTCTGCTTTCTTCCTTTTTGTTTCTCTCTTGGTGTTAAGAATTGAACTCAGGCGCTGGAGAGATGGCTTAGTGGTTAAGGCACATGCCTGTGAAGCCTAAGGGCTCATGTAAGACTTTTGAGGTCCCATGTAAGCCAGATGCACAGTGACACAAGTGTGCAAGGTCGCACAAGTGTGTAGGGTTGCACATGCACACAAGGGGGTGCACGTGTCTGGAGTTCAATTGTAGTGGCTGAGACCCTGGCCAGTTCTCTCTCTCTCTTTCTTTCTCTCAATCTCTCTCTCTCTCTCTCTCTCTCTCTCTCTCACACACACACACACACACACACACACACACTCTTGTGTTAAAGAAAAAAAAAAGACTTGAACTTAGTTTACCACTGAGCAACATCTCAAGCCTCTCCATATATTTTTATTACTATTAATTATTTATTTATTTGACAGAGAAAGAGGCAGATAGAGAGAAAGAAAGAATGGTCGTGCCAGGGCCTCTAGACACTGCAAATGAATGCCAGAAGCATGCATCCCCTTGTGTATCTGGCTTATGAGGGTCCTAAGGAATTGAACCAGGATCCTTAGGCTTTACAGGCAAATGCCTTAGCCACTAAGCCATTTCCCCAGCCCCATTACTATTATTTCTTTTAGAGAGAGAGAATTGGCACACCAGGGCCTCAGCCACTGCAGTCAAACTCCAGACACTTGTGCCACCTAGTGGGCATGTGTGCCCTTGCGCCTTTGTGTGTCTGGCTTATGTGGGATCTTGAGAATTGAACTGTAGGCTTCACAGGCAATACCTACTTAGCGTTAACTGCTAAGCCATCTCTCCAGGCTCCTCTATGTATTTTTAACTTCCAGTATTTTAAATTTACATTAGGTTTATAGGGACACTACCCTATCATAAGTGAAGGAGCATCTGTATTTGTATATAAAAGGTTCTGAGTTATAGGCTTGTCCATGGTGATAAAGGGGTTTTCCACCTTTGTAAATGTCCATTGTGACATTTCCAATACATGGAAAGTTCTTCACTAGGCATGACTGTTCTACTTGTCTTCGGCCCATTAAGTGTCAGTACTGCCTCTCATTCCTAAAGTCAGTGTGACAACCACGATGTCTTGGGAGTACTGCCATTCCAACTGAGAACTACACTCCTCATCCTTGAGCTAGCAATTGGAATTTTAGACTCATATTGATATTGTTTTGACATAAACTTGATTTACACACTTGCTTCTGTCCATACAGTTGCTGTTTGTGGTGGCTAATCTTGATTGGGTCCAGAATCACCTATGAGACAAATCTCTGAGCACGTCTGTAAGAGAGTTTCTAGATTAGATTAACTGAGGTGAGACGACTTATCCTGAGTAGCACCATGTCATGGGTTGGGGTCCCAGACTGAATAAAAATAAAAAAGAAAGTAGCTGAGTGCTAGCATTCATTGCTTTCTGCTTCTGAACCAGATTAAATGTGGCCAGCTGCTTCAGGATGGTGGGGAACATAGTAAGACCAGTAAAACAGGAGCACAAACCCAGTGCTTCACTTTTTTGGTTGTGAAGAACGTTCCTTAGTCAGAAGCAATGCTGTGCAGGAGATGTCATGAAGAATGATAGTTTATTCTCATAAACTTAATAAAGCAGTAACCTCAACTGCAGCTGCTATACTAGCTATAGTTTCCTTACTTGAGTAGAGTAACACATCTCCTGATACCTGGTTGTGTAGGCATGAAGCCTGGTACCTCAGTTTCTTAGAGCCACTGAGACCAAGTTATGTCTGGCAGGGTTGGATTCCTTGAGAGGTCACTCTGTGAACCTGTGAAGGAGAATTCTAGGTTGCATTGGAGATGCTGGGATGTCAGAGATGCCAGGACCATGGGATTTCTGCTGAAGAAAATTGCAGTGGCATGGAGTGGAGCCAGGCCAAGAAAGAAAGAAAGAGGCTATCTGTGCTACAAGCAACAGAGCTGGACATGTAGCTGCCGTAGTTGTTGGCCCTTCTGGGTTTTGGTCTTGCTTTGGTCTGATCTTTACTTGCTATTCCCCTATTCCATTTAGGAATGAGCATGTTTATGCTATTGTATATTTGAAGTATGTAACTTGTTTATTATAATTTATTTATTTATTAGAGACAGAGACAGTGAGTGAGAATGGGTGAGCCAGGCCCTCTAGCCACTGAAATGAACTCCATATGCATGTGCCACCATGTGCATTTGGCTTATGTGGGACCTGGAGAATTGAACCTTCGCAGGCAAACACCTTAACCACTAAGCCATCTCTCCAGCCCCCTTGCTTAGTATAATTTTATAGGAACCCTGGATTTAGCATTTGCTTTGAGTCTCTGTTGCAGTCAGTTCCATATTGCTGGGATGAACATCCAAGCCAGACACAGTTTATAGGAGGAAGGGGTTTATTTTAAGCTTACAGATCCAGGGGAAGTTCCATTAAATAGCAGAAGAAGCTGACTCCCATTCATAAATCCAAGCAGAGAGACACCACTAAAGAGCCAGCACCACAAGCAAGCACAGCCAGAGCTCAAAACGTCTTTGCACACCTTTAAGCTGGAATTCAGGTCCAGCCCCTCCCCCCCCCCGTGACATGGCCCCCCCCACCCCCAGCAGGAATCTGCCTGGTGGCTGAAGCTACCAACTCAATTTTAATAACACACTTGAATCTACGGGGAACATATATTCAAACTACCATAGTCTCAGAAGAAATTTTGGACTTTTGAACATGTTGAGACTTTTGAAGTTGTACAGAATGCATTTGGCATGAGATGGCCATGTGTCTGTGGAGACAAGGAGGGGAAGTTATAAAAGTGATATATTTTGAGGCCAGTGTGGTGGTGCATGTCTTTAGTTCCAGCACTCGGGAAGCAGAGGTAGGAGGATCACTGAGTTTGAGGCCAGCCTGAGACTACATAGTGAATTCCAGGTCAGCCTGGGCTAGAGTGAGACCCTACCTCAAAACAAACAAACAAAAAAAGAAGTAATATACTTGGCTGTCAGGTTGACAAGGAATGAATAGGCTTGTGATGGTCAACAGTGACTGTCAACTTGATCAGGTCTAAAAGCAACTCAAAGACAAGTCTCTGAGTCTGTCTGGGAGGGAGTTTCCAGATAGGTTTGTGTGGGAAGACTCACCCTGACTATGGGTGGTATTGTTCTGTGGGCTTGAGTCCAGGAATGATTAAAGAGGACAAGGGTGGGCTGGAGTGATGGCTTAGCAGTTAAGCACTTGCCTGAGAAGCCTAAGGGCCCCAGTTGGAGGCTCGATTCCCCAGGACCCACGTTAGCCAGATGCACAAGGGGGTGCTCGCATCTGGAGTTCGTTTGCAGTGGCTGGAGGCCCTGGCATGCCCATTCTCTCTCTCTCTCTGCCTCTTTCTCTCTCTGTCTGCCCTTCTCAAATAAATAAATAAATACAAAAAATATATATATATAGATATATATATATATATATATATATAAAAGAGGACAAGGGAGCTGAGCATGGGCATTCCTTGCTCTCTGCTTCCTGACCTCAGATTAAATGTGACCAGCTGCTGCATGGTCCTGCCACCAGGCCTTTCTGGCCATGGTAGAAAGTAACTAATACACTGTTTAGCCTAGCAAAGAAGGAAAATCTGGTATTTATATCTTACAGTAGCAATATTTATTTTGGATAGTCTACCTGGCCTAATTTTGGGTAAGGAGAGAATAAGGAAAAATTGAAATAAAGTGTCTCACTTAGGTTGCTCTCAACAGGATGGAAATAAATTGTCACTAATAACAGAAACCCAAATTTTCATGCTCTTAAAGAAAGGGCTGGTTCAGGTACTGGGCAGGAACTACACAAGAAGATGATTCAGACAACATCAGCATTAAGAATGCAGGGCAAGAATATCATGTTGCATTATTTGTTTGTGTATTTATTTTGTGGTTTTTTGAGGTAGCATCTCACTTTGGCCTAGGCTGACCTGAATGAACTATGTAGTCTCAGGCTGGCCTTGAACTCTCAGTGATTCTCCTCCTCCTGCCTCCTGAGTGATGGGATTAAAGGTGTGCACCACCATGCCTGGCTAGGGTTGCATTTTTCATCTTGATAATGACTCCCAGGTAGAACCATGTTTCATTGGTCATACACAAAGACAAGTTTTACCCACATTACACAGAAAACATGACTAAATATAACCTTTTCTTGTACTAAATTTGCTGTTTGAAAATTTTTAGCAAAATGTAGAGCCACTAATTTTCCAACTATGTATTGTATTGAACTTTGTAGACCGTAACTTTTCTGTTCCTTGATTGTGATCTTTTACTACATTGAACATGTGTCTCTGCTTTCTACACTCTGAAGGGAGAGGAACTTGGCACAGCAGGAGGGCCATCCTGTTTATACAAAGAATATCTATTCTTTGTCTAACATAACTTAAGACCAGCCAGGGAGAGGATACTGTCGTCAGCTTAGCAGGAAGCATGATAGGACATGATGATGTGCCTTTCATACTGTCTTCTAAATATCTATGCTTATGTCAGAAAAAGACAGTAAGCACATATTCAGATTTATGCCCAGGACTAGTGCTGCTCTCACCTTTGGCCAGAGCAGTTTCCTTTTGCAGTGGATGACATTAACTGCAGAGACCATAACTGGTTAGAGTGCTGTGAATACGTGACTACTGAATGCTAAGCTCTAAATGGGACATCTATATATCTCCTCCAAGGCTCAGAGATGATCACAGAAGAAGGGCCAGAAAGAAAGGAAGGGCAGGAGAAAGGGGTGTGTCTTCTGGGAATGACGTGCCCATTGCACTCATGAACTTACAGAGCTGTGATTACTGGCACAAAACTGGGCCATTAGCATTCCACTGGACAGAGGGGGACTCAGAAAACCCTTCCCCTCCCTGAGGATTTTAAGACAGTTAAGAGATGCTGGAGGAGGGAGAGCTATGTTCTCCAATGGTATAGCCACTGATAAGTTATCCATGCTTCTGTAAGTGCCCTAATTAAACTTATTGGGCTACAAAATACAAACAAACAAACAAAAAAACCAAACACAACCATAGAAAAAAGCTGGTTGGAAAGTGGGAGGGGATCAGCAGTGTAGAAAGAAGACAGGGTGATGGGGATGATTATGATCAAAGTACATTATATTAATATGTGTAATGGCATCCTTTATTGTGTATAATTATTATATGCCAATAAAATAGAGGGTACTGATCAGAAGAACCTATTGACAGTGTAGAGTTGTGGCCTCAAAAAATATTCCTGTGGTGCTGTACACCTTTAATCCCAGCACTTGGGAGGCAGAAGTAGGAGGATCGCTGTGAGTCTGAGGGCACCCTGAGACTCCATAGTGAATTCTGGGCCAGCCTGAACTAGAGTGAGTCCCTACCTTGAAAAGAAAAATGTATAATACTTTTATATATTGTATATTTTTTTATACTTACAACATCCCTGGGAAGGTAGGTAGGTTCTGCCTCTCCTAGAGGACTGCCTGACATGCAGTGCAGAGCCTGCTCTTGCTAGGGGAGCAGATGACTGCCCTGAGTGCCATGGCTGTGAGGCACTGAAAAAAATGGAATATGTGTCTAGTATTTTTGGGGACTACTTTTGGTGTCATCTGATCTGGAGTGCTAATGCTCTGGATACTTGAGGGTTGTTCAGAGCCTACTTTTTAAACTCCCAGAGAAAGTGCATTACTAGATACAGAATGGGAATGGTTTAGCTCACTGTGATGGGGAAAGCTCCCAGCTCATAGCTTATCCCTAGAGAGGAAAAGGAAGGGTGAAACATGTCTGCATTGTTCCAGCTTAGTGGGGCTGCCTAAGGGGATGTTTTCTTCCTTTCCTGGACCTAAGCATAGGTCCAGCATATCCTAGATTTCTGGGGGCTGCAGAAAACAAAGAATTCAAGCCAGGCGTGGTGACACACACCTTTAATCCCAGCACTTGGCAGAGGTAGGAGGATTGCCATGAGTTTGATGCTACTCTGAGACTACACAGTGAATTCCAGGTCAGCCTGAGATAGAGTGATAACCTACCTCGAAAAACAAAATAACAAACAAACAAAGAAAAGAAAGAGTTCATTGCCTGTTACAATACCACAGAACCTGCAGGACTGCCACCAGACAGTAGAAAGAGCTAGGAATTAACTCGCTTCTAGAAAGGAAACTAGCAAATCTCTCTAATTAGGAAACTACACACAAGAGATGGGGGGCATTTGTCCCCCAAAAAGATTTCAGAAGCTCAGAGTCATAGAATCTATTTATTTATTAGAGAGAGGGAGACAGACAGACAGTAGGGGTACAACAGAACCTCTTGACACTGCAAATGAGCTCCAATGTATGTGCCACTTTTTGCATCTGGCCCTGTATGAGAATGGGGTCATCGAACCCATGTTGACACACTTTGTAAGCAAGCATCTTTAACTACTGAGCAATCTCCCAAGCCCAAGAAACTCAGAGTCGTAGAATCTAGTCAGGCGGTGATGAAAGGATTCCTTTGTTTGAAGCTAGTCCCTAAATATTGGGAGAGGTGGTTACTTTTTCAAATAAAGGGCAAAAGGTTGACCTGACTGCAAAGCCTGCTGGCTATGGTTCAATTTCCAAGGCACCCATGCAGACCAGATGAAAAAAGTAACCCAAGTGCTTGGTGATCATTTGCAGTGCCCAGTGGCCCTTGGAGGGCCACACACATCAATCAATCAATCAATAATTATATAAATAAAAGTTTTTAAGGAAGGAAGGAAAATGAAAAAAAAAAGGCCTAAAGGACACCCTCAGACTATCCAATATGCTTATTATGAAAGTCTTAGAAAGATGAAAGAAAAAGAACAATTTAATTTGAAGAAATTTAACAGGGCTGGAGAGATGGCTCATTGGTTAAAGGCACTTTCTTGCAAAGCCTGCTGGCCTGGATTTGAGTCCCCAGTTCCCACGTGAAGCTGGATGCACAATGTGGTGCATGTGTCTGGAGTTTGCAGTGGCAGGAGGCCCTGTCATGCACATTCTTTTTCTCTCTTTCATGAACACACATGTACGCGTGTGCACACGCACACGCGCGCACACACACACACAAATATTTACAAAAATGTAATAAACAAAATTGTCCTAAATTTAAGAAAGGGAATGAACCTCCAAATAAGAAGCTAAAGGATGAGTCCAACCTGAGGTAGTTCTAATCATATAATCAAGCTGTCCAAAGTCAGAGACAAAGAGAAAATCTTCAAACAAGAGAAGAGTGAGTTTTCATGTATTAAAAAACCCCAAAAAACTTGTAAACTGGTCGTGGTGCCATATGCCTTTAATCCCAGCACTTGGGAGACACAGGTAGGGGGATCGCCGTGAGCTCGAGGCCACCCTGAGACTGTGTTGTGTGAATTCCAGGTCAGCCTGAGCTAGAGTGAAACCCTACCTCAAAAAAACCAAAACAAACCTTCCAGTATGGTGTGGTGGCTCATGCCTTTCATACCAGCACTTGGGAGGCAGAGATAGAAGTTTGAGGCCACTCTGAGTACACAGTGAATTCGGGGTCAACCTGGGCTACAGCAAGACCCTACTTTAAAGAAAAAAGAAAAAGAAACTTCCATAAGAATCCTAGGATTCAAAGAGGACTGAACCTGTCTTATGTGGACTGTAGTAGGTATTATGTATGTGTGGGGGTGTTTGTTTAGAAATAGCCTCCCAAGTGCTTGGGTTATGGGTGTGTGCCACCATGTTTGGATTTCTAGCAGATAATCTGGAGGCCAAATTGGTAATTTAATAATTAATAGAGGGAATTACCATGGGATATATTTTGTAATCATGGAAAATGTTAATAAAAATTAAAAAAAAATAAATAAAAATAATAATTAATAAAGAATTACATAAGGAAGTATTAACAAAGCAATAATAGAACTTTTGTAATTGCATGGAAGATATTCTATGATTACCCATACATATTATTAACACTTATACATATGTATTGACACCTGTTACATAGATATTTATTTATAGTAAACTTAAGGGAGAAATTACAAGGTAGGAGAAGCTTTCTCTAGATATACTGAGCTATGCTGGCTTATAGTCACATGCAAACATATATGTGAAGTAATTCTTATAAATGCCCAAGAAACAAGCAGTCAGGGTATAAATTGATTAATTACAGTAGTCCATATAATGGAAAGCAAGGAAAAGCAGATTAGGATATGTGATTTTTTTTTTTTTTTTTTTTGAGGTACAGTCTCACTCTATTTCAGGCTGACCTGAAATTCACTCTGTAGTCTCAGGGTGGCCTTGAGCTCACGGTGATCCTCCTACCTCTGCCTCCCGAATGCTGGGATTAAAGGTATGTGTCACCATGCCTGGCCCCAAATTTTCTAAAATATTTTTTATTTTTGTTTATTTATAAGAGAGAGAGAAAGAGAGAATGGGCATGCCAGGACCTCTAGCCACTGCAAACAAACTCCAGATACATGTGCCACCATGTGTGTCTGGCTTATGTGGGTTCTGGGGAGTCAAACCTGGATCCTCAGGCTTCGCAGGTAAGTGCCTTAACTGCTAAGCCATCTCTCCAGCCCAGAAATATCTATCTTTGACAAAAACCATTGAATGAGTGAACACACATCACACTCACCCACAAGGCACTCACAACAGAAGTACAGAGGACAGAGTGAAGCACCAGAGGGAGGTAAGCACACACGCCTAGCCCAGCGCAAGTGACCAGGCCAAGGCCAAACGGAAACCCCCAGACAGGCTTCCTGCCTGAAACCCCTTACTTATTAGCAAATCTGAAACCTATCACCAAACACAAACAAAACTTGCCACCAAAAATACCAATGAGGTCCGGGCGTGGTGGCACACGCCTTTAATCCCAGCACTCGGGAGGCAGAGGTAGGAGGATCACCATGAGTTCGAGGCTACCCTGAGACTACATAGTAAATTCCAGGTCAGCCTGGGCTAGAGTGAGACCCTACTTCAAAAAACAAAACAAAACAAACAACAACAAAAAAAAAACAATGAGGGCTGGAGAGATGGCTCAGCGTTGGCACTTGCCTGTAGAGCCTAACAACCAGAGTTCAGTTTCCCAGTATCCACATAAAACCATATGCACAATGTGGTGTGTGCATGCATATGGAGTCTATTTTCAGCATCTGCATGCCCTGGCCCACCCATTCTCTCTCTCTTTTCTATCTCCCTCTGCTTGCAAATAAATACATAAAATTATTTTTTTTTTAAAAAAAAGGAGGGCTGGAGGGATGGCTTAGCAGTTAAAGCATTTGCATGCAAAGCCAAAGGAGCCAGGTTCGATTCTCCAGGACCCATGTTAGCCAGATGCACAAGGTGGCGCATGTATCTGAAGTTTGTTTGCAGTGGCTGGAGGCCCTGGAGTGCCCATTCTCTCTCTCCCCCCCCCTTTCTCTGTCAAATAGATAAATAAAAATAAAAATAACTATTTTTTTAAAAAAGAAAGGGAAATTTCTAGAAGAGAACTAAGTAAAAGCCATGTAGAGCTGCTGCACATGTCCCGAAACTGAAAAAATTTAAGAGTAACAGAAATAATTTTTGTGTTTTGAAATTGAGGGGACCTCCCAGCCTTGTTTGAAAACATGGCAAGATGCAGTTCTAGTAGGACACAGTATCTAACAAAGTCTTGTGGGAGATAAGGTAGACCTGGGTGATGGAAAGTGAGATTTTGGTAATGTATTTTATTTAATTTTTTGGGGCAGGGTCTCACTCTACCTAGAACTCAGTGTGAGCTCCACGCTGGCCTGGAACTCACAGCAATGCTCCTACTTCAGCCTCCAGAGTACTTGGATTAAGGGCATGTACCACCATGCCTGGCACTGGTAGTATATTTTACATGCACTTATTTCTTTTTTAAAATTTATTTTTATATTTATTGATTTGAGAGAGAGAGAAAAAAAATGGGACGAGAGAGAGAAAGGCAGAGAGGGAGAGAGAATAGGCGCACCACAGCCTTTAGCCACTGCAAACAAACTCCAGACGCATGTGCTACCTTGTGCATCTGGCTTACATGGGTCCTGGGGAATTGAACCGAGGTCCTTTGGCTTTGCAGGTAAGCGCTCTAACCATTAAGCCATCTCTCCAGCCCTTATTTCTTAAATATCAGAATGAACCCACGCCCTCCTTACCCCATCCTTAATTTACACCTTTACCTGTGCACTTTGGACCTTTCTCTGCAGGTCTTGTCCTGGAGGGCTTCCTGTCAGGACTTCTCCCAGGTAGTCTGGGTCTCCAAGCCCATTGGTTGGGCAGCCGTCTGTTTTTGTGCAGAGAATGCCAGTGAGTCACTAGCCCTAACAAAAGAGCATTGTACCGTGCTGTGTGATTTGGGCTCTTGCGTCAACTTGGGGCAGCAAGTAATGGGGAAATGAGAGGCACCTCTTAAGTGGCATTATGATCTGATTGGGCGTGCCCCATTAGACCGTGAACTCCTTTAAAGCTGAGATGCTTTCTTAGTCTTTGGCACCCTATGCCTAATTCATGGAAACGCTAACAGGGCAGTTGCTTGGTTGGAAGGCAGCGTGCGGCTTGAAGGCAATCAGCAAACTGTCCACTGGGGGCCAAGTCCCTTGTAGAGCGGCAGTGCTCTGAGAGACCGGCAGAGGGCGCACTTGCACCAGTGCTGTTACCTTCACCTCTGGCTTGTTTACTTGAGCCGTACAACGTTAAGCCTTGGGGACTGAAACTGTCCAAAAATTTAAATGTAAACCTCCACAAACGCATTAAAATACAGTCAGTTATCCAGAACAAACCTACATTACTGTTAGTCCAGAGGCACGAGAACGGTCTAGAATTAGAGAATATTTAGCCAAGACGTCACCCATGGTCAAACTCAAAGAAAAAGGCGGTCTGTCAGGAAATTTAAATTTTTTTTGATTTAAGTTGGTTAGGTCTTAGTGGCGCATCCCTTTAATTTCAGGACTTGGGAGGCAGAATTAGGAGGATCACTGTGAGTTCTGGGCCATTCTGAAACTACAGAGTTCCAGGTCATCTTGGGCTAGAGGGAGACCCTACCAAAACAAAACAAAACAAAAAAAAAAAAAAAAAAAAAAAGATTTTAATTGGAAGGCTCATTACAGGCACGTGGAAAACTAGTTCATCCAATCTAACTGCCTTATGTCTCAGAGGAAAGTGAGGTTTATGGAACTGGTCCTTTAGATTCTGCAGGAGAATTTGGCTGCAGGAAAAAAAAAAAAAAAGGCTCTTCTTAAAAATGGACTGTAGCCTGACACAGAGCATAGGTGGTCACTGGGGAGAAGGCAACTAGAGCCTTTCCTATTTCTCTTTGTATATGTATATTTAAATAGAAATATTTATGGCAGGGGTAAAACTCAGTGCTAGAGCTTGGGCTTTATGTTCTAGGAATGACAAATAAAAATATGTGCATATGTAAATGTAATTAAAATGAGTATGTTTTTCAGGCCCTTTACGGAGTCAGTTCAGCCTAGCATGTGGCGTGACCCATTCATAGTATCTGGGCTCAGATTCCGATTTGTCCTTTATTAAATGTTTGATCTTGAGGAAGTTACTTAAACTCTCTGCCTTCATCTGCTCATCTCCAAGATTAACATTAGCCTGCTTCATTGAGCTATTTTAAAGATTAAATGAGTTAATTTTTAAGAAGCTGTTAGGATAGTGTTTGTTACATAAAATGTGCTATAGCAGGCTATGAAAACAAAATACATTACATCAAACTTTGGGAAGACCCTATTTTAATCACTATTTTAGTAATGAATATAGACACCATTCCAAGGATACTTTTAAAAATTTTTTTCTCAATTTTTATTAACATCTTCCATGATTATAAGAAATATCCCAAGTGTGTGTGGAGGGGGAGGGAATTAACATGGGATTTTTTTTTTTATAATCATGGAAAATGCTAATAAAAATTTAAAAAAAAAGAAATATCCCATGGTAATACCCTCCCTCCCCCCACTTTCCCCTTTGAAATTCCATTCTCCATCATATCCACTCCCCACCAAGGATACTTTTTTTTTTTCCGAGGTAGGGTCTCCCTCTAGCCCAGGCTAACCTGGAATTCACCATAGAGTCTCAGGGTGGCCTTGAACTCACGGCAGTCCTCCTACCTCTGCCTCCCAAGTGCTGGGATTAAAGGTGTGCACCACCACGCCTGGCTGACAAGGATACTTTTTAAAAGACTGCTTATTAGGCTTCAATTGGGGAGGTTTGAGATCTGGATAAGCCATGGGAAAGGGGAGGTGCATTCCACAAGAGGCCCTAGGGAAGGCACTTATAAGGCCAGATCATAATGACCAGGAGCTCCCGAGTTGGCTCAGCTCCAAAGACTCTTCCTGGGCAGATTGAAGCAGCTCTGAATGGGGCAGTACTTTGGTTGGCATTAGCCCTATTTAGGGAGAAGTAAGAGTGGCCCTGTGGAAGGAAAAGAGGCCCTGGCTTCTCAGAGGCGAGAGAGAGGGTGGTGGAAGGAAATGGCTCAGGGTTCTTTGGAAAGCAGTGAAGTAGGACTCAAGAGCAAGGATCCTTACACAGGACAAGTTATATAAATTCTTCCCACCGCAGGAAAGCACTTACCTGGCCTTACAAAGATGCCTAGGAATCACGTGGAGATGGTGTCAAAATCTCCTCATGATTCTGACTCACTGGGGCAAGGTCCACCTTTCCTACAAGCTCTTCATGGAGGTTGCTGTTCTTAAGCACTTCTGTCACTCCAACTTCAGAACAGAAAGAGCTAGCAATAGAGGCCGCCACCAGAGATTCAACCATGGGACATATTTTTAGGAGGTCCTTCCAGCTTCAAATTCAAGGTTGTCCCTGCAAGTTCCCAGGTAGTACAAGTCGGTGGCAGAGTTAGGGCAAAAGCCCTGCTCTAGGAGTCCCAACAGATGAGGTTCCCCTCCTCACAATATACCAATTAAACCGAGGGCTCATCGTGAAAACCAGAGAAAGACTTAATCACATGACCACCTTGAAAAGAGGTACAGCTCAACAAGTGCAGTGACCCCACTCCCATCTTCAGGGTACTAACATGATACTATACTAGGTGGCT
This sequence comes from Jaculus jaculus, assembly GCF_020740685.1. Taxonomy (NCBI): domain Eukaryota; kingdom Metazoa; phylum Chordata; class Mammalia; order Rodentia; family Dipodidae; genus Jaculus; species Jaculus jaculus. The sequence continues at coordinate 24,702,189 of NC_059108.1, read as the reverse complement.
AGGCATGCTGGCTCATGCCTTTATTCCCAGCACTTGGGAGGCAGAATGCTGCACTGCTGGCAGAAATCACCTGCCAAGAGATGCTTTGGGGTGGGGGAGGGTTTCTTTTGGTTTACAGGCTTGAGGGGAAGCTCCACAATGGCAGGGAAAATGATGGCATGAGCAGAGGGTGGACATCACCCCGTGGCCAACATAAGGTGGACAACAGCAACAGGAGTATGTGCCAAACACTAGCAAGGGGAAACTGGCTATAACAGCCATAAGCCCACCCCCAACAATACACTGCCTCCAGGAGGCGTTAATTCCCAAATCTCCATCAGCTGGGAACCTAGCATTCAGAACACCTAAGTTTATGGGGGACACCTGAATCAAACCACCACACAGAGGTAGGAGGATCACTGTGAGCACCAAGACTACCGAGTAAATTCTAGGTCAGCTGGAGCTAGAGTGAGACCCTATCTCGAAAAAAACAAAACAAAACAAAAAAGTAGGGGAGCAGAGAAGTGATTAGGGCATCATGGGATCAACTTTAGCGAAAGAATTGAGGCCTGGGCCCAGTTACTGTTTGTCCACCAGCCTTGAAGAAAGGTGAGCTTTCAGACAGACACTCCTTAAATGATTAACATGTCTATCGGTAGAATTAAGCAAATAGCTGACCCAAAAGTTAAGGAGATAGATGCAATGGACGCCACAGGAAGGCCTGCAATGCCAAGCTCTTACTTTTCAGCAAAAGCCACTCTAAGTGCCTGTTATAAAACGATTCAAGCCAGACCTGGTGGCATATGCCTTTGATCCCAGGACTTGAGTGGTAGAGGCAGGAGGATTGTGATTTCGAGGTCAGCCTGGAGCTACAGAGTAAGTTCCAGGTCAGCCTGTGCAAGAGTGAGACCCTACTTTGAAAAACCAAAAAAGGATTCAAGGAGTTCCATGTGAGGCAAGGAGGGGAAGGGGACTTAGATGTCGGGATTCCTCTTTCCAACCTCCCTGGAAAGGAAAATGGCTTTCAATTAGTGGTTAGTTACACCTAACAGCAATAAGAGAGACCTGGAAAATGCTAGCTAGCATGGGGAGTACGGGATGGCTCAGCGGGCAAAGTGCTCAAAGCCGGAGCCACAGCGGCCTTCTGCAATCCCGGCATGCCGGAGACGACGGGAGGCAGAGCCGGGCATTTCCCTGAAGCTCTTGGCTACTGTGGCAAAGAACAGCACAGTGAGAATCCAGGGGGAGAGACAGGATGAACAGCCAATATGGCCCAGAAGGTTGTCCTTTCACTCCCCATACGTGCCACCATTCACTTAAACACGAACACACACACACTCTTAAAGAAAAAAACAAAAAACCTGCTAGCAAGGAAATCTTTGGAGGGCCAGGTGTGGTGGCCCATGCTTGTAATCCCAGCACTAAGGCCAGCCTGAGCTTCAATGTGAGACCCTGTCTCAAAAAAAAAAAAAAAATCCCTGAAGGACTTCAAACAGTCTACTAAATTCTCCACAGGCATCTTTTCCTCAGGCTGCGTGGAGGCAACCATCAGGAGGTTTGAAAGAAGATCCAGGGTTACCCCGATGAAGCCCTTGCCGAGCCAGATGGCCTCTGGTGAGAAGCTGCTGATGGCAACGCAGGCAGCGTGCTATCAGCACTAAGTTTAGAACAGCTTTTCAGGGGAAATGAGGACAGGCCAGCTCAGCCAAAAAGGGCTGGGTGTTGGCTCTGCAGAAAGCCCAGTTACACTTAGGAATGGGCTGCCAGGTGTCCCGTATTAAGTTGGACAGCAATGGTATTTTAGCTTCTGGCATATTCAAGTGCAAGCAATGCCTGTTTAAAATCTTATTATGATTTCAGATATCCTTTATCTTATGTTTTGATTGATTTTTTTAATCAGCACAAAGTTTGTAATTTCAGCTTTTAGTTACTCCTATTAAGTACCGAATGGACAAACATGACCTAAAAGAGCCTTAAGAGTCTTTTGAAATGCGAGCTATCCATTTACTTATCTGTGTGCAAGTAAAATGTTCTAAAACTACAGTTAAATGTTCTGCTAAACAAAGTGAAAATCTGCCCCTCAGGAGGAGAGGGTATATACTCAGCTTGGGTGGAATGGATATTTTTGTAACTCTGTGTGCCAATGAAGCAGGAAACAACCCACATTTGTCTTTGGGGCAACGAGCAGACTAGCATTTAGTGAGGGTTTATGCGTGCCCTGCTCTGTGTCCTCTGCCTTCTTCGTCACAGCAGTCATGGAAGAGAAGCAAGGTCGGGAGGATTCAGCATTGAGTCACCCTCAGTCAGCTTACAACACTGCTGTCAGCTTTCATTTAGTCCCCTCAAGTTTTTTTTTTTTTTGAAGTAGGGTTTCACTCTAGTCCAGGCTGACCTGGAATTCACTATGAAGCCTCAGGATGGCCTCAAACTGTAGGTGATCCTACCTCTGCCTCCCAAGTGCTGGGATTAAAGGCAGGCGCCACCACGCCCAGCTTCCCTCAATATGATTTAAAAACAAAGCTTTTCCTTCACTTGGACTCTTTCCTTCATTCTGTTTTTAAAAAATGCCCTGTGGTGGGGAGGGGAGAGGCTTGTACCTGTGCATAGGAGGCATTGAGTTGTTGGGAATGCTGTCTTCCTTTTCAGTGAACCTGGAACTTATTGGTTTGGATAGACTGGCTGGCTAGGAACCCCCCGGGACCTTCTTGTTTCCACCTCCTCAGCACTGGGAGTACAACTGCAAACCTCCATGCCTAACATGTTTGCATGGGCTCTGGGGTTAAAACTCAGGTCTTCATGAAAGCACTTTATCTCCCCAGCCCTAAATTTTTCATTCTCTTTCTTTCTTGAAAACTGCCCCCACGCTACTCCTACCCTGAGTAAGATCATTCCTCCTCCACAGTTGCCAGTGATCTTTTGAAGATTGTAAATCATATTATTTAATGTTCTTCCTTCACATGTATAGTAATACCCCACATCCTTGCCTTTCCCTTCAGTCCTCATTCAGGCAGTCATCCACTCAGCAGGGATATGCAGGGCCCGCTTTGTGTCAAGCACTCTTGGCCCTGGCTACCATTTCTGTGTGGAGTTCACATTCTAATGGAGACTGTAATCAAAGGAATTCATAGTATGTCAGGTGGCAATAAGTGGCATTGCCACATTGGAACTTTCCTCCAATGAAAAAAATAAAACTGGAAAGGAGACCAGAGAGTGTCAAATGGCAATGAGGGATCAATGTTGTTACAGGATGGCAGGAAGGCCTTCTGGAAGAAGAATATTCCAAGCAGAAGGACAGCAAGTGCAAATGTCCTTGGCATGCTTAAGGGACAGAAGGGAGACAAGATCATGAGCTCAGAGAGAGGATGTGAGAGGAGTGTGCACAGGTCAGGGAGGTCTTGGCGTGGCTGACATAGGGCAGACCAGGGCCCCACACCTGTCCTTGGCTGAGAGACTATGAGTGAACCTGCCTGTACTCAGTCAGCTAGCTGGGATGGTAAGATGCTTACCCAGCAGTCTGACTCTTAGCCACTATGAGGGTAAAAGACAAGTAAAAGCTCCTCAGAGCTTCCTGACTCTGGGAAGTTAACAGCTTCTCTCTGGAGTTGGGGAAGAAGCTAAACATTCTCCTACCTTATTGGAAAAGAAAGGTAGAAAAGTACTTTCCTAGATTAAAAAAATATGGGAAGGTTGGGGTAGAGAGATGGCTTAAAGGTGCTTGCTTGCAAGGTCTGATGGCCCTGGGTTCGATTCTCCAGCACCCACATAAAGCTGGATGCACTAAGTTGCACATGTGTCTGTAGTTCATTTGCAGTGGCCGGAAGCCCTCTGTCTGCCTCTTTTCTCTCTGTCTCTCTCTCAAATAAATTAGTAAAATATTTAAAAATACAGAAGGGGTCTGGAGAGATAGCTTAGTGGTTAAGGCACTTGCCTGTGAAGCCTAAGGACCAACTCCCCAGATCCCACTTAAGACAGATGCACATGGGTCTGGAGTTCATGTGCGGTGGCTACAGGCCCTGGTGTGCCCATTCTCCACTCCCCCCTGCAATAAATAAATAATAAAAAACATACAGAAGGTCAAAAACAAAACACCATCCCCCAAACTGTAATAATGTACAGGGCTAAAATTGGGTGTTGATTTGTGTGTGGTTTGCTCTCAGAGTATTCTTATGAAGCAATGCTGACTTCACTGTGTTCTTTTCCATTTGCAATCATTTGAGTTAAATTGTGTCTTGTACACTTGGTCACTTCTTTTGGAAGAGCCTGAGCTTAGACATACAGCTATAGGAAGCACAGCTCTACCTTCTATTTAAGATAAAAATATGAATAGGAAATTGCCTCCATGTTGAAACTTTCTTGATAAATTTCTGTTTCTTAACACAGTCAAAAAGTTGGTGGGAGGCCGGGCGTGGTGGTACACGCCTTTAATCCGAGCACTCGGGAGGCAGAGGTAGGAGGATTGCTGTGAGTTCGAGGCCACCCTGAGACTATATAGTGAGTTCCAGGTCAGCCTGGGCTAGGTGAGACCCTACCTCGAAAAAAAAAAAAAAAGTTGGTGGGGGGCTGGTGAGATGGCTTAGTGGTTAAGGCGCATGCCTGTGAAGCCTAAGGACTGGTTTGATTCTCCAGGTCCCATGTTAGCCAGATGCACAAGGGGGCGCATGCATCTGGAGTTTGTTTGCAGTGGCTAGAGGCCCTGGTGCGTCCATTCTCATTCTCTCTCTAATAAATAAATAAAAATAAAATCTTTTTTTAAAAAGTTGGTGGTGGGGGGGGCCTGGAGAGATGGCTTAAGGGTTAAGGCACATGCCTGCAAAGCCCAAGGATCCAGGTTTGATTCTCCAGGTCCCATGTAAGCCAGACACTCATGGTGTTGCATGCACCAGGAGTTTGTTTGCAGTGGCTAGAGGCCCTAGTGCACCCATTCTCACTCTCTTTCTCCCACCTACCTCTCTCTCTAATAAATAAATAAAAACAAATCTTTGAAACAAAATGTTGGTGGGTAGGGGGCTGCAGAGACTGCTCAGTGTTTAAAGTGCTTATTTGCAAAGCCTGATGTTGTAGGTTCAATTCCTCAGCACCCACATAAAGCCAGATGCATAAAGTGGCCCATAAATCTGGAGTTCATATGCAGTGGAAGGAGACCCAGGTGTACCCATATACACACACTCTCACTCTCTCTTGATCTCTCAAATAAATAAATAACATTTCAAAATAAAAAAGAAGTTGGTGGGTAGGGAATCCACATACACCAAGAGACAGGTGGGCCCCTTAAGAGCAGGGACTAGGGTTGCATATGGGGAACATTTGAGTCTTGCTGTCCTCTGGAGGATCCTGGTCAAATCACTTAATTCACTTTCCTCACTGCCATAATTCACATCCCTAAAACTGCCTGGTAGAGTTGCTTTGCGAATTCATAGAAATGATGTGTATGGTATCACAGAGTGGTTTGTTGGATAACAGTAGTTGTTATTTAAATTGTTGGCCAACCGTGCATTGCTTATGCTCTGTCTCTGTTGTTAGATCATCCCAACTGGGAGTGAATGAATGAGATTGGAAAACACAAAACCAGAAGGGTGTCTGGGCCCACGGAAGGAGGTCTGGCGAATATGGACATATGACCATCTCCCTTTAAGGCTACCTGGGGTAGGGGTGTGAGATTGAGAGGCTCTGAGGGAGCGAGCTGGCTGCCATCATGGTCCAACCCCCAGCCGGAAGGACAAGGAAGCAGCAGCTGAGCAGGGCAACATGGGAGTCTGCTCTGTGCTATAGATGGTATCTGTAGGCAGGTAGTAAGTGTGTACTTAGGACCTACTCACTTCATCTTTGAGAAATACTGAGAAGACAGGATGCTATCTTTCCCCTCTGGTACCCTTATAACCTTGGTAAAAGGTAAAAGACCTCTCCCTTTGGGGCTGAGATTTGGTGAGGCCCCAAGGAAGGCCTGTTCTTGTGAGCCAGGCTATAGGGATTGATGGGACCACGTGTATTTATGTGTGTGTGTGTGTGTACGCACGTGCTGTGATCCATGGGAGGAGTTCAGAGGACAACTTTTGGGTATTGTTTCTCAGCCCTTCCACCTCCTTTGTTCTCTCATTCTTGCTGTTGTTCTTTGTTGTGTCCTAGCTGCAGGTGCCCAGGAAGTTGTCTGAGAATGCTGGAATTATGGAAGCCTGTCATGGTTTCTGGTGTTTTTTCTTCAATTTTTAATTTTTTTTTTTTTTAATTTTGAGAGAGAGGCAGAGAGAGAATTGGCATGCCAGGGCCTCAGCCACTGAAGTCGACACTTGCACCTCCTAATGGAAATGTGTGACCTTGCATTTGCCTCACCTTTGTGCGTCTGACTCGCATGGGATCTGGAGAGTTGGACATGGGTCCTTAGGTTTTGCAGGCAAGTGCCTTAACTACTAAGCCATCTCTCCAGCCCTGGCTTTTTTTTTTTAATATGGGATCTGGAGATTGAATTTGGGTACTTGGGCTTGAGTGAATGTAGTTTATCCCTTGAGTCATCTCCTCAGCCCCCAAGTGACATTATTATAAAATATCTGTTCCCAGGCTCCCACTGCAGACCTTCTGAATTCAAGTCCTATGAGATAATGTTTACTTAAGCTAGTATTGAGGGCAGTTACTATAACCTTGAAAGGTTGGGTACATTGCTGTGCTTTAACTTAAAGTACATCACAGTTTATTTCTTTATTGAAGTGGGTAGCTCTTAAGTAACTTGGATTGCGGGGGCATACAAGTGTGCCTCACTGCCCTAGTCTTCCACATATCATTTATACACTTCAGCCTCCCTGTTTCGTGTGTGTGCCCCATGTGAGCACATGCAGAGAACAGAACTTCAGGTGTCTTCCTCGATCACTCATCCTTGCGTTTCTTTGAGGCAGAATCACTGAAGCCAGTCAGACTAACTAACCAGAGAGCCCCAGCAATTCTCCAATCTCCACTCCCCTCAGGGCTGGGATTACAGTATGCATGGCCATGGCCGGCTGTCTGTGTGGGTGTTGGAGCATTGAACTCAAGGCAGATCATGCCCCTTCAGGCCCTCATGCTTATGCAGCAAATGCTCCTGTCTGTGGCCCCAATTACAGACATGGACTAAAGTAATTAGTAAACTAACTGGAAGATTCTCTAATCATTTCTCAGGGCTCAATTAGCTTTTTTTTTTTTTTGGTTTTTCAAGGTAGGGTCTTACTCTGGCTCAGGCTGACCTTGAATTCACTATGTAGTCTCAGGGTGGCCTCGAACTCTCGGCGAACCTTCTACCTCTGCCTCTCGAGTGCTGGGATTAAAGGCATGCACCACCACACCTGGCTTTCAATTTGCTTTTTTTAAAAAAATATTTTTCAAATTTTCATGTTCATGTGTGTACGAGAGGGTGTTGTACACACGTGCATGCATGTGAAAGCCAGAGGACAACCTCTGTTGTAATACTGTCCACTTCTTTTTGAGATAGGATTTCTCATGAATTAGTGCTCTCCAATTAGGCTAGACTGACTGGTCAATGAGCCATGGAAATCCCTGTTTGTATCTCCCCAGCACTAGGATAACAAGCATGCCATTATGTGCATTTTAGGGATCTGAATTCGGGTCCTTATGGTTGGGAAACAAATACTTTACCCATTGAGACATCTCCCCAGCTCACATTTGTCATTTCTTCATGGTGAAAATATTCAATGTCTTTTTTTCTACATGTGTGTATACTGTGTTGTTGTTATGTATAGTCACTTTACTATGCCATACTCAATTTATTCTTATTTTATACACCTACATGTATACGCACATATCCCATGCATATACATGCAATAAAAATGATGTGTTTGAAGGGGAAGCTATATTTGCCCTGATTTGAACATTACTCAGTGTACACATGTATCACAACATTATATAGTATTCTACAAATATGTACATACATATGTATCAATTTTTTTAAATGAAAATTTGAAAAATATTTTTAAAAAAGCAAATTGAGGGCTGGAGAGATGGCTTAGCGGTTAAGCGCTTGCCTGTGAAGCCTAAGGACCCCGGTTCGAGGCTCGGTTCCCCAGGTCCCACGTTAGCCAGATGCACAAGGGGGCGCACGCGTCTGGAGTTCGTTTGCAGAGGCTGGAAGCCCTGGCGCGCCCATTCTCTCTCTCTCCCTCTATCTGTCTTTCTCTCTGTGTCTGTCGCTCTCAAATAAATAAAAATTTAAAAAAAAAAAAAAAGCAAATTGAGCCCTGAGAAATGACTAGAGAATCTTCCAGTTAGTTTACTAACTAGTTTAGTCTATGTCTGTAATTGGGGCTAGAAGTAGGTATGGGGAGGGAAAGGATTAAGAAGTATTTATTTAAGGCTACACTCAGAGCTGGGCATAGTGGTGCACGCCTTTAATCCCAGCACTTGGGAGGCAGAGGTAGGGGGATCACTGTCAGTTTGAAGCCAGCCTGAGACTACACAGTGAATTCCAGATCAGCCTGGGGCTAAAGTGAGCCCCTATGTTAAAAAAAAAAAAAAAAAAAAAGACTATACTCAGTTCTTGAAATTCTTGTCCTTTTCCTATGTTTATACCACTTTTCCTGTTTTCTTTCCCTGGTTCCAAGAATATAACCTCTGGTGTGCCCAGTGATGTTTCACAGCTGTGCTGTCTTGACTGCACATAGCATAATCACTGGTACCCAAATAGGGACTTATATGACTGGCCATCTCAGAGACTTACCTGTCTTTTTACTTTACATATGCATTCATTAGTATGCTCATGGAATTATTCAAGCATTAAAAACTATCATTATAGGCTGGAGAAGATGGCTTAGCGGTTAAGGCATTTGCCTGCAAAGCCAAAGGACCCAGGTTCTTTTCCCCAGGACCCACGTAAGCCAGATGCACAAAGGGGTGCATATGTCTGGAGTTTGTTTGCAATGGCTAGAGGCCCTGGCACATCCATTCTCTCTCTGTTTGTCTGCCTCTCTCTCTCTCATAAATAAATAAATAATAGCTATCATTGTGAGGGGGCTGGAGAGAGAGCTCAGAAGTTAAAAGGTGCTTGCTTGCAAAGCTTGACAGCCTGAGTTCAGTTCACCAGTACCCATGTAAAGCCAGATGCACAAAGTGCATGTGTCTGGAGTTGTAGTGGCAGGAGGCACAACCATTCTCTCTCTTTTTCACACACACATTCAGATAAACAAATATTTAAAATTATTAGCAGAAGTAAACCCCCTTTCCTTCCATGAGCTACTTCTGGTCTGGCATTTTGTCCCAGTAGCAAGAAAGACAACCTGTGTCACTCCTAGACAATGGCCCATTGGTCATTATGACCTTGCTGCCCCTCATATCCCAATGGGGATTGAATGTAGGGTCTCAAGTTTGCTAAGCAAGATATCACTGAGCTACACCCTTCCTTTTCTTTTTAATTCTGGGACAGGGTCTAAGTTACATAGGCTGGCCATCAACTCACTCTGTAGCCCAGGCTGCCCTTGAATTTACAGTGATCTTCCTACTTCTGCCTCCCTAGTACTGGGATTAAAGGCATACACCATGCCTGGCAACATCTTTAATTTTGATTAACTCTCCTCCATCCTCTCCCCTAACCTCACTGAGACCATTCTATTCCTGCTTCCTGTATTGTCTTGTTTTTTTTTTTTTTTGTTGTTGTTGTTTTGTTTTTCAAGGTAGGATCTCGCTCTAACCCAGGCTGACTTGGAATTCACTATGTAGTCTCAGGGTGGCCTTGAAGTCATGCAATCCTTCTACCTGTGCCTCCCAAATGCTGGGATTAAAGGTGTGTGCCACCACGCCAGACATTTTAATCTGCTTTTTTAAAAAGTATTTTTATTTATTTATTTGAGAGAGAGACAGAAAGAGGCAGATAGAGAGAATGGGTGCACCAGGTCCTCTAGCCACTTGCAAATGAATTTCAGATGCATACCTTTTACATCTGGCTTATATGGATACTGTGGAATCAAATCTGGGTCCTTAGGCCTTGAAGGCAAGCACCTTAACTGCTAAGCCATCTCTCCATCCCTATGTGCTTTTTAGTAAAAATAATTTTTAATTGGTTATTTATTAGTAAGGGGAGATAGAGAGAGAGGGAGGGAGAAAATGGGCATGCCAGAACCTCCTGACACTGCAGAGGAACTCCAGACACATGTGCCACTTTATCTGGCTTAGCATAGGTATTGGAGAACAGAACCTGGACCACCACATTTTGCAACCAAGTGCCTTTAACTGCTGAGTCATCTCTACAGGCCCTTAATTTTTTTTTTTTTTTTTTTCTTGAGGCAAGCCCAAGACTATCTTTTTTTTTTTTTTTTTTAAATGAGAGAGAGAATGGGAGTGCTAGGGACTCCAGCAACTGGTCTTCATCCGGTGCTGCTCTTGTTCTGGATACACTTCAGGTGCGCAGGTCTTCATCGGGTGCTGCTCTTGTTCTAGACACACTTCAAATGGTAGTTTCCTTGCTACAGTATATATTAGGACCATGGCAGGAGAGAAAGAACTGTTTTTATAATTTTCTATATTTTAGAGAGTCTAACATTCTCTACCTCTTTCTTTTCTCTTTCTTCATTTTTCTCTTTTAACGGGGTCTCATTGAAGCCTAGGCTGACCTTGAACTTCCTATATAGCCCAGTCTGGCCATCACCTCCTAACTGTGGCTATTACAGATGTGCACCACTACACCCAGGTTGTAGCAGTTAATTGTTACAGCCTACAGATTGCTGTACAGATTAACAAGTGTTTTACATTTAGTTGGGCAGCTTATTAATTAGCATGTCCCACCAACCAGACCTAATTATGTACACATTATATAATTATATTATATTGTGGCTTGTTAATAACTCAATTTTCACGGCCATTATTTTGCAATTTGAGTGCCTGAATGCTTCCATAAACCAGTTTATTTTTAGTAACACTAATTTGTAGGGGGCTGGAATGCAGACTTCATTTATAGACAGATATGGTGCTGTAGAAACCCCATCCCTGTATATGACTTTAGCCTTCACTTTTCCATCTTAGAGAAATTATTTCATCTTTTTCTTCATTTATAGGATAAGAATAATAATTTCCAGTCCACGGTGTGTTTTGACGATTAAATGGCAGAAATGACAGGAACTATTCTAAAATAAGGTGTTATTTGGCTGCTGCCAGGGATGTGCACAGGGTGTGGCAAGTTTTTGTTACATGCTTGAGAAAAATGCCTTTTTTTAAAAGAAAAAAAATCAACTTATTTCTCTCAAAGCCCACTTTCCCAAGCAGGAGTGAACACAGTCTTACAGCATACTGTCTGATCTTGTGTTTGCCTCACTTTCAGGCTTTTAGGTTTTGTATAGGGGCTACTTTGTTTTTCTCTGTACCAGACAAGGTCCCCCTACGAAGGTGGGCATTAAAATGGGATAGCTACTGAATAGTTGTCATCAGCGGATAACTTAAGACCAAATCATTTATTTATTTTGGCTTTTCGAGGTAGGGGCTCACTCTGGAGCAAGCTGACTTTGTAGAATTCACTATGTAGTCTCGGGGTGGCCTTGAACTCAAGGTGATCCTCCTATCTCTGTCTCCCGCCAGTGCATGGATTAAAGGCGTGCGCCACCACGCCCGGGAAAACCAGTGTTGAAGTTTTTCCTCTTTTCCCCAAAGAAACGCAGCAGTACTTTTAACCTGCGATCGAATTTTAAGCGGAATTGGATTGCAGGTGTCCTGGCTGAAGACGGAGGGGCGGCGGCGTTCTGGCTTCAGCTCCCGAGATGCGGATGAAGTGGTGTGAAGGGTTGGGCTTTTTTTTTTGTTCCTGAAATATGTAACGAACAAAAAAAAAAGTACAACAATCCAAACCCAACCATGTCCCTGCGCGTCGGCTTAACTGAAGGGCCTGATTCCCGGGTGGCGCGGCGGGCTGAGGGCCGTGCCCTGCGAAGACTCAAGTGCGGGTGGGCTCGGGAGGGGGAGGGGAGACGCGGGCCGCGTTCCCGCGCTCGCTCGGGGCGGGGCGGGAGGCAGCGCGCAGGCGCCGAGGGACGGGGCGCTGGCGCCGCGAGTCCATTTTGCTGCGGTTCCGGGAGCGCATGGCGGGTCCCGACGGCAGCTGCTGGGTCGCGGCGGCTCAGGTGAGGGCTGTCGCGTAGCGTCCCCAGAGGCCCGAGATGAGCGCTTGGCCCTGGTCCTCTCGAGGGAGGAAGGGGGTGACCCGCGAGCTCGCAGCGAGGGTGGGGCTGGCCGGCGTCCGCGGGGACCTGTGTGGGTGTGGGTGTGGGGGCGGCGGCGGCACCCAGGAAGCCGGTGGCCCGACCTGGGATCCCGGACGTCTGGTCCAGAAGGCCTGCCCCGGCTCCCAGCAGCTGCATGCTGCCTAGAAAAGAAGGAACCCGAGGTTAGAGCGCCCGGCATGAGGAGGGCGCCCTCTCCACCTAGCTGCCTCATACAAAGAGCTCCTGTCTCTCTAGCCTGACCCTTTATTAGGTCTTTGCTGGGGATTGAAAGAGTTGGGGGTCAGGAGGGCAGATCCGTCTGCGTAAAATGTGTATAACGCCCATCCCTTTATTCTTTCCCTGCAGCAAACTCTAGTTTGACAATCAAAACGTGAAAAGGAAAAGCCCGATTCCTTTGCCCTGGGAAATAGTAACCTCCCTGCACACACCTGCTTGCCAGGGACTGAGGTAAACTGTTTTTGACTATCCTCACATGTTCCAATAAAGTATCCGTTTTTAAAAAACGCCCATAACCTTTCCAAAATGAACTATGTGTAAAATACATGTTCCTATTCACTTTTTCATCTTTGTTCTTTTTATAACCTTTTAAAATTCAGAAAAATGGAATCCATGCTTGCCATTCCTTTCTGTTCTAATTATTTTACGTACTTACATCAAACAAATTGTATTGCAGTGGGCGTGGTGGCCACTGCCTTTAATCCCAACACTCAGGAGTCCAAGGTCGCAGGGTTGCCATGAGCTCAAAGCCAGCCTGGGCTAGATTGAGATCCTCAAAAAAAACAAAACAAGCTGTGGTGGCGCACACCTTTAATCCCAGCACTTGGGAGGCAGAGGTAGGAGGATCACCGTGAATTCAAGGCCACCCTGAGACTACATAGTGAAATCCAGGTCAGCCTGGGCTAGAGCAAATCTGTACCTTGAAAAACCAAAATAAATAATAAAATAAAAATAACCTAAAAAGGTATCTTGTAAAGGAAGAAAGAGGCTTTCAGCAGCATTTCCTTTTTATACTTTGGATTGTCAGGTTGCTTGAAATTTGTAGAACAAGGCTTGTGGTTTTTTGTGACTCTAGAAACTTTAGTATGTTAGGCATTTTTTTTTTAAGATTTATTTTTATTTATTTATTAGAGAGAGGGAGAATGGGTGCACCAGGGCCTCTAGCCACTGCAAACTCCAGACACATACACCACCATGTGCATCTGGCTTACACGGGACTTGGAGAATTGAATTTGGGCCCTTAGGCTTCACAGGCTTACCTGCTAATCCATCTCTCCAGCCCTTATTTTATTATTAATTTTGGTTTTTTGAGGTATGGTCTTGCCCTAACCCAGGCTGGCCTGGAATTCACTATGTAGTCTCAGAATGGCCTCGAACTCACAGTGATCCTCCTACCCCTGCCTCAGGTGCTGGAATTAAATGCCACCAAGCCCAGCATGTTAGACATTTTAAAAGCAAAATGAAATTTTGTTTTTAAACGTGATAGAGATATTAAGTGGTGGAGTTCTTTCTTGCACTACTGGAAGATACATTTCTTTCTTTTTTTTCTTCGAGGGAGGGTTTCACTCTAGCTCTGGCTAACCTGGAATTCAATTCACCTTGAACTCATGGTGATCCTCCTACCTCTGCCTCCTGAGTGCTGGGATTAAAGGCATGCCCCACCACACATTTCTTGAGTTAAATTTATTTATTTTCTTTTTGAGAGAGAGAGAACGGGCCCACCACGACCTTCAGCCTGCTTCAAACAAACTCCAGATGTGTACCATGTAGTCTCTGGTTGGCCTCAAATTCATGGAGATCCTCCTACCTCTGCCTCTCAAGGGCTGGGAGTAAAGGCACCTGATGAATGCAATTCTTTTTTTTTTTTTTTTAATTTTTGGTTTTTGAGGTAGGGTCTCACTCTAGCCAGCACTGACCTGGAATTCACTATATAGTCTCAGGCTGACCTCGAACTCATAGCATTACTCCTAGTTCTGCCTGCCGAGCACTGGGATTAAAGGTGTACGCCACAGTACATATTATTATTTTTTATTGTAGATTTCTACAGAAGAGTTGAAGTGGAAATTCTTGTTGATAGTTTGTAACTGCCTGTCCTGTGACATGTGTCACATTTATATCCTACTTGACAATAGCCTGGTTTCTGGTTGAATATTTTATCTCCCTCCTCATATTTACAATAATTAGTTAGTGTTAGATGAGGCAGGTGTGATGGGATGCATCTGCATCTCAGCCCTTGTGAGGTGGAAGATCAATTTAAGGCCAGTGTCACCTGTCGTAAGTTTAAGGTCAGGGTGAGCTAAACCAGAACCTGGCTCATGCATAATATTAAATAATTCAGCCAACCTTAAAACTTAAGTTCAAGCATAAGTAGTTTGGTTTCTATTTCAGCTATTCTGGAAATAACATATATGCAGACACACACACACATATAGTCAGTCTACACTGAACAAAAGGCACTTTGTTCATATAAATTTCATTTAGCTAGATAAATTTATGTGCTGAATATTTATATATTTATAGTAGCTACCTTTTGAAAGCTAGAATTGATCTTTAATATAGTTAGGTAGTAGAAACTTTTTTTTTTGAGGTAGGGTCTCACTCTAACCCAGGCTGACTTGGAATTCACTCTGTATCCTCAGGGTGGCCTCGAACTCAAGGCAATCCTCCTACCTCTGCCTCCTGAGTGCTGGGATTAAAGGTGTGTGCCACCACGCCTGGCTTGGTAATAGAAACTTTTAAGCAATGCCAACCTGTTGAGGATAATAATAGATGAAGCTTTGCATCACTACACCCAGCTAGATTGATTTGTTTTCAATCAGAGAGAGACAAGAGAGAATAAATGAATGAATA
The DNA here is from genome assembly GCF_020740685.1 of Jaculus jaculus. Classification (NCBI taxonomy): domain Eukaryota; kingdom Metazoa; phylum Chordata; class Mammalia; order Rodentia; family Dipodidae; genus Jaculus; species Jaculus jaculus. The sequence continues at coordinate 24,687,184 of NC_059108.1, read as the reverse complement.
TGGGTATACCATGGCCTCCAGATTCATCTATCACTTTGTGCATCTGGCTGTACATGGGTACTGGGGAATCAAACCCAGGTCGTTAGACTTTGCAGGCAAGTGTCTTAACCACTGAGCCCTCATGCCCACACCCTTTCTGGAAAAAAAAAAAAGACAACCTTGCTTTCCTGCCATACTCACATTTTTAAAATTTTTATTTATTTACTTGAGAGCGACAGAGAGAAAGAGGCAGAGAATGGGCTCACCAGGGCCTCCAGCCACTGCAGACGAACTCCAGATGTGTACGCTCCCTTGTGCATCTGGCTAACGTGGGTCCTGGGGAATCGAGCCTCGAATTGGGGTTCTTAGGCATCACAGGCAAGCACTTAACCACTAAGCCATCTCTCCAGCCCCCATACTTCAAGTTTTAATACTTTTAAATTTATATACACTAAAATTCAGTGGGCTGGATATATATATGTACTCAGTGGTTGGAGTGCTTGCCTAAGCATGCTCAAGGTTAGAGTTTAATCTGCAGCACCATAAATTTCAAAAACTTAAACACTAGGGCTGGAAAGATGGCTCTGAGGTTAAGAGCACTTCCTGTATAAGCTTGAGGGTACTGGCCTAGCAGGTAAAATTGCTTCCTTGCAAAGCCTACCAGCTAGGATTCGATTTCCCAGTACCCATGTATGCATCTGGAGTTCATTTGAGGTGGCAAGAGACCCTGGCATGCCAATACTCTTTCTGCTTGCAAATAATAAATCTATTAGAGAACAAAAAGAAAAGCCAACAGTTTGTACTTTAAGGATTTTTTTCTTTGTATTCAGTGCCAGAAACTAAACCCTCTAACAGGCTACGTAAGTGCTCTACCAGTGGACCACTCACTGAGCCCTGCATCTTTGAATGTAGGCATTTCAAAACAGTAAATTTATCTATGGGGTAACTTCATGGTGAATATTAAAACTGTCATTTTATGGACACTAAATTATGCTAAACCCTACCAATCTAGTAGTCACTAATCCTACCTTGGAATACTAATTAAAATGGTTTGTTATTTTAAAGTCATTTCTTCTCAGTACTCTAGCTAATCTTGTTTTTCAATTTTTTTATTTTCAAAAATATAGTATATTCTAAATAGTATGAGAGCATCTAATAAATGTTAACTATTAAATCTAGCTGGGGGTCTGGAGAGATGGCCCAGTGATTAAGATGCTTGCCTGCAAAGTCTAACATCCCGGTTCGATTCCCCAGTACCCAAGTGGAGCCAGATGTACAACATGGTGCATGCAGTTCATTTGTAGTAGAAGAACCTGGTATGCCCATTCTGTCTCTTAAATTAAAAAACAATAATTAAAAAAAAAGAAAAGAAATGGAGGAATTGGATATAGAGGTACATCTATAATCCTAATGCTTAGGTGGAGGAGGCAGGAGCATCAGGAATTCAGGTCATCCTTGCCTACAGAGTGACTTCAAGGCCACCCTGGGCTGGCTACATGAGACCCTGTATATATGCTTTAGTTCATGTCAGAAGAATAAGCTGTTAATTTCTTCAGATTTTCGGTGTCAGGTGTACTTTAAGACACCTCTGAAGAGTACTCTTATGAGACTAAAAACCTTACTGTGTATTTTCCTTTAAAACTTCTGAGGCTACCCTGAGACTACATACTGAATTCTAGGTCAACCTGAGGTAGAGTGAGACCCTACCTTGAAAACAAAACACTTCTGAGGCAACAATGTCTGCCATAGTTCCTTGGGTCACGGCCCACCCATGTGTTTCAGCTTTCTGTAACAGGTACTAGAGATGTCTGTGGAAGGAGCCACGTAGCTTTGTCCCAGAGAAAGTTCTGAGTATGAAACCGAGGCATAAAGCTAAGGGAAGAAGGGGAAAGAAAATCATAGTTTTAACTGAATGAAGCATAAGAATTTTAAAACTACAAACTAGAATTTGTGAGCTCTGTCAAGAAAAATGGAACAAGGGGATCTGTTGTGTATTTGATTCCTTTTTTTTTTTTTTTTTTTGGCTTTTTGAGGTAGGGTTTTACTATAGCTCAGGCTGACCTGGAATTTACTATGTAATCTCAGGATGGCCTCGAACTCACAGGAATCCTACTTCTGCCTCCCAAGTGCTGGGATTAAAGGTGTGTGGTGTGTACAGTCATGCCCGGCTCAATTTCTTTCTTTTTTTTTTAAAAAAAAACACAAGTAATATTTTCACTCTGGTTCTTTTTGGTTTTCTGAGGTAGGGTCTCCCTCTGGCCCAGGCTGACCAGGAATTCACTATGTTGTCTCAAGGTGGTCTTGAACTCCTAGTGACCCACCTACTTCTGCCTCCCGAGTTCTGGGATTAAAGATGTGCGCCACAACGCCTGGCTTCTTTAGTTCATTTTAAGAGCTGTAAGTTGATTATGACTGTAGATGACTGTTGGTTATTTATAAATTTTGCATTTTCTGTTTCATGTTTGATTGCCTTAAAATTCTTCTTGGTTCCCTATTGTAATATCCCTCTCCATATTTTTTTTTCGAGGTAGGGTCTCACTCTAGCTCAGGCTGACCTGGAATTCACTATTTAGTCTCAGGGTGGCCTCAAACTCTCGGTAATCCTCCTACCTCTGCCTCCTCTCCATTTTTTTTCTAATGTTTCTCTTTTCTTGCATGCTGTTCCTTTCCTTTTCATTTAACCTCTTGGTATATCCTTTGTTTTCTATTTTAATATACTTGGATAGGTTTCTCTGAAAATACTAATGCTGTAAGAATGAATGACTGAGGCTTACTTCATTGAGCACTACTCCTAATACTTCCTTGTTTTATTACCTGCTCAAAAATCGGACTTTTGTGTAGAATTCTTAAGTGGAAGATGACAGAATAATGAGGGTGATAATGTGAGTAGGGTGGGAGGATCATTAAAATTTATAGTCAGAATATTTTCCAGCTACATGGAAACCTCTCAGCCTACTAACTTGTCTTTATAGTCGTTTTCTTCCCAGTACTTTTCAAAGATTATATAATTTTTCTCATCACAAAAGATTTTTCAGAAAAATCACTTGATAACATGTTTTTGCCATGACACTAAATTTGAAACAGTTTTTGTTTATACATAAAATATCATAAATATGTATCTTACAGTCTACTATAAAACCATAAGCTCTTCTAGTGAGTTCAGCGTGCACGTGCGTGTGTGTGTAGTGTGCATCTGTGTATGTGTGGGTTTGCATGCATGTTGGAAGGTAGTTCAGTATCTCACTTGATAACTGTTAAAACAAGTTCTCTAACTGAAACCAGAGTTCACCACTTGGGCTGTGCTAGGTAGTTGGCAGTCCCTGGGATCTTCCTGTCTCTACCTTTCCAGAGCTGGCATTCTAAGCACACTGGCATTTTACATGGGTGCTGGGAATCTGGACCCAGGCTCTCAAGCTTGTGCGGCAAGTACTCTCCCAGCTGAGTCCTTAGCCCCTCAGCTTATCTTTTGGATGTTCCTTTGTGATATAGCTCCCATTATTACTGCTACAGCTACTGTTAAGAATTTTAAGCCAGATGTGGTGGTGCATGCCATGAGTTCAAGGCCACCCCGAGACTACATAATTAATTCTAGGTCAGCCTGAGCTACAGCAAGACCCTACCTTGAAAAACCAAAACCAAAAACAAAAACAAAAAAAAAAAAGGATTTTATTTACTGGGTTGGGCTGGAGCGATGCCTTAGCAGTTAAGGTGCTTGCCTGTGAAACCTAAGGACCTAGATTCATTTCCCCAGTTACCATGTAAACTAGATGCACAAGGTGGCACATGCATCTGGAGTTCATTTGCATTGGCTGGAGGCCCTGGCATGCCCATTCTCTTATCTGCCTCTTTCTCTTTCAAATAAATAAAATATTTACCAAAGGGCCAGAGAGATAGCTTAGTGGTTAAGGCACTTGCCTACAAAGCCAAAGGACCCAGGTTTGACTACCCAGGACCCGCATAAGCCAGATGCACAAGGGGGCGCACACATCTGGAGTTCGTTTGCAATGACTTGAGGCCCTGGCGCCCCCATTCTCTCTCTGTACCTGCCCATTTCTGTATCTCTCTCAAATAAATAAATAAAAATGAAATATTTCAAAAACATTTACCAAAAAGTTGCCCTTAAAAATATTATTTACTGTGTTGGTATGGTGGTACAAGCTTGTAGTCCTAGCTACTTGGGAGAAGGCTGATGCAGGAAGGTCACTTGAATCCAGGAGTTTTGGGCTGTAGTGTACTATGTCAGTGGGGTGTTCACACTAAGTATGGGGTCAATATGGTGATTTCTTGAGAGTGAGGTTGGAATGAGGTGGGGGGAAGACAACTGATTGGGAGGCAGGGTTAGCATACACAAAACTGGGTTTAATCCCTAGCACTCGACCTCAAATTGTTTATAGGATGGCTTATAGGACATTAAGTCATTTTTTTTTTTTTTTTTGGTTCTTCGAGGTAGGATCTCACTCTAGCCCAGGCTGACCTGGAATTCACTATGGAGTCTCAAGGTGGCCTCAAACTCATGGCAATCCTTCTACCTCTGCCTCCTGAGTACTGGGATTAAAGGCATGTGCCACCACGCCTGGCTTAAGTCATGTTTTATTACTTTGGTGGTAATGTGGTTTATATTTTTTTAAGTAAACTGAATAAAGAAATACTGAGTATTGTTTTGGGGATAAGTACACATTAAAAATAAACTTGCAACTGAAAAATATTATTCTCTACCATAAGGAAGCAACAAACACCTTTAAAGACCAAGGACCCCAAGAGCTGTGTGTGTAAGTATACCATCTATAGTTACTTTCTGTATTAGAAATTAGACCTGAAGACTTAAAAGTTACTTAAAATAAGACTGGGACTGGAGAGATGGCTTAGCAGTTAAGGCGCTTGCCTGTGAAGCCTGAGGGCCCATGTTCGACTCTTCAGCTTCCACCTATGCCAGATGCACAAGATCGCACATACACACCAGATGGCACGTGTGTCTGGAGTTTGATTACTGAGTGGAGGCCCTGACGTGCCATCCCCCCCTTTGCTAGCTCGCTCTTGCTCGCCCACATTAAAAAAAAAGAGGCCAGTCTATTGGGTTTAACTAAAAAAAAAAAAACAAAACCCAAAAAACTGATAAACCCATCACATGTTTGCAAATGATCCCAAAACAAAATTGTGAGAAAAATGGCATGCCTTTATATACTTCGAGCTCTGTCTTGGGGAGTTGTGAAGGGTATTGCATTGGGGATTGATTCTAAGGCTAAGCGTGCTTTCTACTATTGAGCTATACTCCCAGCCCTGAATAGTTGATAGAAGACTGATAAGCCTATTAATCTTGTACTTCTTTATTTCTACTTGTGCAGTTTGGGGATTAAACTCTGGGCCTTTTTAGGCTAGACAAACACTCTATCACTGAGGTTCACTCTAGCCCTTTCTTGTACTTTTAATAAATTTTCCACCTATCAGTGATATATATATAAAACATGCATTAGTGACTTGGAAAAATATTAGTTCATTATATGATGCAGATCTCTAAATATTGACATTTCATTATCTGGTATTTTCCCCAAATAGCCCCCAAGTTTATTGCTTCTTATTCATCAGAGAAGCCCTTAATGGGAAGTTACCAAGATTACAAGTAGCAACTACATTTTGCAAAATTGTAATTTTCACTTAAAAACCCAGCTTTCTCATTGGCAAGAAATACTTGAAGGGCTGGAGGGATGGTTAAGGTGTTTGCCTGCAAGGCCAAAGGACCCAGGTTCAATTCCCCAGGACTCACGTTAGCCAGATGCACAAGAGGACGCATGTGTCTGGAGTTCGTTTGCAGGGCTAGAAGCCCTGGCATGCACCTTCTCTTTCTCTCCCTCCCTTTTTCTCTGTCAAAATAAATAAATAAAAATAAAATATTAAAAAAAGATGAAAACTTTTTAAAAAAAAAATAAAAGAAATACTTGAAGTAACATGATCATTTGTGTGTATGTGCATATGGTGGTGTTTGTGGATGCATGTGTGAGGGCCAGAGGACATCTTCTGGTGTCATTCTCAGGAACACTGCCAGTCAAGGCTGGTATGTTCTTTTTTTCCTGTCCCCCAAGATAGTGTCTCCTAGCTCTGGTTGACCTGGAACTCACTAAGTAGTTTCAGGCTGGCCTTGAACTTATGATAGTCCTAAATGCTGGGATTAAAAGTTGTGTGCTGCCACGCCTAGGTCAAGGCAGGTCTGGAGCTCACTAGTTAGGCTAGACTGCCTAGCAAGTCCCAGGGATCCTCTTGTCTTCATTTTCCCATCACTGGGATTATAGACATGTGCCACCAAATGGACCAAACTTACATGCTTGTAAGGAAAGCACTTCACAGAAAGAACTATTGTTCCAGCCACAGCTCATTTTATTCATTTTCTGATTAGTTGCCTCCAGACAACATCTAATAGGGTGAAGAAGTACTTTTGTGTGAACTTACTATTAAAAACCACCTTGCTGAGTGTTGGGTTTCCAGGTATGTGCCGCCTTACCTGGCTAAGAACACGTTTAATTAAAAATGGCTGCCCATCCTTCACCCCACTTTTTAGGTGTGTGGTATTGAAATACTGAATAGTAGGATGATTCAGCACTTCTTACTGTCTTGCTTGATTCCTGTTAAAGTGCCAGCAGTGTCTACCTACCATTGCTTTTACACTGTTGATACAAATGCCAACATTGTTCATAAATATGAAAATAGTTTTGGCCTCATCAATTCTTTGAAAGGGACACCTAGGTTTCTGCCCATCACAGATGAGAATTGGTACTGTAGAGAACACAGGATAGCTTTGATTGCTATTCTGCTGGTTTAAAAATAACTCACAATGGGCTGGAGAGATGGCTTAGCGGTTAAGCGCTTGCCTGTGAAGCCTAAGGACCCCGGTTCGAGGCTTGGTTCCCCAGGTCCCACGTTAGCCAGATGCACAAGTGGGCGCACGCGTCTGGAGTTCGTTTGCAGAGGCTGGAAGCCCTGGCGTGCCCATTCTCTCTCTCCCTCTATCTGTCTTTCTCTCTGTGTCTGTCGCTCTCAAATAAATAAATAAAAATTAAAAAAAAAAAACTCACAAAACAAAACCCCAAACCAACTCATTTAATTCGTTAGGCAAGACTGAATTATAACTCTTGTGCTTTTTATATCTTTTTTTTTTTTTTTTTTAAGGTAGGATCTTACTCTAGCTCAGGCTGACCTGGAATTCACCATGTAGTCTCTGGGTGATCCTCGCACCTCTGCCTCCCAACTGCTGAGATTAAAGGTGTGTGCCACCACGCCCAGCTCTAATAATTGTAGTCTTGCCTTTAAAATTGAAAAATTAAAGCACCAATTCCCTATAAAAGTCTGCATGAAAATGCATGCTTGAGCTTATATTGTCTGTTTCTTCCTTTGAAACAGCACCATTTAATGTCTGTGGGCCCAAAGTAAAGAGCTCCTTCTGTTGCACACACTGAGAAGCTTTGTTTCTGACATCTAGTAGTGAGCTGTTTTAAAACAATCGTTGGGTCCTGTTGGCTCAGCTTGCAGTTGTCCTAGTCCTAACCCTGTTTTAGCCAATGGCTGTTGTTGGAAAGCCCACACAAAGGCCTTGTGTACAGAGTGCCCTATTAAGGAGTGTGTTCTTGTCCTCATGGATAATTCTGCTTTGGTGTACATTCCCTTCCCAAAGTTACTTCTTATATCCTTTGATTATTTCAGTAACAGGTCATTTTAATATGGAGGTAGTTTTTTTGTAGTTATTTGAGTGTTACTTAAAGGGAGTGTTACTTAAAAGTTAAATAAAATGTTTCTTTCTCTGTGGTAGGATGTGATGGAGCTGCTTGAAGAAGATCTTACATGCCCAATTTGTTGCAGTTTGTTTGATGACCCTCGGGTTTTGCCCTGCTCACACAACTTCTGCAAAAAATGCTTAGAAGGTCTCTTAGAGGGAAATGTGCGGAATTCATTGTGGAGACCATCTCCATTCAAGTGCCCCACCTGCCGTAAAGAAACTTCAGCTACTGGAGTTACTAGCCTGCAGGTTAATTACTCTCTTAAGGGTATTGTGGAGAAATATAACAAAATCAAGATCTCTCCCAAAATGCCAGTGTGCAAAGGACACTTGGGGCAGCCTCTCAACATTTTCTGCCTAACTGATATGCAACTAATTTGTGGGATCTGTGCCACACGTGGGGACCACACCAAGCATGTCTTCTGTTCTATTGAAGATGCCTATGCTCAGGAAAGGGTTGCTTTTGAGTCCCTCTTTCAGAGCTTTGAGACCTGGCGTCGGGGTGATGCGCTTTCTCGCTTGGATATGTTGGAAACTAACAAGAGGAAGTCCCTACAGTTGCTGACTAAAGATTCTGATAAAGTGAAAGAATTTTTTGAGAAGTTACAACACACATTGGATCAAAAGAAGAATGAAATCTTGTCTGACTTTGAGACCATGAAGCTTGCAGTTATGCAGGCCTATGACCCAGAAATCAACAAACTCAACACTATTCTACAGGAGCAACGGATGGCCTTTAACATTGCTGAGGCTTTCAAAGATGTGTCAGAACCCATTGTATTTTTGCAACAGATGCAAGAGTTCAGGGAGAAAATCAAAGTAATCAAGGAAACTCCTTTGCCACCTTCTAATTTGCCCACAAGCCCTTTAATGAAGAACTTTGATACCAGTCAGTGGGAAGACATAAAACTAGTGGATGTGGATAAACTCTCTTTGCCTCAGGACACTGGCACATTCATTAGTAAGATTCCCTCAAGCTCCTATCACTTAGTTTTTGTAGTTCTTCTGCTTGGCCTCCTCATTTTCTTCGGTCCTACCATATTCCTAGAATGCTCTTTATTTGATGAACTACTAATCTGGAAAGACCATCTTTCAAACCTTAGTTTGTACCTGACTACATCAGCTGATTTGGTAGAACAATCAGTTTTTTACTGGGAACAAATGGCAGATGGGTTTTTCATTATCAGTGAAAGAATCAAGAATTTTAGTTTGGTAGTGCTGAACAATGTGGCAGAATTTGTGTGCAAATATAAACTATTATAAAATATCAACTATGCACTTCTGGTTTTTGATAAGATGGTTAGAGATGTTTGAGAGTTCAGTTTTTTTTCTTCCAAAGGTATTCTTTTCAAAAATAAATGCTATTCAGATGAGGAAGCATAATGATACAAGTAAAATTTTGTAGTACTATTCCAAGTTTTCCCTTTTTTAAATAAATGTCCTCCCTTCAATATTGGCTGGGTTTGGTGCTGTGATAAAAATGAGATGTGAGTGTACTTGCAATCCAAGCTATTCTGAATGGTGAGCCAGTGGTCTCTTGTGCCTGGGACTTTTGATATCAGCCTGGGCAACATAGTGAAATCCCATCTCAATACCTGCTCTAACATTGCATCAATGAGGTAGGTAATGTCATGGTGATTGTCTTTCAAGCATGTAGACACTAGGAAAGCAACTGTTTTGACAGTGGGTATTCTAAAATGAAAAGGAAAGAATATGAATATAAGTTTGTAGAGGGTTGATTTCTTTCCTAACAAAATGTAAATCTTAGTACTAGGTAAACAAAATCTCTTCCTCCTTTTTAACAAGGTTTTGCTACTTAGCCTGGCCTTGAACTCATGGCAGTCCTCCTACCTCAGCCTCCTCAGTGCTGGGATTCCAGCGCTGATTTGTTTTTGTGGAATCTTTACCAAAGGTGATAGAACTGTTATGGCAAGGGCAGGAAGTGGGAAAGCCCCTTTTCACTGGCAGCTAAGTGTTATGGTTGTGATGTTCTGAAGTATCCCAGCAGCTGCACAACCAAATCTATTCACTGGTTTACAGAACTTCAGGAGCAGTTCAGGCTAGACTGACATAGATGGGACAATTTGTTAACTACTGTCAAGTGTAAATTTGCTGAATATGGATGCTGTTCTGTTGGCTTACATGAGATAAAGCCCAGAGAACACAAATAGTTAATTTTCTCACCTTGCTTCAAATTTAGATTAAAACAAAAGTGAACATTTCAAAACTGCTTTTTACTTGGGTGTAGTGGTGGTGGTACATGCCTGTAGTCCCAGCACTTGGGAGGCAGAGGTAGGAGGGTTGCCATGAGTTTGAGGCCACCCTGAAACTACATAGTGAATTACAGGTTCAGCCTGGGCTAGAGTGAGACCTTACCTTGAAAAACAAAACAAAACAAAAAAAGAAACTTCTTAGTTTACCTTATTTCTGTTATGGAAAAAGAATTTTGGCAAACAGTGCCTTTAATTTGTTTAAGGTAAGCATTGACAGGAAAAAATAAGGCAACTAAATTTTAAAGTATGGAAAAAATAACCCTTTTAGCTGAGAAGAGTCTACTAGGTGAGGTAACGGCTGCAACATTCTTAACAGAATACATGATTTATCCACTAAATTGCTAAAAGGATTATAAGAAACCTAGATGGTATTTCTCTATAAATCTAACCTCTGCTGGGAGGGATCAGTAAATACATCTGAAGAAGGAAAGTGCTCAACTGCTCCTAGTTATTTTTTTGTTATTTGTGTTTTACATATATTTAAACTAGGGGTTTCTTGTAGAATTTTTGTTTTTTTCAGTGCTGGGTATAAAAGTTAGGGTCTTAGACATGCTAGGCAAGTACTCTACTCTACTCCTGAACTATACTCAGTCCCCAACTTTTTTTAAAATTTGTTACAGGAAAGATTTGAAATAAATCATCAGCTGTGTTAGCACTTTTCCTTATTCTACTCAGTTTCACCTCCTTCGGCTTTTCTATTTTGTATGCTGCAAGTTCCCAAGCAACTCTAATTTGCAAACACTGCTATGGATACACTATTTGTCATAACAGTAGTTACCTGGACATTTAGGTCTTGTTTTTTTTTTTTTAATTCTTCACTTCCCTCTGTTTCTTACTCATTTATAAAAAACATTTCTGGTAGTAGGCTCACATTCTTCATGAGTATGAGACTGATGGTTTGTAACTTTTAGTTTGAAGTTAGGGAAGCATGAGTAGTCAAGAATTGGTCACTTTGAATGTGGGAGGGAAGATATTCACAACAAGGCTTTCTACCATAAAGCAATTTCCTGCTTCTCGGTTGGCACGCATGTTAGATGGCAGAGACCAAGAATTCAAAATGGTCGGTGACCAGATTTTTGTGGATAGAGATGGTGTTTTATTTAGTTTCATCATGGACTTTTTGAGAAATCACCAGCTTTTATTACCCTCTGACTTTTCAGACTATCTTAGGCTTCAGAGAGAGGCTCTTTTCTATGAACTTGACTCTCTGATTGATCTCTTAAACCAACACCAGCTACAATCAAGACCTGCTGTCCTGGAGGTGCATTTCCTAAATCGGAACACTCAAGCTTTCTTCAGAGTATTTGGCTCTTGCAGCAAAACAATTGAGATGCTAACTGGAAGGATTACAGTGTTCATAGAACATCGAACAACACCTTCCTGGAGTGGTAATTCTTTCTCTCCTCAGACAACTTTACTTCCACTGCCTCCAGAAAGACCTTCTTACCATGACCTGGTTTTCTATTGTGGCACTGACGGCACTACTGATAACCAGACTGGAGTCAGGTATTTTGTACTCTGAAGCATCTCTCCTCTGTTCCAATTTCTAACATTCTCTCAAGATTGAAAGTTCCTTGTACCTGAAACTTGTCTTGGGAAAAAAAGTGTTTAGACTAATGTTTTGGGATAACTAGTGGAGTTTTATTTTCTAAACTTGAACACTTGAGACTGAGTATATTATAGGACAGTATCCCTGTATGTGTGAACTAGAATAAACCAAGATTACCCAGGGAAAAGGGGGACTGTGGTCTTTCAAGTTTATAGGTTATTTATATTTCATTGCTAATGACTTTAGCTTAGAAATGAGTCACCATATATTTTTAAAGAGATTCTTTTAGTGGCTTACATACTGAAAAAGGTTCAATAATTTCACCTGATTTCCTTAAACACTTTTTTTTTACAGTACTTAAGTTTGCTGATTTAAGCATCCGTAAAGGCAGATATATCTCAAAGGAAATTTAATATTCTGTTATATCCTTGACTTTCACACTACTTAGAATGTGGGGCTAGTCTGTCCTGTTGGTAAGGATAGCTGCTCCTGAATCAGTCGTGTACTTGTCTACCCTTTGTTCTTGGCTGGATCTCAGGACTGATTTCTGCCCTGCAGTCAGAGATATAACTCCCCTGTCCTCTGCTTAAAAAATGTCTTAATGCTTTCCTACCATTAGTTTTATATCAACTCTGAAAGCTGGTTTTAATTTTTCAGAGGAAACAGCTGGCGTGTGTTCTTTGTTCATAGCATTTAAAAGAAAATCACTTTTGGAGGGTGAAGATGAGACATTTCAGAGTTCTTCCTTAACTTGAGCAGTAGCCATCAGGGAAAAGATACCATTATGACAACATGTAAGATTTATACTTGGTTTCCTGGTCTTTCAAAGAGATTGCATACCAGTCACATTAATAAGCTGGTTGTAGAGAGGATCTGATTCTTCATTAAACTGTTTTAACTGTATACTTTATGTCCATTGATGATGTACATAATTAAGAGAATAAAATTTTGTTTTATAATTTGATTAAATGATAACCTCTCTTGACATCCGATTTCAAAAAATTAGAAACCTAAGGAAAAATGCTCATTGAGTTTAGGAAGAAACCTTCTAGGTAAAGATGTCTTGGAAATGCTGTATGCTCTTCTAAAATTATGCTTTGAGAAAGCAACAAGATTAGAAACTGAAATTGGTTAAATTCTTATTAGCAGCACAGGTTTTTGACATCTAAACATGAAAAAGGCATATCTAAATTTTCATAATAGATAATTAAAAGACCAGCTATTAAGTTTTGTTTTGTTTTTTTTTTTTTTTTTCAAGATAGTTTCTTGGGACCCAGGCTAACTTTGAATGCCTCCTGGGCTTGCCTCTACCTCCTAAGTGCTAGGATTACAGGTGTGTTTTGTCATGTCCAACTACCATATGGTATTCTTTTCAGTTGTTTCAAATTCAGAATTTTTTTCATCCTTTATGAGTTTTTAAAATACAGTGCCAGTTTCAAAATAGACATAAAGTCTAAGTAAAGTACATATAGATTTGTAGTGATTGTGTAAAAACCCTGGCCTTAAAAAGGCCCACTTTTGATTATATAATTGCCTAATTTTTTTTTTTTTTTCTTCTGCTCACTCCTTGATCTGAATCTATCTATTCAAATATTTTTGGACAGTGGAAACAGTAGAATAAGCCTGGATGGGTTCTAATAGCCTGGCGTATCATCACATTTATTCAGAATGCTTTACCAGTATGATTTACCACTCTAAAGTCTTATTTACCTAGCAAGTTAATAAGTTTTCAAGTTCATAGTACTAGAAATACCCAGTTTATATCCTTCAGATGGCCATTTATGTTTAGCAGATTATCAAGTTCAAGTTTTGGGTACAGAATTCTAAATTCACTTTTGTAGCATTTATTTGGCCTTATTTAAAACTAGCTTAGGGGCTGGAGAGATGACTTAGTGGTTAAGGCACTTGCCTGCAAAGCCTAAGGACCCAAGCTCAATTCCCCAGTACCCACATAAGCCAGATGCACAAGGTGGCACATGCATCTGGAGTTAGTTTTCAGTGGCTGGAGGCCCTGGTGTACCCATTCTCTCTCTCTCAAGTAAATAAATAAAGTATTCAAAAACAAGATAACAACAATAACAAAACTAGCATAGAAGCCAGATGCACAAAAGGGCACTTGCATCTGGAGTTAGTTTGCAGTGGCAAGAGGCCCTAGCATTCATTTTCTCTTTCTCTCTCTCAAATATGTTTTAAAAATAAGGGCTGGGAATATCCACGGGTTCTGTCCTCAACACTAAAAGAAATTTAGATTTTCTATTTTCCATTGGTTTCTTTTATTCCATCTTTTTCTTGTGCCTTGATATACACTTTATAGTGGTAATCAAATACTTTTGTTCAATGGTTTATTGCCAGTACATTCCACTTTGCTACCAACTATGATTTACTATTTGTATCTTAATAATTATGAGATATTCTGTACCTTTCTGACAAGTGCTTTTAGACTATGTAAGAAAGATCTTGGACTTGGTTATATGATATTACCTACTGATGTTAAAAATTTGTATCAAAAAATAAACATTTTTGAGATGTGCATTGTACTTAATAATTCTTAGACTTTGCTATTGGTTTCTTTGCATGGAATGAATTCTTAAGTATGATTTACAGTGACCTCTGTTTCATGATCATTAAAAGGTTCGAAATGTGTTCAACCATCTTTGTTGCCTCATGAAACTATAGACAGTTTAGGTGTCTGCTTGAACTAATGTCTTTATATCTCATGCATAAACAATGGGAAGCACAAATCAAAACATCCCGATGGCAGACAGGCAAGGAGTATTAGGGTTACATCTATACAGATATGTTACAATGGCATAGTTTTCTGGAATTAGGTGGTTTGGGTTTGTGGAGTTGCTTAGGGAATAGAGAATTGCTATTTTCATTGCAATTTCTTTTTGGTGTGTCCAGTTGCATATCCACCACAGGAATATGTACAGATGCCAGAGGAGAATGCTAGCAATCTTTTATTGCTTTTTCAGCCTTCTATCCTTGAGACAGGCTCTCCCTGAACCTAGAGCTCTTTTTTTTTTTTTCCAAGTGAGACTGGCTGAACAGTGATTCTCCACATCCCCCTCAGTGTTGAGGTTGCAGGCTTATGTGGCGTGCATGTGCACACATAGGTCACTTGCTACTGGAGTGAACACCCTTCTAGCATTAGTGGGTGGCTAGGGAATTGATCCTGGGTTGACAGGCTTTGCAAGCAAGTATTTTTAATTGCTGAGCCATCTCCCTAGCACCCACCTGGATTTTTACATGAATGATGGGGATGAAACTCAGTGCTCTTACCCATGAAGCCATCACTGTCTTCAAGTTTAAAATTTTTTAATGTATGTATGCATGCACACGTATGTGTACCAGCATACCTTGTCACTGTAATTGTTGATCCTGCATTGGCAGGCTTTGCAAATAAGCACCTTTAACTGCTGAGACATCTCCTTTCAGGTCCGAGTCCTTGAAAGTTTTCTGACAAGTTTTGTTCTTCAATGACAGGAAGTTACTGAATAAAAACTGACAATAAGGTGGAGTCTTAATGTCTAAATTTTTACATGAAAAAATACTGATCTGATAAGAAAATAAGTTATAAAAATATAATGTCAGACCTAATAATTGGTAAAATTAGATCTGGTAGAAAATTATAAATATATAAAATATTCATGGAAACAAATCAATTATAACTCAATCAAACCTAAAGCCAAAATATTGGCAATAGCTAAGATACATGCTATAAAAAATTTTAAGCCAATTTAGTTATTTGTTCAAATTGTTTGCTCCAGAAAATAACTTCAATTTCAACAGTGTTGGTGATATTTCTAAATGTAGAATTGAGATGACTTTTTGAAATCACAGCAAGACTTCTATTTTCTTTTTTACAGAGTAAAAGGATTTAGACAAGGTCTCACTGTGTATAACCCAGGCAGACCTGAAACTCACTATAGGTCAGGCTGGCCTCAAAGTCACAGTGATCCTTGTAACTCAGCCTCCCAAGTGCAAAGGTTAATGGTGAGATGGTGCTTACTAACAAAGCCTGACTGCCAGGGTTCAATTCCTCAGTATCCATGTAGGTCAGGTGCACAGAATGGTTCATGTATCTGGAGTTCTGCAGTGGTAAGAGGCCCTAGTGTGCCCATTTTCTTTCTCTTTATCCTTGCAAATAAACAATAAAAAAAAAAATTAAAGGCTCCTATTTTTAATACCCAAACTTACTGATTTTGATTTGAAAATAAAATTAATATCTGTTCAAGGGGCTGCAGATGTGGCTTCGTAGGTAGAGTCCCTGCCTTGTAGGCATGCAATACTGGGCCCAGTCTTCAGCACTGCATAAAATCTGGACATGGTGATATATGCCTGTAATTCCAGCACTTGAGTGGTAAAGGCAAGAAGATCAGAAGTTGAAGATCATCCTTGGCTATATAGTAAATGTAAGGCTAGGGTGGGCTACACCAGACTCACATTTTTCCCCCCAAACACAATACTAGGCATGGTAGTACACACCTTAATCCCAGCACTTGGGAGGTTGAGGCAGGAGGATCATGATACTGTCAGTACACCTTGTCAATAAGTAAATAATAAAAGGAAAAAAAAAAGGTATGACACCTTTATCTGAGGTTCTAAATAAATTTGTATGTGTAGGTTTGTCAGTTATTAAAGGAATGGTTTATAATTCCAATTTTTGTGTGTTCCAGGTACATTTCCATAAAACCTGATAACCGAAAGTTGGCCAATGGAACAAATGTCCTTGGTTTACTAATTGACACTTTATTAAAGGAAGGCTTTCATCTAGTTAGCACTAGAACAGTATCCTCTGAAGACAAAAGTGAATGCTATAGCTTTGAAAGAATAAAAAGCCCTCAACACTTTGAGGTGAATAAAACACCGAAACCAGAGACTACCACCATGCCAGAGCAATCTCAGAAAAAGAAATGAAGTCATCTGCTCTCTGTTACAGTAAAGGAAAATTACCATTTCTTGTTTGAAGATTTTATATACGGGGGCATGTATTTTAGTCAGATTTGTATTCAACATATGTGGTTTGTGACTAACCCATACCCAAGCAATTTATATACCATCATAAAGAAACAACTTTTGGCCAGGCATGGTGCTGCATGCCTTTACTCCCAACACTCGGGAGGCAGAGGTAGTACTGCTGTGGGTTTGAGGCCAGCCAGGGACTACAGGTCAGCCTGCTTTAAGAGTGAGAGCCTAGGGCTGGAGAGATGGCTTAGTGGTTAAGTGCTTGCCTGTGAAGCCTAAGGACCCCGGTTCGAGGCTCGGTTCCCCAGGTCCCATGTTAGCCAGATGCACAAGGGGGCGCACGTGTCTGGAGTTCGTTTACAGAGGCTGGAAGCCCTGGCGCGCCCATTCTCTCTCTCTCTCTCTCTCTGTCTTTCTCTCTCTGTCTGTTGCTCTCAAATAGATAAATAAATAAAATTTTAAAAAAAGATATTAAGCAAAATTATTTTAAAAAAAGAGTGAGCCTACCTCGAAAGAAAAACAAATGAAAAAAAAAAAAACTCTTTTCTCACTTAACTATGAATGCCTTAAGAACAGTTTTTATTGCTACTTATATGTAAACTTGGGCTGAACTCTTTTTGAAAGAAAGAATACCTACCTCTGTTACCAACCTGTATCTAAATTTGGGATAACCTACTACCATTTCAAATACATACATACATACATACATACATACATACATAGTACAACAGAGCTGGAGAAATCACACAACAGTTAAAGGTACCCATGTAAATCCAGGTGCACAAAGTATTGCATGTATCTGGAGTTGGCAGTGGCAAGAGACCCTGGTAACTATTCTCTCTCGCCCTCAAATCTTTTAAAAATAGACATATTATACATACTATAACTTAAAATATACACATTACACATCATAGAAATTTTCTTTGTTTTCTATTTGTGTTAAACATTAAAAAAAACCTAGAAGAGGAATTATTTGACAAGTGTTTGCACATAGATTTAAAAGCTGGGTGGAAGCACTTGAGCACTATTTAAAAGTATATAATTCATTCAAAAGCTTCTTTTGGATAGTATACTAAAGTTTGAAGAAGAGACATTAGGAGAAAAATCCTTATTGTGCTGGGTGTGATAGTGCATGCCTTTAATCCCAGCACTTGGAGGCAGAGATAGGAGGATCACTGAGTTTGAGGCCACCCTGAGAACATAGTGAATTCCAGGTCAGCCTGGGCTAAAGACCCTACCTCGGGGGTGAGGGGGAATCCTTATTGTCAAGCATTATACATGCAAGTAAGAAGTCTATCGCCATGACAAAAAACTAGAAGAAATAAGCTCAGAGTTCATCAATACAGTCTTTAAAAAGTGCTGGGCATGATGGCACTCACCTTTAATCCCAGCACTCAGGAGGCAGACGTAGGAGGATTGCCATGAGTTGGAGGCCACCCTGAGACAGAATGGGTATGCCAGGGCTTCCAGCCACTGCAAACAAACTCCAGACATGTGTGCCTCCTTGTGCGCATGTGCAACATTGTGTGCTTTCATCACTGTGCCTCTGGTTTATGTGGGACCTGGAGATTCGAACATGAGTTCTTAGGCTTCATAGGCAAGTGCCTTAACTGCCAAACCATCTCTCTAGCCCAGTGGTTTTGTTTCTTCTTGGTAGAGTATCACTCTGTAGCCTAAGCTGGCCTCAAACTCCTGATCTGCCTTCATGTCTTGGCCCCTCAATTTCTGGGATTGTAGGAACACCACAACTAGCAACTTCTATTTTTTTTTTTTTTTCCCCTAGGCTGATCTGGAACTCACTGCATAGTCCTAGACTAGCCTCAAACTCATGGAAATCCTCCTACCTCTGCCTCCTGAGTGCTGGGAGCACTTGCCCATCACTGGCACCATCATACCCGGCTTAGCTGTCTTATATTAGTTTTGGGGGTGATGTATTTGGTATACTTGTCATGTTAGTATTAAACCTTAGAACACAATATTTTTTATAGTCTGATAAACTTTGCTACCCGTAATTTAACTAGTTGAGTATGACTGACATGTAACACCAATTTTGTATAGTATTTTGCTGATAAGACTATGAAAATAAATGATTAAGAATATTAAAGCAATATTGTAACTATAGTATGGCAAGGAATAAAACATGAACTGTTTAACCTGTTCTTAATGTGTTGTTAGTCATTCACATTTGCAGGAAACAAATTTGAGATTAGAAATAAAATGTTCTTTGAATGAGTCAATACATTCTATTATTTATAGAAACAATGTGCTTAACAATTATTCAGTAATATTGATGTCCACTGTGTGCCAAATACTGTGTGGTGGTCTGATTCAGTTATCCCCCATAAACTTACATGTTCTGAAAGCTAAGGTCCCCAGCTGGTGGCAACCTGATGTTGGCCAGGAGGTGATATCTACCCTGTGCTCATGCTATCATAGAGCTTCTTCTCCAGTCTGTAAGCTAAAAATAAACCCTTTTCTTCCACAAGCTGTTCTCAGTTGGGTGTTTTCTGATAGCAGTGAGAAGCTGACTGCACCATACTGCTTTCAGTGCTGCAGGGGACAAAAAATTCCTGTCCCCCTCCCTAGAATTTACCATTACAATTATTATTTTCTTTTTGGCAATGTTTCACTGTAGCTCAGGCTGAGTTTGTAACTCTCTGTAGGCCCAGGCTGGCCTCAAACTTATAGCATTCCTCCTACCTCACCCTCCCAAGTGCTGGGATTAAAGCAATGTGCTGCCATGCTGGGCACAATTCAGACTTATGAATACATTTTTAGAGTGGAGGGAGCTTTAAATATCTTAGAGATCTCTCTGAAGACATGTCTGTCAACGTCATCTCAGTAACCTCTTGTATTCATTACAAAGAGACATTAACTAGGATGTCTAGGCATTAGTCTTGTTTCAGAAAATGAGGTAGGCATATGTAGTCTGAAGAAAAGAGGGATATGTTAGTATGGATTAAATATAAAATATTCCCCTAGTTTGAACACTTGCTTCCTAGCTGATGCCACAGTTTGGGAAGGCAGTGGGGCCTCTCTTGAGGGCAGCCCTTGAAGTTTTCTAGTCTGGCTACGCTTTGTCTTCTCTTTGTGACCAGCTGGCCTTTTGCACCTGCTACCATGTCTTCCCCACCATGATGGAATGTATTATTTTGAAACTTAAGCCAGAATAAACCCACTCCTTCCTTATGCTGCTTCCTGTCAGATATTTGGTAATGAGAATGCAATTAATACTGTTAGATACAGCACAGGTAAATTTAAAATTCTTACTTATTTTAGAAAAAAAAAAGATTTCTGGTCTGGAAAGATGGCTTAGCAGTTAAGGTGCTTGCCTGCAAAGCCTATGACCTGGGTTCAGTTCCCTAGTAGACACATAAAGCTAGATATACAAAGTGACTCATGCATCTGGAGTTCATTTGTAGCAGTGGGAAGCACTGCATGCCCATTCTCCCTGCACCACCACCCCCTCTCTGTCTCTCTTCTATCTTCGCTTTCATTTACTTAAAACATAAAAACACAAAAACAACAACAACAACAAAAAAAAGCCTTCAAGCCGGGTGTGGTGGCACACACCTTTAATACTAGTACTTGGGAGGCTGACCATGTGTTCAAGGCCACCCTGAGACTACAATTCCAGGCCAGCCTGGGATAGAGTGAGACCCTACCTCAAATAGCCAAAACAAACAAACAAAAAGTCTTCAAACATTTTATATGGGCACTGATTAATATTAACTTTTGATGGAATTCATTTCAAGTTACAGTAACGGTGGCTGAGTATATAGCTTAGTAAATTACCTGCCTTAACATGCATGGGGACCTGGGTTCAGTCTCTAGCACTTGCTTGCCTGTTATCCCAATCCTCAGAAGGTTAAGACGAAGATCAGAAGTTCAAGTTCATCCTTAGCTACATATTGATACCAGCCTGGGCTACATGAGACCCTGAGGCAGAGAAGAAAAAGGAAGAGGTTTAGAGAGATGGTAGTTAAAGGTGCTTGCCTGCAAAGCCTGCTGACCCAGGCTTGATTCCCTAGCACTAACATAAAGCCATACATACAAAATGGAGCATGTGTCTGGAGATTGTTTGCAGTGGCAAGAGACCCTGGCATGCCCATGTTCTCTCTCATCTCTTTCTCTCAAAAATATTTTATGAAAAAACAAGGAAGAAAGAAAGCCAGAAGTGAAGATATGGCCCTTAGGTCAAGTAACTACCAATACTTGATCTTTGACAGAGGTGCCAATAACAGACTGAAGAAAAGACAGCATCTTCAACAAATGGTGCTGGATAAACCACATGTAAAAAAAAAAAAAAGAAAATGAAACTAAACCCACTCATATTACCATACACAAAAATCAACTCCAAATGGATTAAAGAACTCAATGTAAGGGCTGGAGCGGTGGCATAGCAGTTAAGCGCTTGCCTGTGAAGCCTAAGGACCCCGGTTCGAGGCTTGGTTCCCCAGGTCCCATGTTAGCCAGATGCACAAGGGGGCGCACGCGTCTGGAGTTCGTTTGCAGAGGCTGGAAGCCCTGGCGCCCCATTCTCTCTCTCTCCCTCTATCTGTCTTTCTCTCTGTGTCTGTCGCTCTCAAAATAAATAAATAAATAAAAGAACTCAATGTAAGACCTGAAACTCTTCAAGTACTGGAAGAAAAAAATAGGAACTCTCCATGATATAGGAGTGGGGAAGATCTTCCTGAACAATACCCCAGTAGCCTAGGAAATGAAACAAACTCTCAACCAATGGGGAACTCGTGAAGCTAAAAAGCTTTTGCACAGACAAACATACCATAAGCAGAGCCAATAGATTACCCATAGATTAGGAGAAAATTTTCACCAGCTATACCACTGACATAGACCTAGTATCTAGAATCTACAAAGAACTCAAAAAACTAAACAAGGGCTGGGGAGAAAGATGGTTGGTGGTTGAGATGCTTGCCTGCAAAACCAAAGGACCCAGTTTCAATTCCCCAGGACCCATATAAACCAGATGCACAAGGTGGCAAATGCATCTGGAGTTTGTTTGTAGCAACTGGAAGCCCTGGCATGCCCATTCTCTCTCTCCTCCCCCACCCCCGTTCTCTCTCAAATAAATAAAAATTAAAAAATACTAAACAATAAAAAAAATCAAGCAATTCACTGAAAAGATGGGGTGGAGATACTGAGTGTGGTGGCACATGCCTTTAATCCCAGGACTCTGGAGGCAGAGGTAGGAGGATTGCCTTGAGTTTGAGGCCACCCTGAGAATCCATAGTGAATTCCTGGTTAGCCTGGGCTAGAGTGAGACCCTACCTCGAAAAACCAAAAAAATAAAAATAAAAGTGGTGAGGGGGCAGAGAACTGAATAGGGAGTTCTCAGAGGAAGAAGTACAAATGGCTGACACACACTTAAGAAAATGTTCAACATCCCTAACCATCAGGGAAATGTAAATTAAATCATCTGTGAGTTTCCACCTCACTCCATCAAGGATGGCAATCATTAAAAAAAGCAAATAGCTACAAATGTTGGCAAGGATATGGGGAAAGAGGAACCCTCATTCATTGTTGGTGAGACTGCAAACTTGACAAGCATATGTAAAGAATCATGCAGGGCATGGTGGCACACGCCTTTAATCCCAGCACTCAGGAGGCAGAGGTAGGAGGATTTTGAGTTTGAGGCAACTCTGAGACTACATAGTGAATTCCAGGTCAGCCTGAAGCAGAATGAGACTTTACCTTGGAAATCCCGCCCCCACCCAAATGACTTTGACCTGTAACTCCCAATATCAGAAATTGGTGCTACCCTCACTGAGCTGTTGGTCAGAGAGAACTAGCAGGTTCCTAAAACAAGACAGGCTGATATGGGTCCTGATTACTGCCTGAGGTAAAAAGTAAGACCCTACTGCTGAAGACACCATATGCTGCCGACACAGAGCATGGAGAGACCTGGCTGGAATCCAGAAGAGAGCCAGTCCCCAGACAGCCAGCCCATTTAGTGTTGGAAAGCACGACATAAGTACCTAGGGGAAAGTGGTCAACAACAGAGTGAATAAGCAGAGGTCTAAACTACTCAGAAGCAACCAGCCTGACAAGTAGTACACAAGTGCAGTGGTGACACAGAGCCTTGGTAGGTAACCTGTGGCTATTTGATTGGCTAAGAGATCTGCTTAGTGGAAAGGAACCCATATCTGGAACTGGGAACCGAGTCAGAATCCTATGGAGACAAAGATTGTGCTCTCTGATGTCAAGCTCCCACCAGTCTTTGGCTAAAAGAGGCGCTACATCCATCAAAAGCTACCTAAATTAATAATCTTATCCAATTTAACCTATGCTGACTTCACTCTGTTGGAGAATCTGTTTTTCTTTTTCAGAAGGTAGCGAGGCCCAAGGACATAAACCACCCCTCACATTTCAGCCATGGTCCAGGTGAAACCAAAGAAGAAATGGGGAGATGAGCAAGAGTGCTACTTCTATGGTGAGCCTGACAATCAGTGCCAGGGTGAAGGAGACAGATGCGGAGGATACTCAACACTTACCAAAGCAGAGATCAAGAGGCTCCTAAGAGCTCATCACTGAAGTAGACTTAAAACACACCCCACCTAGATTCAGGGAACTTTGCAGAAGAGGGGGCAGAAAAACTGTAAGCTCCACAGGTTGAGACATAATGCCCAGAGGCATTGCCTCCCTCTAACAACTGACTGCTGCTGCTCCCACAAAGCATAACCTACAACTGCATGGGGAATACCAGCAACTCCACTGAGGAGGCCCCCAGTGGAATGGGGGCAGCGAGAAGAGAAGAGAGGATACTAACACAGGATGTATCCAATTTATGTTCTGAATAGAAAAATATGGATGGAATTATTGTATATAATCCACTCCAAATGACTTAAGTAATAGATCTTTCCTATTAGAAATCACTTGGTTAGTGCCACACCAAAATGAGATAAAAATATCTCATGCATAAGAATACTAACTCATAGAAAGTTACACAAAATATACACCTTAACACAGTAAAATAAGCTAACTAAGCACAAATAAGAATACACATACTGTGTTAACAACAATAAAATGCTACAAGAGTGCTTAACAATTAAAAACATCAAAAATACAAGTTCTGACAGCCGGGTATGGTGGCGCATGTCTTTAATCCCTGCACTCCGGAGGCAGAGGTAGGAGGATTGCCCTGAGTACAAAGCTACCCTGAGACTACACAGTGAATTCCAGGACAGCCTGGGGCAGAGTGAGACCCTACCTTGAAAAACCAAAACTAAACAAACAAACACAAATTCTGAGTGGATGTCACATGATTGCAATTAATAATAAATTGTCATCTCCCTAACTTAGGAGTTATGAAAACATATATACAAATTGGTAGGTTAGGTGCATAAGTCAGTTGTTACGAGAATGAAAACAGAAATCTCATTTAGAAGGTGTAGTTCACTGAATTTGGATTAATCAAGTGCCTTAAGGATTAAAGTAAAATGGTTTGGGCTGGAGAGATGGCTTAGCGGTTAAGGGCTTGCCTGTGAAGCCTAAGGACCCCGGTTCGAGGCTCGGTTCCCCAGGTCCCACGTTAGACAAATGCACAAGGGGGCGCACGTGTCTGGAGTTCGTTTGCAGAGGCTGGAAGCCCTGGCGCGCCCATTCTCTCTCTCTCCCTCTACCTGTCTTTCTCTCTGTGTCTGTCGCTCTCAAATAAATAAATAAAAAATGAACAAAAAAAATTAAAAAATAAAGTAAAATGGTTTAAAGATCCTGATATATCTAGAAAAATATTACTGAAGTGTTTAAAAGCTATTTTGGAAATGCAAAATTACACTACCTGTTACGTACGTACATGCATGCATGCGTGTGTGTGTGTGTGTGTGTTTTGAGGTAGATTCTTGCCCTAGCCCAGGTTCACCTGGAATTCACTATGTAGTTTCAGAGTGGCCTCAAATTCATGGTGATCCTCCTACCTCTGCCTCCCAAGTGCTGGGATTATAAGCATGTGCCACCACACCCGGCTAAAAACATTTTTATTTATTGGAGAGAGAAAACAGGTGTTCCAGGACCCTTTGCCACTGTAAACAAACTCTGGACACATGCACGACATTGTGCATCTGGCTTTAATGAGCATTGGAGAACTGAATTTGGGCCAGCAGATTTTACAAGCAAGCATCTTTAACTGTTGCACCATCTCCCCAGCTCCTATATTTGACTAAAAAAATACTTTATTTATTTGGGGGGTGGTGGGAGAAAGGAAGAAGCAGATATTGAGAGAATGGACGTATCAAGACCTCCAACCAATACAAACTCCAGATGCATGTGCCACCTTGTACATCTGGCTTATGTAGGTACTGTGGAATTGAACCTGAGTCCTTAGGCTTTGCAGGCAAACTCCTTAACTTAAAATAAACCATCTCTCCAGCCCTCTATTTGACTTTTTTAGCTATTTTTTTTTTTAAGAAGTAAATGACTATGGTAATAAGAAACTTAGGTCTTAAACCAGGCGTGGTAGTGTAAGCCTTTAATCCCAGCACTCAGGAGGCAGAGGTAAGAGGATCACCATGAGTTTGAGGCCAATCTGAGAATATGGAGTGAATTCCAGGTCAGCCTGGATTAATTATAGTGAGACCCTACCTTGAAAAACCAAAAAAAAAAAAAAAAAAAAAAAAAACCCCACAAAAAACAAACAAAAAAAAAAACCTTAGACCTTAGAATCTTCATTCTCTGTTAAGTATGTTTCTCCATCAAAAAAAAAAAAAAAAAAAAGCATCTAATTAAAAAAAAATCTCAATTATCTCAGCCAATTTTTGGCTATCCTGTATAATTTTTGGCCAAATCTCCTTTGAAATGCCACAGTTGTACTTTTAGAAAACTTGTCTTCCTGGTTTTCAAATTTTTGTTTATTATTATAGCTCTTCAGCCAGAATGCCAGATATTTGTGTTACACTGTTTATTGAAACTGGAGATCAGTACACTTCCCCCAATTCAATTATTTGCCTTTCCATTTTAGAAATTAAAGCCATATCAATTTTATAAAGTTGTAACTGTTGAGTTATTTAGACTTTAAGTTCTTAGTTTCTTTCCCTCAGGGAAAGATTTTTGTTTTATTAAAAGAGAAGATAAGGTTCAAGAGTATTGGTATATTTTAGTCACTGATTCTCCTAAAAGTATAGATATTTTATCTCTCTCTTTCCTTCTTTCTTTTCCTTCATTCTTTCCTTTCCTTTTCCCCTTCCTTCCTTCCTTTCTTTCTCTCGCTCTCTTGTTTTTTTTTTTTTGGTTTTGCAAGGTGGAGTCTCCTTCTAGCCCAGGCTGACCTGGAAATCACTGTGTAGTCTCAGGCTAGCCTTGAACTCACAGCGATCATCATACCTCTGCCTCCCAAGTGCTGAGATTAAAGGCATTTACCACCACACCCAGCAAGTATAGGCATTTTCTTAGAGATAGAAGCTTAAGATACAATAACTCCCAGGAAAAGGAATTTTATTTCAATTTTTGAAAACATTTAAGATTTTATACTTAATAAAATACTTTATTTGTATAAATCAGTGTTTAACATTTTTAAGCTTTATGTGAATAACTGCCAAATTTACCTTTCTCACCTCATGTATATAAAATAATTCTAGCTTGCTAAAGCCAGTAACCATTAATTGAGGAACTTCAAATTAAATCCCTAATATAAGCTTAAATGTAATATTACAGAACTGAGGCTCAGCATTTTTCTCTCAAGTTGGCTTCTCTTAAGCTCCTTCTTCCAGTGATATTACCATTGTCTTCCAGGGTAAAAAACAAAACAAAACAAAACAAAACAAAATATATATGTATTTTTTTCCCCCAAGGTAGGGTCTCGCTGTAGCTCAGGCTGACCTGGAATTCACTACGTCATCACAGGGTGGCCTTGAATTTATGGCAATCATCCTACCTCTGCCTCCCAAGTGCTAGGATTGAAGGCATGTGCCACCACACCCAGCCCCAAAATACATGATTTTTGTACTTCCGTTATACCTCAGTCATTATGTCCTATAGTTTTTTTTTTCCTTTGAAGCATAGTGAATTTATTCTTTCACCTCTAGTTTTTTGTTTTGAAGACAAGGTATTCCAGGCTGACCTCAAACTTGTGATTTCCTGTCTTAGCCTCCCAATCCTGGGATGCCCAGCAATCACCTGTTTTTCAAAATGTATTTGCAAGCAGAGAGAAAGTCAAGGAAAGAAAGAGGCGGGGGTGGGGGGAGTGACAGAGATGTGCCAGGACCTCATCTGGATTTCCATGGGTACTGGGGAATTGAACTCAGGCTGTCAGACTTTACAAGCAAGCACCTTTAACAGCAGAGCCATCTCTCCAGCCTGCACCTGTTATTTTTATTGGCTATTCTATTCCATGTTCTTTACTCATAGATTACTACAATAGGTGCATGTCCAGGTTCCTTGAAATCAGACATTATTTCTTAGGCATTTCTACATATAACATTGCCACATTCAACTTCAAGCAGTTAACTTCAAAGTCTCAGGAGATGGCTCAGTGGATAAAGTGCTTGCTTCACTAGTGTGAGCTCAGATTCCAAGAACTCACAAAAAATGTCAGGCATGGTGATATGGTCTGTAATCTCAGTGCTAAGGAGGAGGAGACAGGACAGTCCCTTAAGCTTGTTGACTAGCCTGTTTAGCTACATCCGTTAGCTCTGGGTTCAATGATAGAACCTGTCTCAGATAAGGTGGCAGGGCTGCACAGATGACTCAGTCTTTAAAGGGACTTGCTTATAAAGCCCAACCAATCCAGGTTTGATTCCCCAGTATCCATGTAAAGCCAGATGCACAAAGGGGTGCATGCATCTGGAGTTTGTTTCCAGTAACAGGAGGCCCTACCACACCCATATTCTCTCTGTCTCTTGCTTAAATGAGTAAAAATATATTTTTCAAAAAGATAAGGTGGAAAGTAATTGAGGAAGCCACCTCACATTGACTTTTGGCCTCTGTACACATGCACACACATATGCATGTGCACCTGCGCGCGCACACACACACACACACACACACACACATATGTCAACACATACAAACGTGCATAAACACATACCAATATAAAACAGTCAACTTATATTAATTTGTTGTAAGAGGCTATGATGATTCCCTATTCCTTGCTATATGAAGGCTAAAATTCTCTAGTTTTCTAGGCCAAAGGCCCAGTAACTCGGTTCTAACTTGGTTTCCCAAAATTATTTAACTTTGCCTAAGCGCTTATGGTCCAGGTCCAAGTTTCTCTGGAGGAATGTTACATTCTGCATTGGCTTTAATTTTGTTGTTGCTTTTTTTTGTTTTGTTTTTATGAGGCAGGGTCTCACCTTAGCCCAGCCTGACCTGGAATTCACTCTGTAGTCTCATGGTGGCCTCAAATTCACAGTGATCCTCCTACTTCTGCCTCCTAAATGCTGGGATTAAAGGCGTACCCCAGCATGTCCAGCATTATTTTGTCTTCAATTCTTACCTATAAACCAGGAAAATTCATTATTTGACATCTCAATGTGTCTTTTTATTTGTTTGCTTGTTTTGAGGTAGGGCCTTACTCTGTAGTCCTAGGCCCAACTGGAACTCACTCTATAGTCCCAGGCCAACCTGGAACTCACTCTGTGGTCCCAGGCTGACCTCCAACTCACAGTGATCCTCTACCTCTGCCGGGATTGAAGGCGTGCAACACCATGCCTGGCTTCAATGTGTCTTAACTTGCAAGAATATAGGCCACAAATTACAAAACACAAAGACAACTTTTATTGACAACTGTCCAACTTTCCTCTAAGTGCCCAGAATTACTTACAGTTTTATGGCCAAAGGATCATCTCATATAGCATATGTTGTCTCTACTGAAGTGAGCTATTACCACAGTGCACAGACAACGCTATTTTCTGTTTCCAGTCTTTGTCCCTTCTCCATGTGTTCCAAGCAGTTGTGGTTTCGTGAGTTTTCACCTTTTGGGGGTAGGGAGTTATCCATGGTGTAAAAATTCGCACCTGGAAAACAGGTCATAAAGCAAATCAAGATAGTAGAGAAACTTTTAACATATGGAACACTATTTAATTGCTAATTTTTGGTTAAATGACAAAAATGCCAAATGCCCTTAAGAGCAAACAAAAAACAATAGCAACAAGTCTTTTAAAGAACATAACTAAGGGATGGAGGTGTAGCTCAGTGATATAGCTATTGCCTAGTATCCCTGAGGTCTTGGGTTTGACTCCTGACAACACACATACATATTATATATGTAATGTACATTATACATGTATTTATTATATATGAACACCTCACCCTAAGTTTTAGTTTCATAAAATGACACTTCAAGGTATCTAAGACTCTAGTTTTGTAGTGAATAATGGAGAACTCTTATACTACCAAAAATTATATAAAAGCACATAAAATGAATTCTTTTCCCATATAACTTCCCAAGCACTTAGTGGTAGAGGTAGGCAGATCAAGAGTTCAAGGCCAATCTGAGGTACATATGTCCTGACTCAAATAAGCAAACAATAACAATATATACAATGTATCTTAGTAGCAAGCAAATGTTACATATTTGGTCTACAACTGTGTCTTCTTAGATTTTGGTGTAACTTGGTTTCGTAAGAATGGATTACCTAAGCATGGTGGCTCATGCCTTTAAACCCTGCACTTGGGAGGCAGAGGTAGGAGGATTGCCATGAGTTCAAGGTCATTCTGAGACTACATAGTGAATTCCAGGTCAGCCTGGGCTAGAGTGAGACCTCACCTCAAAAAAACAAAAAACAAGGATTACCTGCTCGGGACTCCTTCAGCTTTACAGGCGATCTGCCATCTTTGCTTCTTCTGCTCTGTAAATACTTTTGCTCTTCTTGACTTTCAAAGTTTTCCTGTCTTAAGTCTTTAATCAGCAGAGAAATGAACCCAACCCCTAGATGGTAGCATCTTGGTTGGGGTCCTGCTCAGGATTTGACCCCTTTTTGAAGACCACCCAGACTCATCTAGTCAGCTCATACTCAAATGGTCCTGTGACAATCTAACTTCATTAACCTGAGCTCCACTGACAGCCCTCCAAGGCCCAAGTCTAGAAGAATGGGAATCCTAAAGAGCCCCAACTGGCTCAGTGCCCACTCGACCCTTTGCATTTATCACTTCTCCCTAGCATCTTTATCCAGGACTCTCTTCTCCACTATAGCAATGCATACTTCTGGGGGTTCCTAAGTCCCAGTGGAGGGTCCCAACTGTCACAAAGACCTTACTCAGCTTGAAGAACCAGACTGGTTGTTATTCCAACTTCCTAAAAGCAGTTAAGAGTTACCTCCTTCAGACTGGAGATGGCTTAGTGGTTAAGGTACTTTCCTGTGAAGTCGAAGGACCCAGGTTTGATTCCCCAGGACCCACATAGCCACATGCACAAGGTAGTACATGTGTTTGGAGTTCGTTTGCAGCTGCTGAAGACCCTGGTGCTATCATTCTCTCTCAAACAAATAAAGTTTAAAAAAATTATAGAGAATTTTTTTTAAAGAGTTAGTTCCTTCAGAGGGGGAATGAAGGAGTTTAGGGGTCATAGTACCCCCAAAAGCAAATAAAGTGGCCAAAGATAAAAATGTCCTTGAGCTTATAAGGTGGAATCTACTTTCCTTATCTCTTTTCTTCTAAAGATGTTCCATCCCTAGATCTCTTCTTCCTTAAACCTAACTCCCTCTCTAGAGGAGCCTCCTTCCTATAAATATTAAAACAATGACAAAAAACCTGGCATGTGCATTCTCTCTCCTTGCAAATAAATAAATATACAAAGACATTGGGGAGAAATGGTAACTGCAAGGAGTTATGGAAGTGGACACTGAGCAAACTAGGGCTCTGTAAGGGTTCTCATTCTTCTAGATCAGAGCCACCAGTATGATTATCACCTTGGGACCCTCTTCTTCTCCTGGAGCCCTGCCTTCTAGGAATCTCTTTGAACTCTGTGATATAGAAGTTCTGCCTTTGTTTCCTCTTAAGCTGTTTTTTACTCTGTTGTTTTTAAAATTTTTCAGCGTTTAACAGAAAGCCTATTTAATTTATGTAACCAATCTTTACCTGCCTATTCCATATTTCTTGCATTCCTGGCTGCCTTTTCTGCCTAGATCATGTCATCATCTCTAACATAATTATGGCCATTTTAAAAAATAATTTTATCTATTTGACAGAGAGAGGATTGGCATGCTAGGGCCTCCAGCCACTGCAAATGAACTCCAGATGAATGTGCCCCCTTGTACATCTGGCTAATGTGGGTCCTGGGGAATCAAACCCGGGTTCTTTTGACTTTGTAGGCAAACAACCTCTAAGCCATCCCTCCAGCCCAATCATGACCATTTTTGATGTCTCCATGATGACATATGGGGTAATATACATTGGTTATTCTTGATGAGGTTCCCATAATACCAATAAAGTCTATTTAAACCTTGCCAAAAAGAAAACAGCCTATTTAGTTTAATAAGGTGGCTCAGATAAGCACAAGCAACAAGGAGCATTCCATTAATTTTAAGAAGTCACCTGTGAGACCTGTTAGGGGCTTAGCACATTTTTGATTATAGCATTGGAGGTTTTTTTTTTCGTGTGTGTGCACACACGAGTCTCTTGCCAGTGCAAACAAATGCCAGATGCGTGTGCCATTTGGGGTCCAGCTTTATGTGAATATTAAGAGTTGAATCCAGGCTGTAAGGCAAGCACCTTGAACTGATAAACCATCACCCCAGCCCAATGGCAGGTCTTAAAATTTCTTTTTAACCTAAAAGTTTGACTTGAAAAGAATTTTTTAAACTAAGGAGTTTTCATTTATTTAATTTCAAGCAAAGACAGAGTAGACACTCAGAGAAAGAAAATGAGTACACTAGGGACTCCAGCCATTGCAAATGAACTCCAGATGCATGTATTTCTTTGTGCATCTTGCTTTATGTGGACACTGGGGAATCAAAGCCAGGTTGTTAGGCTTTGCAGGTAAGAGCCTTATCTTCAGTCCCTCTTTCCAATTCTTAAAAGCTGATGTTTTTCTTTAGCATCCTAGCTCCTTTTTTAAAAAAAAATTCTATTTGAGAGACAGAGAGAGGGGGAGGGAAGAAAAGAGAATCAATGGATACACCAATGTCTCCTGTTGCTGAATATGAATTATGGATCTAAGTACTACTTTGTGCATCTGGCTTTACGTGTGTGCTGGCAAATTTATTCGAAGCTGATAGGCTTTCTAAGCAAATACCTTTACCTGCTGAGCCATCTCCCCAGCCTACATCTTATTTATTATTATTTTGAAGTAGGGTCTCACTCTGGTTCAGGCTGATCTGGAATTCACTATGTAGTCTCAGGGTGGCCTTGAACTCACGGTGATCCTCCTACCTCTGCCTCCCAAGTGCTGTGATTAGAGGCATGCACCACCATGCTCAGCACTACATCTTATCTCTTTTTTTAAAATTTTTATTAGCATTTTCCATGATTATAAAAAATATCCCATGGTAATTCCCCCCTCCACACTTTCCCCTTTGAAATTCCATTCTCCATCATATTCATCTTATCTCTTGAAAGCTGCAAGCATGCTATGTGCTTGAAAGCCAATTATTCCTTCATTTCAACTAGCTAATCCTTCCCATCCTCTACCTCCTCTAAGTCTGCTTTGATAAGTTTAAAGCTGATCTCCTGAGCTACCATACTTCCAAATAGCAAGACAGCATGTACTTTTCATTATTCTCTAGCTCTTTTTCTTTCTTTCCTTCCTTCCTTTTTAAACTTTTATTATTTCCATTTATTTGAGAGGGAGAGAAAGAGGTGCCAGGGCCTCCAGCCACTGCAAACTAAGTCCAGATGCATGTGCTACCTTGTGCAGCTGATTTACATGGGTCCTGGGGAATCGAACCTAGGTCCTTTGGTTTTGTAGACAAGTGCCTTGACTGGTAAGCCATCTCACTATCCTCTTCTTTTTTGTAGCGGGGTCTCACCCTAGCTCAGGCTACCAAGGAAATCACTCTGTAGCCCAAGTTAGCCTCCAATTCACAGCGATCTTGAGTGCTAAAATTGAAGGCATGTGTCACCATACCTAGCTTCTGTTTTGTTTTGTTAATTTTGTATTTTTGAGGTAGGGTTTCACTCTAGCCCAGGCTGATATGGAATTCACCCTGTGGTCTCAAGGTGGCCTTGAACTCATAGCAATCCTACCTCTGCCTCCTGAGTGCTGGGACTAAAGCGAGCTGTTTCTTATATGCTACTATAATTTTAAAATTCTCTCTCTGTGCCTCTCTCTCAAATAAATAAATAACAAAAATACTTAGGAGAGATGGCTTAGTGGTTAAGGTGCTTGCCTGCAAAACCATAGGACCCAGGCTCAATTCCCCAGGACCCATGTGGTGCACATGTATGGAGTTAGTATGCAGTGGCTGAAGGCCCTGGTGTGCCCACTCTCTCTCAATAAGTAAGTAAATAAATATTCCTTAGCCGGCATGGTGGCACATGCCTTTAATCCTAGCACTCAGGAGGCAGAGGTAGAAGGATCACTGTGAGTTTGAGCCCACCCTGAGATTAGAGTGAATTCCAGGTCACCTTGGGCTAGGTTGAAAACCTATCTAGAAAAAAAAGAAAAATTCTTTGTTGAGAGCTGGAAAGATGGCTCAGTGGCTAAAGGTGCTTGCTTGAAAACCCTGACAGCTAGGGTTCAATTCTCCAGTAACCACATAAAGCCAGATGTACAATGTGGGGAATTTATCTAGAGGTCATTAGTAATTGCAAGAGGACTTGTGGCACCTATTTTGTTTGCAAGTAAATAAAAATCCCTTGTGATGAGGAACCTCTCTTAAAGAAAATATTGAAGTACTTGGCATAGAACACACAATAAACATTATGTAACAATGCAAACAGAAAGCTGGTAAGGCACTATAAACTAGTATGCTGACATTTATATATGCTTGAATGTTTTTCCCTTTGGTTTTTGAGGTAGGGTCTTACTCTAGCCCAGGCTGCCCTGGAACTCACTCTGTAGTCCCAATCTGGCTTCAAACTCACAGTAATTCTCCTACCTCAGCCTCCCAGGTGCTGGGATTAAAGATGTGTGCCACCATGCCTGGCCTCTAAAAAAAAAAAAAAAATTATGTATTTGACAGAAAGGGAGGGAGGGAGGAAGGAGAGGCGAGGGGAGAGAGCCTAGGCTGGCTTTTAACCAGTGATCCTCTTGTCTCAGCCTTCCAAATGCTAGAATAACAGGCATGTGCCACCATAATTGGACATCAATCACTACTCTGATGAAACAAAACCATATTTTCTTCCTCGCAAAATCTGCAACCTCAGATTATTAGCCTAAATTGTAAATTATTAAAAATAAAAAGACAGGCGTGGTGGCGCATGCCTTTAATCCCAGCACTCGGGAGGCAAAGGTAGAAGGATCACCGTTGAGTTCAAGGACACCCTGAGACTACATAGTGAATTCCAGGTTGACCCTACCTCGAAAAACCAAAAAATAGAAACAAAAATAAATAATAATTCGCATAATTGTTCTTTCCAATCACATATATAACACAGCTAGAAACAGAACTAGTAGTCATTTTTTAAATTATACACGATACTCTGAATTGAACCTAAAGCCTTGCACTAGTTTTAGAATGTACACTTTGCAAATGAGTAATCAAGTTATGTTCCAATTTAGTTTAGTTTTAAATAAATGAAATTGAAATTCTTCAGTTAACCCAAAGAAGTCATTTACATTATGAGTCAGGCACTTTGACCAACTAAGCCATAGAGCCAAGTCTTTATATTTTAAAATATTTGAGAAAAGGGACCAGGAGGAGATATAAGACTATATAACATATGTAACTTTTAAAAAATATATAAATTGAAAAAAGAAGGGATTCAGTGGAGGGAAGATTGGTGGGGAGAAAGGAGGGTGTTGGGAGGTGAATAGGATCATGGCATATACTACTACTTAGGAAAGTTGCCAGTAAACAAACAAAAACTTAACATGGGCTGGCTCAGTGGTCAAGGTGCTTACCTGCAAAGCCAAAGGACCCTGGTTTGACTTCCTCAGGACCCATATAAGACAGATGCACAAAGTGGCACATGTATCTGGAGTTTGTCGCAGCAGCTATAAGTGTACCCATTCTCCCCTCTCTGCATCTCTAATGCTCTCTCAATTTTTTTTTTTTTTTAAAGAATGGCACAGACTGGGAATGATGGTACACACCTACTACTTTCTCTCATAAATAAAGTATTTAAAAAGTTAATATAAGCAAGTGTCTTTAACAGCTAAGCCTTCCCTCGTTTCTTTTTCTTGGTATAAATTTCTCTAAACTTAAAAGCCACTAGCCAAGTGTGGTGGGGCACTTTTAATCCCAGCACTAGGAAGCAGAGGTAGGAGGACTGCTGTGAGTTTGAGGCAACCCTGAGACTACAGAGTGAATTCCAGGTCAGCCTGGGCTAGAATGAGACCCAACATAGAACTCCTTCCCCCTCACCCCCAAAGAAAGCTACTAAAATAAACAGTTTACTGACCTATTTCCCAGAGGGGCAAATGTCAATATTTATGCTTTCTTCTTCTTTTTTTTTAATAGGGTCTCACTATAGCCCAGGCTGGTCTTGAACTCACAGGGATTCTCCTACCTCAGTCTCCTGCTGGGTCTAACCTTGTGTGCCACGACCATAACTCTTATTAGAAACCTCACATATAATTTGCAAGAGTAGCACAGCTGACCTGAAATTCACTATTAAGTCCTAGACTGGCCTCAACTCACAGCAATCCTCCTACCTCTGCCTCCCGAGTGTTGGGTTTAAAGGCGTGTGTCACCATGTCTGGCTTTACCTTTAAAGCCTTAAGAAGGTAAGGATTAATGCTCCATCCAGTTCTATACTGAATTCCCAACAACCTTTAAGGAATCTTTGTCAAAGACATACTAATTTATAAAACCTGTTAGGAATACCTAAGAATTATCCCTAGGTAGTATTCCATTATTTCATACATTTAGGCAAATGACCCAATTCTAGAACATTTGATATGGTGAACCTTCCTTAGTTTTGACAATGTTATTTTTCTGTAAAAACCCCCAAACTGTTCTAAAAGATCCAAAAACTTCTTCCTACTATATAGTAGCTTTGTGCTTTAGTGTCTCTAAATTTAATCCCCAGCACAGCAAGTGTTTTACATTTTTGAGGCAACGATTTTGATGTGCAAACTAATGGGTTGAATTTCATTTCAAAAGATGTTTTTAAAATCTGCTTTTCCTATTTCATCAGTTTTAAGGTCCTTACAAGGCAGTCATTGCCACAACATTTCATATAGTTCCATATAGCTTCTGTTTACCTTCTTGAAGCTTCACTGCCTGCTCTGAGCTTTAGTCCAGTAAATCCACCTTACACTTTAAGTAAATTTCAGCTCCTTCAGCCATTTCTTAAGACATTTGAACATCTCATATTTTTCCACTCACTCAACACATTCTAGTCAGCCATATGCATATTCATGTGGCCTGGTGTGAGCCATACATGAAAGACTTACAATCGTGAATGGTTTGGGAAACATGTTTATTTGCACTATTTTACATTTTATGAAAGATAGGCATGCTGGTTTTGAACTTCTTTAGTTGTTACTTATAGATTTCACATTAAACTCTTTTAGTAGACAGAAACCAAGGCAACCTGGTTTTACTGATAATAAGGAAGTGGGTGGTGGTGTTGTTTTGAGGTAGGGTCTTGTAGCTCAGGCTGACGTGGAATTCACTATGTAGTCTGGCCTCAAACTCACAGCAATACTCTTATCTTGGCTCCCTGAGTTCTGGGATTACAAGCATGTGACACCATGTCCAGTGAAATTTAGTTTCTTAACAGAATATATGATGTAGTTAAATTTTGCTTTCTGTATTTCTAATTAGAACTTTCTAGAAAGAACAAGTTATCAATGTTTTCCTTTTATTGGAGACAGTGACTCATGTAACCAGCCTATCCTCAAAACTGAACCCTTCTATTATAGCCTCCTAAACACTAGGATTACAGATGTGGAGCCCCCAACACCTGGCCAAGTTATCAATTTGTAAAGTTCCTTGAATTTTGGAGACATGTGAGTTTTTGCTAATCCAAAAGCAGTATTGCAGCATAACTATCACAGACTTTACTTTTGGGTTTTTTAAATAATGAAAATTCATGAAAATGTAAAATAGTGACAACAGAACCTTGGATTTGAAGTCTTCTGTAACCTTGTTTTGGAGGGACATATTCCCCATGTCCCTTCTGATTTTTAGACCATTGAATAGTTTGTTAATACAACTTTACAGAAAAATCTTTTTAAAAATCTTGAGAGGCAGAGTATGGGCCTTCTACTACTGCCAATGAACTCCAGACACATGCGCTACTTTGGAGGTCTGGCTTTGAGAATTAAACCTGGGCCATCAGGCTTTAAAAGCAAGCACCTTTAACCACACAGCCATCTCTCCAAGCGCAGATAAAAAAACTATGTTATTTTTTGGTTTTTCGAGGTAGGGTTTCACTCTAGCCCAAGCTGACATAGAATTCACTCTGTAGTCTCAGGGTGGCCTGCTCCAGAAAAATATTTATAAAGTGGTAGGTGCTTTTGTTCCTGGCACAGTAATGAGATAGACAAACATAGGGCTGAGGATATAGCTTAATAGTAGAGTGCTTGTCTAGCATGTGAGCACCTGGATTTGATTTCTACCAATGAAAAAGCAACAGAAAACTCCACTAAGCCAAACATGCAATTAGAAGGGCACAAGGCTAAGAACAGGTAGTTGCTTTTGAATGATGAAAATATATCCCCCCCACACACCCTGGTTTTGAGACAGGGTCTCTCTCTAACTCAGGCTGGCTTTAAACTTGCTGCTTAGGTGAGGATGACCTTGACCTTCTGGACCCTCCAGCCTCTATCTTCCAAGTGCTAGGATTATAGGCATGCACCACCTAATCAGGGAAAATGTTTTAGTCTCACTCTAGCAAAGGCTGACGACCTAAAACCCACTCTAGTTCCAGGCTGGCCTCAAACTCACAGCGATCCTCCTACCTCAGCTTCTCCAGTGCTGAGACTAAAGGTGTGCATTACATGTGATGGAAACAAAAACTTTTTTGGTGGGGGGGTTTCAAGGTAGGGTCTTGCTCTAGCCCAGGCAAACTTAAAATTCAGTATGCAGTCTCAGGAGTGACCTCAGACTCACAGTGATCCTTCTACCTCTGCCTCCAAAGTGCTTGGATTAAAGACATGCACCACCACACCCAATGTGAAAATAAATTTTAATTATTTTTTTCTTGCCCTTTACAAGTTTTATTTATCCATGTAGTACTTAAATACTATATTAAAAAAAGAAGCCGGGCATGGTGGCGCACGCCTTTAATCCTGGCACTCGGGAGGCAGAGGTAGGAGGATTGCCATGAGTTTGAGGCCACCCTGAGACTACAGAGTTAATTCCAGGTCAGCCTGGACCAGAGTGAGGCCCTACCTCAAAAAACCAAAAAAAAAAAAAAGAAAAAAATATATTTGAGAAAGGGGGAGAGAATATCGATGTGTCAAGGCCTCTAGCAGCTAAAAATGAACTCTACATGCATGCAACACATTGTGTATCTGGCTTTATGTGGGTACTGGGGAATTGAACCTGAGCTGGCAGGCATTACAAGCAGGCACCTTTAACCACTGAGATATCTCCCCAGCCAGAAAAATTCTTTAATTTTTAGGTTGCAGTCAGTTTCGCTGCACTATCAAATAATAGTAACAGGTATGGCGGTACTCTGGAGGCTAAGGTAAGATTACAGTGAGTTCCAGGTCCACCTGGGCTGGAGTAAGATCCTGCTTCAAACTAACAAACAGAAGTCCCCCCCCCCCGCAAAAAATATTTATAACTGTAAGCTAGCCATATTTGTGTGTCTTTACTTAGCTTATTAATACAGTTTAAAAATTATATTTACCTACCCTTTTTTCTTATACTTACCTTCTGATGTTCCGGGGACTAGAAAACAGGAAAAAATGACAGTGAAACCTCTCAATCAAGAACTCAATTCAGCCACGCATGGTGGTTCACACCTTTAATCTCAGCACTTAGGAAGCAGAAATATATCACTGTGAGTTCGAGGCCACCCTGAAACTACTGTGAATTTGTGAATTTTAGGTCAGCCTTGGCTAAAGTGAGACCCTACCTTGAAAAACAAAACGACAACCAAAAAATTCAATTTCATTATTGCTTTGAGAACTTAGAGAAAACTGGTCTTTTGAAATTGATTTAAAATTTATCTGATTTTGTAATTACTTATTTCTCTCTGGTAGCTAACCTGTTATTATGGCTCTTCAATTCTTATAGTGGTTCTTATATAGGGAGTAAAGTGACTACATGGTACTAAGGCTGTTTAAAATTGTCTTAAACTTTCTTTCTTTCTTTTTTTTTTTTTTTTGGTTTTTCGAGGTAGGGTCTCACTCTAGCCCAGGCTGACCTGGAATTCACTATGTAGTCTCAGGGTGGCCTCGAACTCACGGTGATCCTCTTACCTCTGCCTCCCGAGTGCTGGGATTAAAGGCATGCGCCACCACGCCCGGCTGTCTTAAACTTTCAAGGCTTTCTCTCTCCCTTTCGAAAACTAAACATACATGCTTACTTGTCATCATGAAAATCAGATGACCCCTTCCACACCAATATTATCTCTAAGTCACAGCAAATAATAAGTGATGTCTAATGTATATTTTCATTTTATTTCATAACTTTTTGGCTCATTAAATATTTACCTGTATTTCTAACAATTTCAGTGTTTTATTGAACATGATAGTTAATTAGCCCTTTAATAAAAAGACTAAAATTTCTAGCTGGGCATGGTGACACATACCTTTAATTCTAGCACTCAGGAGGCAGAGGTAGAATTACTGAGTTTCAGGCCAGCCTGGGACTAGAGTAAGTTCCAGGCAAGCCTGGGCTAGAGTGAGACCTTACCTCAAAAGTTCTTTGGTTTTTTTTTTCTCCCAATCATGGGGCTGGAGAGATGACTCAGCAGTGAAAGGCACTTGCTTACAAAGTCTGAAGGCTCAGATTCAATTCCCTAGTACTCATGTAAAACCACATGCACAAAGTGATACATGCACCTGGAGTTCATCTGCAGTGGCACAAGGCCCTGGCATGCCTATTCTCTCTCTCCCCCCTTACAACTAAATAAAATATTTAAAAATTTTTTCCCAGTCATTTATTATGAACATTGTTTTCGAGGTAGGGTCACTTGAGTTTAACTGTTAAAGTCCTAGAAACTTATGAAGCTAGTTGACAACCATCTGAGAAATAAAAAACATCTCATTTGTTGTACTTGATACTTTTTGTTGTTGTTTGTTTTTCAAGGTAGGATCTCTCTCTAGCCCAGGATGAACTGAAATTCACTCTGTAGTCTCAGGCTTGTCTTGAATTCACAGTGATCCTATTTCTGCCTCCAGAGTGCTGGGATTAAAGATGTGCACTACCATGGTTGGCTAGGATACTTTTTATTTTTTTTAACATTTGAGAGAGAGAGAGAGAGAGGGAGGTGCAGATAGAAAATGGGCATACCAGGCTCTCAAGCCACTGCAAACAAAATCCAGATACATGTGCTACTTTGTGCTTCTTCCTTTATGTGGGTATTGGGGAACTAAATCTGGGTTCTTAGGTATTGCAGGCACCTTAACTGATGAACCACCTCTCCAGCCCCAGGCTATTGTTTTTAATTTCTGGATGTCTTATAGTTCTATATTGCTTAAATTATTAATTTCCATTTATATTGCTAGTATATTTAAATAGTTAACACATACAAGTAAATGAAGTACAATTAATGATACAAGTATTCATATCCCTCAGGTGCGTAAATTAATAAGCTGGCACAGTGGCACTTTTCTATAATTCAAGGCACTCAGAGGCGATAATAGGACTGCAAGTGCAAGAACTGCCTGGGAAAAAGAGCATGACCCCATCTCAAAACAAAACAAGATATCATATCCACAGATAATGATTTATTCGGCTTTGGGAGAAATAATTAACATGCTATTGAAATACTTGGTATACTACTTTGCATATGAAAAGCTTGGATTAACTTTTTAAAACCAGAATTAATTAGGATAGAACTAAACTGCTGAAATGGTATAAAGGGATGTGGCAGAGGGGAGTCTTAGAATTATTTCAGTTCAAGAAAAACTGAACTTAGAAAATATTAGGGTACTTTTGTTTTTTGGTTTTTCAAGGTAAGGTTTCACGGTAGCTCAGGCTAATCTGATTTCACTATGTAGTCTCAGGGTGGCCTTGAACTCATGGCGATCCTCCTACCTCTGCCTCCCGAGTGCTGGGATTAAATGTGTGCCCCACCATGTCCGACTTCCAGCCACTGCATTTGAATGCGAGATGCATGCACCCCCTTGTGCACATGTGTGACCTTACATGCTTGTGTCACTGTGCATCTGGCTTACATGGGACCTGGAGAGTTGAACATGAATCCTTAGGTTTAGCGGGCAAGCCCAATAGACTGGCCATCTTATGAGAGGGAGGGAAGGAGAGAGAGGCAAAATTATTACATGACAAGCCAAGGAGTTTGTAAGAAAATGAGCAAGCTGGGCACATGCCTTTAATCCTAGCACTGGGGAGGCATAGTTAGAAGGATCACTGTGAGTTTGAGGACACAGTAAGATGGTTCAAGGTACTTTCTTGCAAAGCCTGTGCCTGGACTTGAGTTCTTAGTACCCACATAGTGCCACACGCACAGAGTGGCACAGGTGTCTGGAGTTATTTACAGCTATAAGAGGCCCTGCTGTGCCCATACTCACTCTTTCTTTCTCAAATGACAGTAAATAAGCAAGTACTTAAATTACAAAAGCAATTTCAAGGCTGAAGGAATCAATGATTGTGGTTTGTTTGGGCAGTTGGCAAACATGAATTCAATGTTTCTTAGAATCATTTATCTTGACCCTTGAAAACTGACAAGAAAAAAAGCTGGTCATTACACATATCCTATTAGCATTCATTTAAACTTTTTTGTACTTTTGTCTGTAGTATGTGTGGTGTACATATGCACATACCAGACAATGTTGGTGTATTCCTCTATAACTTACCCATTTGTTTCCTTGAGAAGGCATCTCTCACTCAACCTGGAGCTGCTGTTCTATACTAACTGACAAGCAACCTCCAAAGCTCCCTAAGGGATGAGAGTTACAGATATGCATGACCATACCCAGCTGTTCATGCTGGTTTCTGGTGACTCAAATTCAGGGTGAATTCATGGTTGCCTGGTTAACACTCTTGCCCAATGAGCCATCTACCCAGGCTCTTCTTTGTACTCTTACTGGTCTGGAATGGTGATTTTAATCATGAGTCCAATTCATGAAAGTATTCTATTTGCAAATGTAAAATAGGCTGAGTTGTCCTAAAATATTCAAAAGTGAATTTGTAAATTAGGCTATGAACTTACATAGCTGAACTATGACCTCTTAACCTTTTTGAGTCTATCAACTCTTTTCCCTTTCATCTCACATACACATTCTCCTTGTAAATATACATACCCAACCTGTGTCAATGTCCAGAACTCTGTATCTGCTGTTTGAGCTGCTTGCAGGCTCTTGTCCTGGATACCAACCTGATTTGTTTCTGTGTGTCCACTCAAATGTCATCTGTGGGAACTGTTCCTAAAACATGATTCTAAACACATCCTTCTACCTTACAACCACCTGTATGGCACCAGTCACCATTCTCATTTTCCATGTCTTGCTTTCAACACAGACATCTAGCTAACCATTTTTTGTTCACCCCAGTACTCACCCACCACCAGACTGTAAGCTCCATAAAGCTAAGGGAGGTTTTTGTTGTTGTTTTGTTGTAGTTTTTCCCTTTATGGGATTTATCTGTTGTTCGGTGATGCTCTTCAGTATCTAAATTGTAGATATATAACTGAAATCTCATTTTACATAAATGGTTCTCACCCATTTTTGTGTTTTGGCTTCATGAGAGAAAGCTCTGCTATGTACCCAGGCTGGTTTCCAACTTGTAATCCTCCTGCTTCAGCTGCTTGAGGGCAGGATTATAGGTGTGCGCTACTATACCTAGCTTCAAATGTTTCAGTGCTGCTCAGACATTTACATGTTCTCACCACCAGGAAAGATATGAAAATATAAACATTGACATAAAAATCTGTGTAGATTATATTAAAATTTACACATTATTGTCCAAAATGATATGCTTAAGTTTTCTCCACTTTTTGGCAAAACAATGATTGAACTTCATTATTTCATACTAACAGGACATTTTAAACTAAACACATGGAAACAGAGTGTTTCTGTCACTTTCTAAAGATACTCCTTAAGCTAGAATCAGCTAAGTGGAAAAAATATACATGGAACATTCTCATTAAAAATTAATCAGGCTGAGCAACATTTAGTACAAAAATAGCCTCAGATTCTTCTGTTTTGTTCTGGAGTCATGTCTCAATAGCAGAGTCCTTGTAAAGTTCAGGCTGCAATCCTCAGCCTTTAATCCTAGCACTCAGGAGGCTAGAGGTACGAGTACTGCCATTTTTGAGGCCAGTCTGGGACTAATGAGTGAGTTCCAGGTCAGCCTGGGCTAGAGTGAGACCCTACCTTGAAAAAAACAAAACAAAAAAAGAAACCTCTGAAGTATAAGATAATAAAACTTTTTGATAGATGGAATGTATTGATGATTTTCTGTTTTGTTATCTTCTCTCATAAACTTAAGTGACATTATCTAAATACTTACTGAAGCCAAATCTATTGCAAAAACTTAGAACATAATTTTTCTCCTTTTTGATAATATTCAATGAGAAACAACACTCAGAATTTTTTTTCCATGAGAAAGGTACTGCAATATCCTCCTGCAAAAGAAAAAAATTAATTTAAAATGTTTACTTCTAA
The DNA here is from genome assembly GCF_020740685.1 of Jaculus jaculus. Lineage (NCBI taxonomy): Eukaryota > Metazoa > Chordata > Mammalia > Rodentia > Dipodidae > Jaculus > Jaculus jaculus. Next base: position 24,643,850 of record NC_059108.1, on the reverse strand, counting down.
AAATATATATATAACATAAGAGATCACAATTTGTGAAAATTATGTTTGTGCTATTCTGAAGATGATTGATCTATGCATGCAAGAGCAATGATGCTTACTTTAACAGTCTGAGCTATATGTATAAAAAAAATACCCTAAGTTTGAGACCAGCTTTAAACTACAAAGTGATTTCCAGGTCAGCCAGGGATAGAGGGAGACCCCTTGAAAAACAAAAACAAAAATAAAAAAAATTTAAAAAGAAAGAAAAAAGGGCTAGACAGATGGCTTATTGGTTAAGGCACTTGCCTGCAAAGCCTAAGGACCCAGGTTTGATTTCCCAGTACTCACATAAGCCAGATACACAAGGTGGCGCATGCATCTGGAGTTCCTTTGCAGTGGTTGGATGCCCTGGCACACCCATTCTTTCTCTTTGCTTCTTTCATAAATAATAATTAAAAACATAGGAAAAGTTTTAACTCCAAATGGTCTTTCTTTACATCTGAAACATTATAAAGATTGGCAATGTAAACTGCAAAGTTTTTTCTTGTCATCTAGAAAACAAAAATTTTCTAAAATCTAATCTCAAATTTATTTTATTTTTAAAAATTTTTTGTTTATTTTTATTTATTTATTTGAGAGCAACACAGAGAGAGAAAGAGGCAGAGAGACAGAGAGAAAGGGAAAGAGAGAATGGGCATGCCAGGGCCTCCAGCCACTGCAAACAAACTCCAGACGTGTGCACCCCCTTGTGCATCATGGGTCCTGGGGAAATCAAGCCTCGAACCAGGTTCCTTAGGCTTCACAGGTAAGCACTTAACTGCTAAGCCATCTCTCCAGCCCTATTTTTCTTTTTTATTATCAACTTCCATGATTGTAAATAATATCCCCTCATCCCACTTTCTCCTTTGAAACTCTATTCTCCATTATATCCTCTCCCCCTCTCAGTCAGTCTCTCTTTTTATTTTGATGCATCTCATTTTCTTACTATAAATTCTTTTTATTTTCATTTATCTGAGAGAGGGAAAGAGGCAGAGAGAGAGAGAGAGAGAGAGAGAGAGAGAGAGAGAGAGAGAGAATGGGCTCACCAGGGCTTCCAGCCACTGCAAATGAGTTTCAGATGCATGCACAACCTTGTGCATCTGGCTTACGTGGGTACTGGGGAATCGAACCAAGGTCCTTTGGCTTTGCTGGCAAGCGCCTTAACTGCTAAGCCATCTCTCCAGCCCCTGACCACAAATTCTTTTGTACACGTACACATGCAACAAAGAAACCTAACCTATGGGTTGTGAAGAACATTGGACAGTGTATTAGACAAACTTTATAACTCATCCAATAAAAATATCAATTTTTGAACCAAAAATTATTATATATTTGTCAGCTTTTCACACAATTGAAATAAAATAAAAAGGTTAAGAAGTCAACAAATTTTTTTTTTAGAAATTTCAAAAATAGATAATTAGAATTTGTTAAGGCCTACTTTTGTTTTATACATTTTTGTTTAGCCATAATTGAAAACATTATTCAGAGATACCTGACTTGTCTTGAACATCATTTTTTAATTTAATGATCTAACATACCACAAATAAGGAAAAGAAGATAATGATACTCCTTCTTTACAAAATTAAAATACTCTGACTATATTTAAAGCTATAAAGTCAATAACAAAATCACAATTTAGCATTACTCTGAAGTTAAGTATTAAATATACAAAAATAAATTTCTTATAGTTTTGACATGTTAACCAAAAATCTTCAGCTAAGGATTTAAAAATACACTTTAATAAAAGCACTTAATAAAGACATAGGATTAAGATGCTAATCTTGTCACCTGCTACAAATTAATTTTGGTTTCTTCAGCTACCCAGTGAAAAGATTAGTTATTTCTCTAAGGACTCTTCTACATTTAAGTAAAGATGACTATAGGAATTCAATTAACATGTTATTTCCTACACTAAAAAAAAATTAAAGACATTACTGAAATTTATTTTCTAAACTCTGTCACATATTTTATACTTATTTGTGAGAGAAGATATCTAACAAAATGTCAAATCAAAGGGAAAATGAATTATTTCTTTTATTTTAGGTAATAATCTGAGTTAAAATTTATATTAATTTAAACATAAACATACATTAAAATAAATTCTCATGATGCTTCTAAGCATATTTTTCTTTTTATTAAGAATATGTATGGGGTTGCAGAGATGGCTTAGTGGTTAAACACTTGCCTATGAAGCCTAAGGACCCTGGTTCAAGGCTCGATTATCCAGGACCCACAAAAACCAGATGCACAAAAGGTGCATGTATCTGGAGTTCGTCTGCAGTAGCTGGAGGCCCTGGTGTATCCATTCTTTCCTTCTCTCTCTGTCACTCTTAAATATATAAATAAAAATTAAAGAAAATAAAAAGAATATGGTTGGGGCTGGGCATGATGTACATGTGCACTTGGGAGGCAGAGGTAGGAGGACCGTCATGAGTTTGAGGCCACACTGAGACTACATAGTGAATTCCAGATCAGCCTGGACTTGACTGAAACCTTACCTTGGGAAAAATAAAAATAAAAAATACTTGGGGCTGGAGAGATGGCTTAGCAGTTAAGGCACTTGCCTGCAAAGCCTAAGGACCCATGTTCAACTCTCCAGATCCCAGTAAGCCAGATGCACAAAGGTAAGGCAAGCACAAGGTTGCACATGCCTGGTAGGAGGCACAAGCTTCTAGAGTTTGACTGCAGTGGCACCAATTCTCTCTCTCTCTAAAATAAAAAAAAAAAAAAAAATGAAAATATGCTTTGGGGCTGGAGAGATAGCTTAGTGGTTAAGGTGCTGGCCTGCAAAGCCAAAAACCCTAGGTTCGATTCTCCAGGATTCACTTAGGTGCCACATGGGTCTGGAGTTCATTTGCGGTGGCCAAAGGCCTGGGTATGCCCATTCTTTCTATCTGTCTCTCTTTCTCTCTGAAATAAATAAATAAGAATACGCTTTGTATGGACATACCATGTGTTGGTTATCATCATTTCCTTCCTCCTTGTCCCTAATCTGCTGAGGGCCCTCCTCAGTGGAATTGCTGATATTCCCTATGGGGTTGTAGGTTATGTGTTGTGAGAACAGAAGTTAGTCATTGGGAGGGGTGAGGGGTGTGAATGCCTCTGGGTAGGCCCTCCTGACTACTTCTAAGCATTTTAAAGAAGCTTTTCTTTTTGTGTGTGGTGCTGGGTATTCAGCACAGGCCTTATGAATGTCAGATGTTCTATCACTCTAGCCTTAACCAAATTCTTTTTTTAAAATTAATTAACTAACTTGGGTGGAGGGAGAAAAGCAAAAAGAAAACCAATGGGTATGCCAGGACCTCCTGCCACTGCAAATAAACTACAGATGCACATGCTGGTTTTACATGGGGTACTGGGGAATTGAACCTGGACTGTCAGGCTTTGCAAGCAAGCATTTTAACCACTGAACCATCACTCCAACCCCCACCAAACTCTTAAAGGTATTAAATACAATTATTAAATTAGTCAGGTTTCCATATCGGTGGATTTGTCCAGCCATGGATCAAAATATTTTCAAAAGGGAAAATGCCAAATCCATACTGAATATATCAACTTTTTTCTTGTCATTTAGGGAGCAACCTAAATAATATAACTACTTAAGAACATATTCATTGTATCAGGTATTAGAAGAAAGAAGTTATAGGAGGCTTTACATAGGATTTTGGAAAATATTAGACCATTTTACATGAAGGACTCAAGTATTTGCCAATTTGAGTATTCAGAGGTCCTGAAACCAATTCCTCATATACATGGAGGAACAACTGTATATTATTTTTTAATAGGGTATCATGTATCCAGGCTGACCTGGAACTTTCCGATCCTATTCTCTCTACCTTCCCAATGAGCTAGGATAACAGGTGTATACCATCACATTTGGTTTATACAATCCTGGAGATACCCAGGGCCCTGGGTATGCTAGGCAAGCACACTACCAACTCAGCTACATCCCCAGATCCCAACTATATACTATTTTCATAGACAGACAATACATGTGAAAAGTTATTATCATTATTAGCATCCTACGCTAATCACAGAATCAGTATTACAAAGAATACAATCACTAAAACAGAAAATCAGTAATATTAAACCATATTAAAATGCATTTGTAGAATATGGCCAACCTTACTTCAGCAGCACAGTTAATACTGGAGATAATCTTAGAATCTCAACGCCAATATTTACGTGCTGCTAAGGCACTGCTGACATTGCTATCTTAGGAGCTATGAATACAAAGAAAAATGTATGTTCTTCAGAAGATCAGGCCCTTGTATTTTTGAGGCAGCACAATATGGCCTGCACCTTTTCAGAATCCACAAACCATTATGTGCTGCTACTTTACTCCAAGGTTTTTGTTTTGTTTTAAAACATACATTAGCACCTAAAGAACAACAAAAGAAACTTTTAGGAGGAAAGCAACACATAAAATCCACATTTAAAGATTCTAACACTGGTATGTGCATATTTTTAGAGGCTTCTACATCATAAACTTAATAAAAGCCTACTACGTGCCCAACATAGTGCTGTAAGTCTTAAGAATTACCAAAAAAAAAAAAAAAGGAAAGTCATGTTTATCCTGTGTCAAATTAAGAGAACACTTAGAATATATTCAATATATGAAGCTGCTTGTTTTGTTTTGTTTTACCTTAGTTAACAAAAGACTTTATATATAGCATTTTACTTCTCACAGATCCTTTCAAAACCATCTTCATAAGGTAAGACTTCATGTCAAGGGGGAAAAAACATAAAATGATATAAAAGAGCTCAGTTTCATTAACTTTAAACTAGCAAAACACAAATGTATTTTTAACAAAAAAAAACTAAATGTCACTTTAAATATTTTAATACTAAATATACTACATAGCCCCAAACAATTCAATTTTCCCTTAAGTCATAAAATCCAAATATTAAAAGCAAAAGTTCAAATACTAAAACTAAACATTTACCTTCACATTAGAATGTTTCTTGATATTATTTGATGTAACTGTGAATATGTGAAGTTGTAGAATGATGTGCTAACTTGATATCCTAAAGAGGATAAAATTGTATAGACTTTTTATCTTAGGCTTTACCTATCTCCACTCACCAGGAGAGAAATATATTTTTTATTATTATATTATTATTTATCAGAGAGAGAACTGATGCCCCAGGGCCTCCAGGCACATCAACCAAACTCCAGACGTGTTTGCCATCTTGTATGCATGTGTGAACTCACATGCTTGTGTCACATTATGCATCTGGCTTACATGGGACATGGAGAATCGAACATGAGTCCTTAGGCTTTGCAGGCAAGCACCTTAACTGCTAAACCATCTCTCCAGCCTGAGAAGTGTATTCTCAAATATAAGTTTTCACTTATTTGTAAAGATAGTAGGTACTAGAAAACCAATTATTTAAACAACTTTTTGTACCTGCTTTCTCATAAAAATGGTTATGTATGTAAAGCTACACTATTTCTATCATAGAATAAGATGTGTATAATCAAGGCACTAAAATTTGTCCCTCCATTTTAATATCTGTTTACTGGATGTGTAGTCATTATATTCCACATTCGATTTTGTATTTTCTCCACTACTAAAAGATATATGTGGCTGACTGTGTCTAAGCAACAGGTGTTTCACACAAATTTCTCTATTGTTTCAAGTTTCTACTACTCAATTTTAACATTTAAGACGAATATATTTGCAATGACTCGAGACTGAATAAATAACATACTTTTGAATTTATTAGTTATTATATTAAGATGAATCTTTAAGATCTTGTATTCAGAAAATCTTGTCTTCTGTAAAAAGACAGTTTCACTTTAGAATTGTTTTACATCTAAAATTGATTAAAGAATTATCTGGTAATCTTATTCCTTTCCTCTCATTCTCCTAGCAAAAACATCAGATATTTTTCCTCCTTTTACATATCTAGCATCCTCCTTTTCATCCATGTATATCAAAAGCCACCAGAAAATTTCCCCACATCTGTAGGTCTACATATATCTATGCCCATACAACTTCTGCTTCTATTAGGATGAGGCATCTCTCTTCTCTTATATAGATCTTATCCTCACTTATTTATCAAAGGATATTCCTTTTTAAAATTTCCCCTGCACCTTTAATCTTCCTTGCTACAGAATGATTTCCAAACAGTGAGCATACTATCATTTCCTTTAATACAATTTCATCTCTTAAAGACTATTATTTTCACTTGGGCATGATGGCAACATGCTGTAATCCTAGCATTTAGGAAGCTGAGGCAGGAGGATCCCAAATTTGAGGACAGCCTGGGCTACACAGCAAGACCTTGTGTTATTCACAACAATGGATTAAAGCTAAGAACCCATAAACAAATGAGTGAAGCAATTCCAAGTAGACAGACAAGGTGTATCTACTTGTGTTAAACAGCAACCTTTCTGTATAGCTTGCTTTGATTTTTCCTTTTAACTTCTTTTACTTTAAAAATATTTATTTGCAAAGTGGTTATTTATAGAGAGATAAATGGATATATAAAATGAATGAACAGGGCATGTCAGGGTCTGTTGCCACTGCAAATACGCATGTGCCACTTTGTGCATCTGGCTTTACACGGGTACTGGGGAATAGAACCTGGGCCATCAGGCTTTGCAAGCAAGTACCTTTAACTGCTAAGCCAATTTCCCAGGCCCTAATTTCTTCTACTTTAAATAAATTTTATTTATTTATTTATTTGAGTGACAGGCAGAGAAAAAGGCAGATAAACAGAGAGAACAGGCGCACCAAGGCCTCCAGACACTGCGAACAAACTCCAGATGCATACGCCACCTTGTGCATCTGGTTTACATGGGTCCTGGGGAATTAAGCCTTGAACTGGAGTCCTTAGGCTTCACAGGCAAGCACTTTACTGCTAAGCCATCTCTCCAGCCCTACTTTAAATATTTTTATTATTTATTTTAGAGAGAGAGAAAGAGAGAGAACATGAATGGGCATGCCAGGGTCTCTACCCACTGCAAACAAACTCCAGATACATATGCCACTTTGTGTATCTGCCTTATGTAGGTTCTGGGGAGTCAAACCTGGGTCCTTAGGCTTTGCAGGCAAGTGCCTTAACTGCTAAGTCATCACTCTCCAGCCCTAATTTCTTTTACTTTAGAGCAGATTTTGGTTTTGTGAGGTAGGGTTACACTCTAGCCCAGGCTGACCTGGAATTCACTATGTAGTCTCAGGGTGGCCTCGAACTCATGGTTATCTTCTTACCTCTGCCTCTGAGTGCTGGGATTAAAGGTGTATGCCACTACATCCAGCTTAGAGCAGTCAGTTTTATATGTCTTCAAGATATAAAAATTTTACTGCATTAAAAATTCCCTTAAATGTGTATAATTTAGATTATTTCCATCATATAACAGGGATTTTCAGATGCTAATACATGAAATGAAAATTTTTCTGCTAGTTTGTTGACATATTCTTATCTGTTTAATCTATTATTACTATATTACTTTAATTTTTATTTCCCTGAGTTAGGGTCTCATTCTAGCTAAGACTGACCTGAACCTCAGGCTGGTCTCAAACTCAGTCATCCTTGTACTTCAGCCTCCTGAGTGCTGGGACTAAAGGTGCATGCAACAACCTTAGGTTTTTTAAACCTTAATTTTACTTTCAATCCAGCATCATACAATGAATGACAGTCATTACTTTCTTCAAATACATTTTAACTTTTGTCCTTGCAAGTGTCTATGTATATTTCCTGAGACCCAGAAAGACTGTTTTTGCTTAAAAAGAGAAAAAAAAACACAAGTGGTTTGAAATGTCAGTAATATATTTGGAGGAAAAATGTTAAACAGCTGTTAATATCTTTAATAAAAGGTCTAAATTATGAGGTCTAACTACAGTGTATGCAATATCACAAAATAGTACTTTTTTCATTGCCTTATTACAACGTTCAAATTTTAGTAAATATCTAAGTAAATAAAATTAGCAGTGAATAAAATAAAATTTGTTTTTGCTTGACTTTTGATTTTTTTTTTAACCTTATTTGAGAGACAGAAACAAAGAGATGAATATAAGAACTCCAGGGCCTCTGGCCACTGTAAATGAACTCCAGATACATGCCCCATTTTGTGCATCTGACTTCACATGGGTACTAAGGAATTGAACCAGGGATGTCAGGTTTTGCGAGCAACCACCTTTAAGCACTGAGCCATTCTCCTGCCCCAGAGATCTTTTTTCTATAGTTTTTAAAAGTATATTTTTATTTGAGAGAGAGAAAGAGACAGACAGAGAGAATGAGTATGGGCAGGGCCTCCTGCCACTGCAAATGAACTCTAAGCGCATGTGCCACTTTGTGCATTTGGCTTTGTGTGGGTACTGGGGAATCAAACTTGGGCCAGCAGGGATCCTCCTATCTCAGCCTCCCAAGTGCTGGGATTTCTGCCACCATGCCTGGCAGAAAACCTTTTTTTTTTTGAGGTAAGGTGTCACTCTGGCCCAGACTGACCTGGAATTCACTCTGTCTTCTCAGGGTGGCCTCAAACTCACAGCAATCTTCCTACCTTTTCCTCCCAAGTGTTGGGATTAAGGGCGTGTACCACCACACCCAGAAAAAACTTTTATAAACTAAAAGCGTAGCTTTGAAGTGTAAGTGAATATAAAATTTTATACTGTGTCTCTTCTCTACACTCCTTTATATTTTTTCTGTAAAACTATGCAGATATGGACATAGTGGCCCCTGTCTTTTTAATCCCAGCACTCAGGGGGTGCTGAAAATAACCATAAGTACAAGGCCAGCCTGGACTACAAAGTGAGTTTCAGGTCAACCTGGGCTACAGTGAGACCCTGCCTCAAAAAACTAAAACAACTATGCATGATGTGATTTTAGCCAAGATAATTTAATCCAGCAAGTAAGATTATACATTAAGCTCCCAACTATCTTTTTTTAAGAATCTACTTCATACTTCATTTCTTTTATTTTAAATATTTAATTTTTAAGGTTTAGAGAGATTTTATTATATTAAGAAAAGGAAGTATAGAGAACTCTTGCTCGGTAGAAGGCAGGAAGGGGTAGAGAACCCATGTGAGAGTAGGGGTCCTTTCCCTCTGCTCCCTGATTAGCTGGGCTGGGATGGGGAAGGTCTACAAGAGCAAGACCTGGAGATTCAGGAGTCAAGAGAGGTAAACTGAAGAGCTTTTTATTTATTTGGGATGGGGCAAAGCAGGAGGGAAAATGGGTATAACAGGATATCTTGCCACTGTAAATGAATTCCAAACACATGAGCCACTTTCTGCATCTGGCTTTACGTGAGTACTAGGGAACTGAAGCTGGGCCAACGGGTTTTTCAATCAAGTGCCTTTAATCACTGAGCCATCTCCCCAGCCCCTCAAGTATTTTCTTTTTTTAAAATTTTTATTAACATTTTCCATGATTATAAAAAAAAAAAATCCCATGGTAATACCCTCCCTTTCCCCCCTCAAGTATTTTCTTAATGTTAAGGAATATAATCTCAGCACTTGGGAGGCAGGACGACTGAGAGTTGGGAGGTTAGCCTGGACTATATAGTTAGTTCAAAGTCAGTCTGGTCTACATATTAAGAACTGAGTTTGAGGCCACCCTGAGACTACATAGTGAATTCCAGGTCAGCCTGAGCTACATTGAGACCATACCTCTAAAGACAAAAAAAAAAAAAAAACAACTCCCAAAAGGCCAGGTGACACACGCCTTTAATCCCAGTACTCAGGGGGCAGAGGTAGAAGGATCGCCGTGAGTTTGAGGCTACCCTGATACTACATAGTGACATCCAGGTCACCCTGGGCTAGAGACTCTACCTCTAAAAACAAAAAAACAAAAAACTCACAAAAGGTTGGGGATGTATCTTGGTTGGTAGAGTACTTGCCTAGCATGAATTAGGCCCTAAATTTAATCCCTAGTACTACATAAAGTCAGCATAGTGGTGGTACATATTGAAAGGCCAGCAAGTAGAGGCAAAAAGATGAGGAGGGACTTCAATGTCATCCTTGGCTACAAAGTAAGGTTTTAAAAAAATATGTACTTATTTATTATTTGAGGGAGGAAGGAAAAAAACGAAAGGAAAGGAAGGAGGGAAGGAGAGGCAGAATCAGATAGAGAATGGCACATCAGGGCCTCTTAACCACTGCAAACAAACTCCAAATCCATGTGCCACCTTGTGCATCTGGGTTTACATGGGTAGTGGGGAACTGAACCTGGTTCCTTTGGCTTTTCTGGAAGGTGCCTTTACTGCTAAGCCATCTCTCCAATCCCCAAATGTGTTTAAGGCCAGTCTGGGATACCTGAGACCCTGTCTCAAAGACAAAATCAAGCTGGGCGTGGTGGCACACTCCAGCACTTGGGAGGCAGAGGTAGGAGGATTGCTGTGAGTTCACGGCCACCATGAGACTACACAGTGAATTCCAGGTCAGCTGAGGTACTGTGAAACCCTACCTTGAAAAGCCAAAAAAATCAGGGCTGGAGAGATGGCTCAGTGTTAAAAGCGCTTGCTTACAAAGCTTAATGGCCAAGGTTCAATTCCCCAGTACCTACATAAAGCCAGGTGTATAAAGTGGTGTATGCATCTAGAGTTTGTTTTCAGTGGCAGGAGGCCCTGGTATGCCCATTCTCTCTCTCTGTAAATATTTGAGAGAAAGAGGCAATGAGAGATAGAGAGAATGAATGGGTGTGCCAGGGCCTCCAGCTACATGTGCCATCTTGTACATCTGGTTTATGTAGGTCCTGGGGAATCAAATCTGGGTCCTTTGGCTTTGTAAGCAGGCATTTTAACCGCTAAGGCATCCCTCAAATATATTAAAAACAAGACAAACTCATACCTGAGCTGGGTGTGGTACATGTCTTTAATCCAAGCACCCAGGAGGGTAAGGTAGGAGGATCACTGTGAGTTTGAGGCCAACCTAGGACTACAGAGTGACTTCCAGGTCAAACTGTACTGGAGTGAGACCCTACCTCAAAAAAAAAAAAAAAAAAACATATACCCTAAGGTAAATATATGACTTCCTAGGATCTATACAATAATCATCTATACAGTATTTATATTATATCCATATACTATTTCTCACCAATGGAAACATCATGCCATTATAGTTTAAAGCTCTCTTAAAAAAATCCTATCACGGGGCTGGAGAGATGGCTTAGCGGTTAAGCGCTTGCCTGTGAAGCCTATGGACCCCGGTTCGAGGCTCGGTTCCCCAGGTTCCACGTTAGCCAGATGCACAAGGGGGCGCACGCGTCTGGAGTTCGTTTGCAGAGGCTGGAAGCCCTGGCACGCCCATTCTCTCTCTTCTATCTGTCTTTCTCTCTGTGTCTGTTGCTCTCAAATAAATAAATAAAAAATTTAAAAAAAAATCCTATCATGGTCAAATGCACAATGTCAATATGTGTGCATTTCTTCAACTGCAAGGAACTGAAAATAAGCATGCTGGTAATACATTTAGGAAGAAATATCTCTATATGAAAAGGTTTAATAAAATCATCAAAAAAAATTTTGTCATTTGCAAGCACAGATAGTGAAGAAAGAGAATGGGCACACTAGGGCCCACAGCCACTATGAACTCCAGATGCATGTGCCACATTGTGCATCTGGCCTTATGTGGGTACTAGGAAATCAAACCTGGGTCATTAGGCATGGCAACAAGTGCTTTAACCACTGAGCCATCTCTTCAGCCCATGAATGAACTTACTGGCAGACAAAAAACTGACAAGGCATGATGCTACTGTGGTTACCAGGTAAAAAATGCAACAAATTGTCATTAGAGTGCTATGACTACTCTCTTCTGGTATATGACTTTTCAAGGTCCTCTGAGATATACATGACAACAAATTACTTTCTGTACTTTTTCTTCTAAGCTATGTAGGCCTACCTGATTTTTGACTCTTCATGAAAGCTACTGCTAGAGGCTAAAATACAAATTGCGTTTCTACTTAATCCTAGGACAATTTAAGTTTTTTGTTCATTTTTATTTATTTATTTGAGAGTGACAGACAGAGAGAGAAAGTGACAGATAGAAGAGAGAATGGGTACACCAGGGCCTCTAGCCACTGCAAACAAACTCCAGATGCATATGCCCCCTTGTACACCTGGCTAACATGGGTCCTGGGGAATCGAGCCTCGAACTGGGGTCCTTAAGCTTCACAGGCAAGCGTTTAACTGCTAAGGTATCCCTCCAGCCCAAGTCAGTCTTTTTTTTTGTTTTGTTTTGTTTATTATTTATTTATTTGAGAGTGACAGACAGAGAAAGAGAAAAAGAACGGGCATACCAGGGCTTCCAGCCACTACAAACGAACTCCAGACGCGTACGCCCCCTTGTGCATCTGGCTAACGTGGGTCCTCGAACCGGGGCCCTTAGGCTTCACAGGCAAGCGCTTAACCGCTAAGCCATCTATCCAGCCCCCAAGTCAGTCTTTTTAAGTGGATTCCTTTTTCAATCTTTTGAGCAGAAACCTAATTTCTCATTCAGTAAGAATTTTGAATAAAGACAATTATTCTCAGTACTTAGTATTATGTTGAGTAAATAATTGGGTTAATTATTTCATACCCATTTTTCCATTCAAACTGGAATGTTGCAATCGTTTCCTGGCAAGGCCCATTCATTCCTCCATTACTGTATGTTAGTCCACTCAAACTACATTGCCTCCATCCCTTAAATCTCTGCTTTTGAAATTTTTGGCTAGAAGAAAAGATATATAAAGTGTCTTACTATTAGATATAGGATCAAAGGAAAGGTTCTACTAAAAATAAATGACAGGGCTGGAGAGATGGCTTAGCGGTTAAGCGCTTGCCTGTGAAACCTAAGGACCCCGGTTCGAGGCTCGATTCCCCAGGACCCACATTAGCCAGATGCACAAGGGGGCGCACGCATCTGGAGTTCATCAGCAGTGGCTGCAAGCCCTGGCGCAACCATTCTCTCTCTCTGTCACACTCAAATAAATAAATAAAAATGAAACAAATTTAAAAAAAAAAATGACAGAAAACAAAACCATCCATTTTGTTGTTTATTTCGAGGCAGTGTCTCACTCCAGCTCAGGGTGACCTGGAATTCACTATCTAGCTCTAGGTTGGCCTTAAATTCACCATGTACACCCCCATCTCAAGTCTCTCAAATGCTGGGATTAAAGGCATGTACCACCATGCCCAGCTTCCATCAATATTCTTACTTAGGTATATTTACTTTCTATTTTACAAGGACTCTAATATTAATTCATTTTTTTGATATAAGGAATTAGTAAATTTAACAAAAAAAAATAGAAATTCTAGGCATGTTGCCTAAACTATAAAATTATTCTGACTATAAAAGGATAGCAGATCAATTTCTCGTTTCTAAGTTATTATCAATACAATAAGCAGCAGATATATTTTATTGATGAAATAACAACATAAAATTGATTCTGAAGCCAGAAGACCCACCACAGAATCGTGGCTCTGTCCCTTAAGCTATTTTAGCATATAGCATTTGTTTCCTTTTGTGCAAAATGAGGTAAATGTGTATTTCATTGATTTGTCGTTTAGATAAGGATATTTAGCAGTGAGTAGATGTTCATTAAATAACTGTTCCATGTAAATTTATGGTAGGATCTGACATTTCTGATGAACTTGGTATTTCAAAAGACTACAGCAGTTCACAAGTATCAACAGAGTTGACAACAAAGCTAGTGTAATAACTCTAACATTTTATTAACTCTAACATTTATAAAAGATGCAATATCTGTTGTAATTGGCTACACTGAACACACTGGGTTTAATTCTATAAACATTCAAAAAAAGTTTAAAGTATTTTATATTTATTTATTTGACATAGAAAGAAGGAGAGAGAGAGAATGGGTACGCCAGGGCCTCTGTCCACTGCAAGTGAACTCCAGACACATGTGTTCCCTTGTGCATCTGTCTAATGTGGGTCCTGGGTAATCCAACCTGGGTCCTTTGGCTATGCAGGCAAACGTCTTAACTGATAAGCCATCCCTCCTGCCCTCTACAAATATTTTTAAAGGACTACTACCAAATGCAACAGAGTCAAAGTGGTGTATGCAGAATATTTATGGTACAAAATTGATGCTGTAAGACTCAGTGGAAAGATCTAGGTATTTAGCATCAGAAAATACATAAAGCTATTTTTAAAAGTAGATTTCTGGGTGTGGTGGCACATACCTTTAATCCCAACCTTCAGGAAGCAAAGGTAGTACTGCTGATGACTTTGAGGCCAGCCTGAGACTACACAGTGAGTTCCAGGTTAGCCTGGGCTAGAATGAGATCTTACCTTGGAAAAAAAAAAATTAGATTTAGGGGCAAATAATGAAGTTCAACACTAAGTTGAAACCAGCTCTTATAAGAATTTTATTTTCCATCAGTTATTATCAAATATAAACATAATTTTTAACATCAAGGCAATTTACTGTGGTTCTGGCTATAATATTCCATGGCCCTGGCATGACCATTATCTCTCTCTTCTTGCAAATAAATAAAAAAAATTAAAATATCAAATTAAAATAAACCTTTAGGGGCTGAGGAGATGGCTGTGGTTAAAAGCGCATGCTTACAAAAACTGTTGGCATAGATTCAATTCCACAGCACCCATGTAAAGCTGGGTACAAAATTGTACATGTGTGATACATATGCATGTATACACGTAAATACATTTTTAAAAAGCTTTAGAGAATAAGTGCCCCTTAATCAGCTTTCTGTTATTATGACAAGATATCTGGGAGATTAGCTTATATGGGAGAAAAGGTTTTTTATGTTTCAGAAATTCCAGTCCATGGTTGCTTGGTCCTAGTGCTTTGCACCTGAGGCAAAACAGAACATGGTAGGAGTGTGTAGCAAGGGTGTCTAGGAAGCAAACAGTAAGGAAGGGGAAGAGGATCCCAAATGGGACACACTTCCAGTTTTTAATTCTGATCCTATATAGGGCACCAAATCCTGAGAGTGTTAAGTATCAACTTAAATATCCAAACTAAGAATATAAAGTAAAATGAAAACTTTTAATACATGAAAAGCCAGGTATTTTGATATTACTTTGATTGTTTTGTTTTTTGAGGTAGAGTCTCACTCTATCCCAAGGCCAAACTGGAATTCACTATGTAGCCTCAGGGTGGCCTTGAACTCATGGATCCTACTACCTCTGCCTTCCAAATGCTGGGATTAAAGGTGTGAACCACCAAGACCAGTTTGATACAGTTCTTGATATGGTAATAATTATCATATCTTTAATATTATTTTCTCTAATCATTCTAAGCTAAAATTCTAAGTTAACAGTGGTTGAGCACTTGAAAGTCAGAGTACTGTTTGTAGTACACACTACCATTATACATTCCAAAATTCCATTGCTACAAGTTATATGCAATTTCACTATAAGAAAATGAGATTATATTAAGATATTAACTTTTTTTTTGAGGCAGGGTCTTGCTCTAGCCCAGGCTGACCTGGACTTTACAATGTAGTCTCTCTCAGACCTGCCTCAAACTCATGGTGATCATTCTACTTCTGCCTTCTAAGTGCTGGAATTAAAGGCACGCACCACAATGCCTGCTGAAAAATGTGTTTTAATAACATAAACATAAGCATAATTTACTGGCTCTAACAGGAAGAAGAAAATTGGTAGTATAGGCCAAAAGTCAGGTGGATCTGATAACTGAACATACATTTCAATTCTGCATTCAGTTTACTTATTTACATGGAGATAAGTTTAAAAATTCAACTTTTAGACCAGTGGCTAAGTGCAAAATTACATACCAGATGGTATGGAGATATTACCTAGTATAATTTTGCTTAGAGGTTAAAATTCTTATTACACCAGAGTCTGTAACATTTGTAAATTTAACTCATATTTAAAGCAGGTGTGTCACCATATATTGTGGGACATGCTTATAATCCTAGCACTTGCAGTGGCTGGAGGCCCTGGTACGCCCATTCTCTATCTATCTGCCTCTTTCTCAGTTTGTCACTCTCAAATAAATAAATAAAAAGAGAAAGCCTATCTCAAACAAAATTAGCCTTGTGGTATAACTGTTTTAACTTTTTAAGAAAACATTTAGAGTAACTTTATAAATCAATTCTCTATCACTCTTTTTTTAAAAATCAATGTAGAAGCTGATTATTTTTCAGCATGAGAAAACAATTCATAATTTTGCCCCTAAAATTAAACATTTATGGCTGCCATTTTGTTGATAGCAGAAACACCAATCCATTAAGGAGGTTTATTAGTTCATTTTTAAAAAGAAAAAACTTAAAGGTATTTGAATAACTTTAGTTGGTTAGAATTTTTGAATTCAGTAAGACATAAATATGTTATACTTTTCAAAATTTTTTGAAACAGTCTTGTTCTATTATATAGCTTTCACCTATCCTCAAATTTAGGATCTTCATACCTCAACTTCTCCAGTCTTCTGGAAGTGTGTATCACACACTTCATACAAGATATAGAACAGAAAGAATATAGCAAACACACCTGAAGCCTGGCGTGGTGGTGCATGCCTTTAATCCCAGCACTTGGGAGGCAGAGGTAGGTGGATCACTGTGAGTTCGAGGCCACCCTGAGATTACATGAATTCCAGTTCAGCCTGCACTAGAGACCCTACCTCAAAAAACCAAAAATAAAAAAAAATTTTAAAAAAATACTTAAGCTCTTATCAGAGCATTATAAGTGTACATTTTATTGCCGAATATACAAACAAAAGATCAGCACTTTTCATCATAAAATCATTTATTTCAAAGTTCACAGAAAAATAAAAGAGAAACTCAAATGAGTCTGCATGTCTTACTTCTCTACCCAAAATCCAGGCCTACAGAATTAATATATGCCTTATTTGCTTCTTAAACAAAACAAAACTTAACTATACATAAAGATCCTGATATACTACTGAATCTGACCCCATTCCACTCTCCTAAGATATAACTATAGCCTGGAATTCCATATTTATTTCCTATGCTTATACTTACAATATTACTGCAAATGTAAGTACTTAAAACTATACACTATTGTTTTCAAGCTTTATGCAAATGCTATCACACTGGCCATATCTTTTATATTTACATTGATATGCTCAATGGTTGATCTGTGCTGGTGGAAGACAATCATCTATGATACAGTTTGAACTTTAATAGCTATGAAATTTATCATAAGATTATGGCACAACTTACATTCTCCTACTGCTTAACATTTATACTGCTTTCAAGTTTTTACTATTAACAAGAACGCTGTACATATATTTGAATTTACCTAAACATCAAAGTGTGAAATTATTGAACCTATTTTATCTTCAACTTTGCTATGATACTGTCAAATGCTGTCACAAATGCTTAAGAAAAGTTTTCCTGCTTGTTTTTTTTTTCTGACATAGGAAAGTATACACTTTTTAAATAAAGAGTTACTGTCTAGATGAAATATTTAAAAATTTCTTAAAACCCAGGTATGATGGTATACATCTTTAATCCCAGTGCTTGGGAGACTGAGGCAGAAGGATTTCTGTGAATCAGAGCCCACCCCGAGACTACAGTGAATTCCAAGTCAGCCTAGGTAAAGAGATGCTACCTTGGAAAAAACATTTCTTAAGTGATCCATTTACTACTGTTCCTCCCGCCCCGATATTTTATTTATTTATTTGAGAGTGTGGGGAGGGCAGAAGAGAGAGGAAGATAGAATGGCCATGCCAGGGACTCTAGCCACTGCAAATATACTCCAGACACATACACCACTTTGTGCAGCTGACTTACATGGGTACTTGGGAATTGAATCTGGGTCCTTAGGCTTTTCAGGCCAGTCTTAATCGCTACACCACCTCCTCCAGCCCCTCTACTGCTTTTTTGAAGCATATGTCTACCATGATTATACTAAAAGTTCCTTCTAAAATATGCCAAAATATTTCCCAAAAATTTTCATAAAAACAAAGATCTGATAACAGATTTTTCTTCATATGGTTAAGGAAATACCAGCACCTAATTAGAACTGTTACAGAAATAAGGTTCCTAGTTTAAAAACAAACCTGCAAACTTTTACCTTCCAGATGTTAGAAAACAATATAGTCCTTTTTCAAAAAAAAAAAAAAAATTTTTTTTAAAAATTTCTGAGAGAAAGGGAGAGATGGGGTAGGGGGAAGAGATCGAACATAGGGCTTTGGCATACTAAGAAAGCCTTCTGCCACTGAGCTCCACCTTCAGACCTTGCCCATGAGGCTGAACAAAAGTCACAACCGTAAAATGAAAGAGCTAAAAACTCAGTAAGTTTCTCTCTCAAGTGTAACTTGATAAGAGAAATGGAAATGTTTATTCTGTTAAACCACCTTTAAATATAATACAATGCTATCCATAGATCTGTAACTTTAAATGCTAGTCATCTTTCACTATTAACCAATGTATGATTCATAAAATACAAAATACCATAAAAATGTGGACTTTGGGCTTTAGAGATGGCTCAGTGGCTAAAAGCATTTGCTTGCAAAGCCTGATGGCCCAAATTAATTTCCTAGTACCCACATGTCAAGCCAGATGCATGAAGTGCCATGCATGTTTGCAGTGGCAAGAGGCTCTGGTGAGCCCATTCCCCTCTCATATTCTCTCTCTACTTGAAAATATATAATTTTAAAAATATAGATATTATTATAAAACAAACTCTTACATAGACTAGAACTGGATGGTAAATTTAAATAATACCCAATCATGAAGGCCTGCTTTGACATTAAAAAAAATAAAGTATGAAATAGTAGTAAAATTCTAAACTCAGATACTTTGTAGAACCTTTAAAATAAAACTACATAAAGTTGAAAAGGTAATTTTTTTTAACTTGGCAGTCTAGTGAGGAATCTCAGTAATAAATATTCCCCAAAATCACAGAATAACAAGAAAGCATATACAATGAAAAGGACTAACAAATAAATGCTGAGCAATTTTTTTAATTTTAGTCATTTAGAAATAGTAATAAATTGATCAGTTAAAAAAAAAGCACATTGGAAATGTACTACATTGTTTTTCTTCTAAGTGATTTTAACTGAAAGTACAATTAGCCCAATTAATATATATTAATGAAATATCAAGTGTAGTTCACTATGCTACAAAAGAAATTCTACTTCAAAATCATATTTAATAAAAATTGAAAGACCTCAAATTAAATATTACTTTTTGATAAATGCTGATCAGAAACATCAATAGTGCAATTAGGTCTTAACTAAACAAAAAACAATACAAATAAATTAGGCATATTAATTGCAACTTTAGGAAAAATATAAAACAAATACATACACAAAACTATTTCAAATAAGTATTTTTTTCCAAATAAATATTTTTTAAATTTTATTTAAAAAATTGTTTCTGTTATGTAGCAAATCCTTAGCAATAGTCTAAAACCTCTATCCAAGAAACTGGTCCAGTTGTAAACTGCTTAAAACATAAGTATGTTTATAAAATTGGCATTGTATATCACAGGCAAATGAATTTTTTTTCAAGGTAGGATCTCACTTTAGCCCAGGCCAATGAGGAGTTCACTATGTAGTCTCCTGGTGGCCTTGAACTCATAGCGATCCTCCTTTTACCTACAGACAAATAATTTTAACTTCAATAGATTAGTTTATTCAAATTTCTTTTACCTTTAGGATAACTATATAAATAAGACAGAAACAATGATATTATAACATTATTTTAAGGACAATTAAGAATTTTTCCTTTAAAAGTCAATGTTTACATAACCCTGATAATACATTGAGCTAAATATACAAATATTATGTGAATGAAATACCAATCTGTCACTGGAAAATATTTAAATTAATACAATAAATCTGTCCTCAAATTTTGATGTGATAAATAATGTATCATGACCTAAGCTAATCAGATATTCAGATTTGAAGCTGTCAGACTTTATAACATGTCTTTTAAGGGGTGGTTAAAGGAAACCCAATCACAAGAAATAGTAGACTTTTTTTTTTTTCCCCAAGATAGAGAGTCTGGCTCTAGCCCAGGCTGACCTGGAATTCACTATGTAGTGTCAGGGTGGCCTTGAACTCACAGTTGATCCTCCTACCTCTGACTCCTGAGTGTTGGGATTAAAGGCGTGCATCACCATGCCCAGCTTAGTAACAGACTTTATTAACTGCTTCCTATAATCAAGTTAACATTGCTCAGTTTATCAGAAGTGACCAACTATATGAAAAATATTAATGTCTATATTGATGTTTATACTAAATTATTTACTAAGCTAAATTTGTAGAAACTTATAAGCTTGCATATAACTAGAGAGAACAATGGCATGATGGCAAATATTTGTGTCCCAACAGTAAGTTTTGAACTCTCAGAGATCATAAATCATAAACTCTAAATTAGGAACAACTGTGCCTTTAAATCTGCATCTACAAAATAAACACATAAACTCACATACTGCTCCTTTTCCCTCAGTTAACTCACTAAGGTTGTGTCAAAGTTATCTGCATTGAAAGCGGTAACTGGAACCTGAACTATTTTTTTCATACATTGTTCAACTTTCATCTTACTAATCTCTAAGACAAAAAACACTGGTTAATCCAGAAGGGGCAAATTATATTCATTTTCACCCTATTCAAAATAAACTGCTTTTTAAAAATAACATCTAAAGTGAAAGTTATTAAGACAATTTGTATTATTTATCTGAAACAATCAACATATAATATGACATAATATGTAATGTATCAGAAATTCACCCTTATAAAACTCTGACTTCTATTATTTTAACATTTTATTTAGCCTCAATTATTAATCTGGATTACCTATATAATACCAAATAATATAAAAATATCAAATTCCACTTAAGTATTTTAATGTGTATCTTAACATCTAAGCATTCTTAAAAACAAGAGAGAATTTTTTTTATAAAATGTTTATTTACACTGTTAAAGTTAAAAGCAGTTTTACGAATAGGAAAATTATACTTCACTCACAAGACTAAATTACAATTATGAAACAAGCCTTTGGGATTTTCTCCTTTTTAAATATGTTTTTAGTTTAAAAGATTCTAAAGAAAATTATACTGCTATGTTTCATCAATTCTCAATTTAGCAAACAGTTTCATAAAAACATATTATAGTTAATACCATTCTAAGAAAGAATTAAAATAATATCTGACAATACCGTTCAATATCACTATACCAGATTACCCATTTCGAAACCAAAATTGTATTAGGTAAATGCTTTCTGAAATGCTCAACTAAAACTATAAAAGTCAAGTAAAATAAGCAGGCTAGGAAACGGGCTATGATAGAGTATTTTGGAGGCTAATAAAAGTCACAAGGAGTTTAGGTATTCTACAGTTTTATCATGAGAGTTTGCAACTTTTGATATGAATAAAAGCATTTTAATCAGAATATCTATGAGTAAGATACTAGTTTCTGTTAAAGAAAGTAGGTTTTTCACTTTCAACCAGATTGCCACTTTTAGTTAGGGCAGTACTTGGAATATTTCAAATTCTCTTAAAATATTTTCATTAATCTTATCTGTTCAGACTCTACCTACTTCTTTACTTGTCAAACAGCCAAGTACCAAATTCCATTTGATTTAAACACTCCATTTTATAAGATTAAAAAAGTCCACTACCTAATGAAATACCTTACATAGCATACTATAATAACAACCTTAAAGTGGGGGGATAGCAATCACTGCATATACTTTTTTGGAGAATAAATTCAGGCAGATCTAATATCATGCTATTAGAGCATCAACTACAATAAGATAAAAAAAAAAAACAAAAAAAACCTTCCATTTAACTAAGCAAGATATTCAGCTTTGGTCACTTCGCAGATGACTTGTCTGTTCTATACATACTTATTTTAATTCACCTAAAAAGTTTTACATGACCAACTGTTCAGTAAAATTACACTGCAAAGCTATACAAAGCATATTTAATATGCTTTTTAAAACTGATTAGTATAAAGCAGTCATGAGAGCACATGCTTGTATCTCAACACTGAGGAGGCAGCTGAGGCAGAATAGGCTAGCCTGGGTCCCATACTGAGCCCATTAAAAAAAAAAAATCATTAGTATACCTTAATCCTTATCATGTTCCAAAGTATTATGTACGTATTCAATCAAAGAAGGTAGCTTGTTTTCCAGGACAGGCCCTCTTCTAAAGGTCAAAACCTGCAATAAAAATGTCATGTATTATAGCATGAAGACAATCAACAGATTTCTGTCTTTTGCAATTGCATAGTTGGTCCCTAATACAAGTCTAAGTCTTCAAAATGACCCCAATTTTGCCAATGTTCAAAGAACACCTGATGTGAAAAATGCTTTTAAAATATAAATAACTTGATTAGAAACACCTGTGATATGCCTTATCTGAGGCCTCTTCAAACAAATCAGATTAATAAGTTGCTGCTTTCATTTCTCTTTAGGGCACATGTATGTATGTATGTAGCTTTGAGAGATACTGGGAGAGAAAAACTTTATAAGAAAATTTATCAGAAACATATTCTGTGTTTTTAAAACTTCTAAAATCCACATAACTTTAAAGAACGACACAGGAGATAAGAACAAAATTTAACTGCCTTTCTTTCCTCTCAAATCATTTCATGTATTAGTGAAGAAAAAATACCACTATTTTCAACTTCAGTATTTTCCCTAGCCTGAGTGAACATCAACATTTACAAATATTTTAATATTACAGTTTTATTAGATAAAATTTAAATTAAAAAATATTTACAAGTAGTAAATAGACCACATTTAGGCTAGTTTTTTAATGTTCCCAGGTGCAGGTGAGAGATAACACACCTCATTTGTTTTTCCATGTTTCACCTTTCTGAATCTCAATGGTTTAAGTGTCAATCAACTGTATAAAAATGTATTATTAAATTGCCACCAATGATAGAGCCAGGTGTAGTGGCACATGCTTTTAATTCTAGCACTCAGGAGGCAGAGATAGGAGGACTGCCATGAGTTTGAGGCTGCCCTGAGACTACATAGTGAAATCCAGGTTAGTCTTAGCTAAAGCGAGACCCTACCTGGAAAAAACAGAACAAACCAACAACAACAATAAAAAGAACCAGAAAAACAAACAAATAAAAAAAAAAAAAACCTACCAAATATATGAATGTACCACCTGTGAAGCAAAATGCTCTGAAGGAATTTTCTATATATATACATACATACATACACATATATATAAATGAATGGCTTAGGGGAATTAAAAAATGAAAACCAGAAGGTCCTTTAGTCTTTTGTTGTCAAATATTTGGTTGTTTTCTGACAAAAAAACATAATTATATGTCTCATAAACATCAATTTAAACATCAAGAATTTTTGGAAAATTAAGATAATTTCTATGTGATATTCCTGAAAAGATACTGCTTTTTACAAGATAATGCCTTCTGAAAACAAAGGTACCAAAAAAATTTTAAATAATACAAAGGAAATACTAAGAAATTAAATGTTTTTAATACAGTAACATAAGTTTTTAAACAGGCAAAGAAAAATTTTGAGAATCAAAAAAGGTTTGGACACAAGTAAGACAAATAGTAAACCAAATGTGTATGATGAAAAAAACAAACTTAAAATTGTAAAACTTAGATTATACTTCTCCCCACTGCCACCTTTCTTTGTCAGAGTTTTTTTTAAAAAGTGTATTATACTCTTCATAACTCCAAGAGACTATTAAGAATAACTCTAGTATGTATAGTTAACAATTCTACTTTAAAAAGATCTTTTAAAACTTCTTTTATACAGTCAAGAAAAAAAAGAGGCAAAAGATTTTACCAACTCGAAACCAATATTTATAGGATATACATGAGAATAATCAGATAATATATTACTAATGTGATAATCTAAAGTATCTGCTATTACTCTCAAAACAATGATCAGTTTAAAGTTCTTACACTGCCACTTCTGAAAATTAAATGCTTAATTTAATTTTCAACACTTATTTGAAATAAAGTAGTATTTTATTACTGATTTCCTTTGGCCTTATGATATTTGGGGCCACAAAATTTCAGCAAGTCATAGTTTGAGTTTTACTTATGTGCCCAAATTAACTGCAAAGCACACAGTATTTGTTTGCTCAATCAATAAAATATAAAGGACAAACGTTCACATGTATTCTGACAATGCTTTCTAAAATTGTGTTGTTCCAGTTATAATGATACTAATTATGTTTCTCATAAAAGGGGTTACAAAGAAATCAATGTGGGACTAGGTGTCACAACCCAAAAGTATATATATATCTTTTCGAGCAGTATAACTTCAAATTTTGAGATAAATTTTTACAAAAATTTTCAGAGCTATAAATTTACAATTTAGTTGTAGAAAGTTTATGCATCATATGGAAGAAATACTATAGTATGGGAATTTTCTTCATTTCCCATACCACATCAATTGACCAATAGTTTTAGAGTGAATATTCTGTGAATTTTTTTCCCTCAAGGTAGTGTCTCTCTATAGTCTAGGCTGATCTGGAATTCACTATGTCTCAGGGTGGCCTCGAACTCATGACGATCCTCCTGCCTCTGCCTCCTGAGAGTGCTGGGATTAAAGACATGTGCCACCATGACCGGCTTTATTTTTAAAGTTTAGAGAGACTTTATTAGATTAAGGAAAGAGGAGTATGAAGATCTGCTCATGAGAAGGCAGAAGGGTGTAAAGCCCTTCTATGACATTCTTAGTAATTACTATACACCAGTAAATAAATACATGAATAAATAAAAACAAAAATGCACACAAATTTGCATAAAGTAAAAAATACAGCACATAAAATATGAGGAAAAAAGAAATCTACAATGTGAAAGCTGCTTTGAAATTTTTATCCTTAGGCACTGCTCTTGATAGACATGAAAACTGATATTAATCTAATTAGGAAATATGCAGTGTTACATACAAACACCTGAGGCTACATTTTGAAATTGTATTTAAAAAAAAATACCTAAAATTAGAGTTTTACTTATATTTTAAGAAGTAGTGTTAAGAGCAAATGAAAAGTAATGCTACCAAGAAGACATGCTTTCTCTTGTCTCCTATAGTATGTAAATGTAGCTTGTTAAAAAATGGTAAACTATTATTATAGCATCATTCCCACCATTGTTTTCCTGTGGTAACAAATCACTTTTGTAGTCCTCATAACAGAATAGGAAATAGAAAACTTAGAATCAGCTTCTATAGAAACAGTTGTATAGAAATTTCTATAGAAACAATATAGGTATCTGCATACAGTCAAAAATATACACCTGTTGACATACTCTTTTATCTAACACCACATAAAAGGGGAAGAAATATTTTGAATGCTGTGGATTTTATTGAGGGCTAGTGTGTTCTAAAGCTTTAAGTTAAGTATTATACATAAAGGAACCAATTATTTTTTCAAAAGTTGCCTAAAATCATCCTTCACTCTTCACCCTCAAAACAAACAAACAAAACTCCAAAAGCCAAACAGCTAAAAAGTATGGTTAAACTTCACCAGCCTGGCAAATTGAAAACTTTTCCCACCCCCTTAATTCTCTCCCAGCCATACAACTTAATAAAAAAAAAGTCCAACCCCCCCCAACAAAAAAATAAATCAATAAATAAAATCAAAAGAAAAAATTGTTAGTCCTAGTATTTTAGATATAATTACATTTAAAAGACATGACAGCAAATTTCATTAAATCAAATTTTATAAAGGATAAATCACACCTTTTATGAAATTTTTGTGAAATGATCCAAAATAAACAGCTTTGAGAAAAGATAAGGAACACAAGTTCAACAATCACAAATATAAAGGCAATACAAAGTAGTATGATTTATAAAATCGGCTATACCATTTATTAATGTTATATTTACGGCCCAACAGAGATTTAAGAAAGTGGTAAGATGTTTTCATTTAAATATTTTCTAACAATACTGACTTAATGTGAAAATAGAAACTGCTTCAAATTTTCAACTACTATTCATAACAGGATGTAAACCATTAAATTGTAAAAATCCCTTTCAAAAGCATGAATGCTTTTTATCAGTTTACTCCTTTTCTCTGAAAACCATACCCGCTTGCTATCAAGATGTAATTAAAAGGAATGACAAGCTTGGAAATAAACTGAAATATATTGGTAGTTGGCTCAAGCCACAATAAAAATCAACTGAAATCAACCAATTAGAACAATGCATACACATTACAGTATACATCATTATTTCTTCATAATGAATTTGTCAAGGAATGCCATAATCACATATATGCACCTGTGTATACTTACTTGTTAAATACTATTTAAATAAACATCGTCTTATAAATTAAAAAATATCAAATTCATTGCAGTGGCTGAGTTAGCTAAACATACATAGCTTAAATTTGATTTGGAAAGCATTAAAATGTATTCAATTTTATGGAGCATGTGGAGAGCATCATTTTTTTTCCATTAAAATGAAATAATCCTCCCATAATCTACAGCTAACAAATATATATCGGTTAAGATGAAAATTTTTTATCAAAGGGAGGGCACACCCTGAATCCTTCTCTCAGTTTTTAACCAATAAAGAACAGTGACAAGTACATCTTGTCATCTCAGTAGCAAAAATACAGTTTAGCGAAAATACCTTACTTTCCTTTTTAATATACATTTCAGAACCACCCGAAAATCTTTTATAGAGAAACAATTCTACTAAACACCAACTTAAAAAAGAAAAACCTCTCCGTTTTTATGCTTTGTAACTATTTCCATGGTTCTCGGACTAAAAATAAAATCTTTCGATAGGTGGAGAATGATCATCTAGTGTTTAACATCCGAACCCTCCAAGTGCTGTTTCTTTTCAGCCAATCAGGGGTAGTAAATCCGGTGTCTTAGGAGCTCCGTTAGACACAGTTTGAAAAACCTCACATTGCGCCCTTATTCTCGGGAAAGATTCTAAATGAGGGCAGGCCTCCCAGTTTTCATAGAAATGCGCAAAATCCATCCTTATGATAAAATTCCGGGGGGGGAGAATATAGGCCGCCAGTCCTAGATTATGTCACCGCGGCTCGTAGGCAGTGTTATTCCTCTTTGCGAATAACCGAGCAGCTGCTACAAAAAAGCATCTTCAGAATATTTGTAACCTAGAGCTGCGCGCGGTGCACACGCAAAGCCTCTCACCAGCAAAGGGTTAATCTGGTGGTGCCTTCAGAGAGGAAACTGGGGATCTAGTAGATGTTTAATGTGGAATTTTCAAAGGCTATTCTCTATCAAGTATTTCTCAAGTTAAAGCCGACCGTGACTCACTTTATTCAAGAGTTATCCTGGGTTAACTACAAAAAGAGAGAGGAAAAAAAAAATCAACTGCCAAGGGGGAAAAAAATATCCCTAAAGGGAAAAGACAAAATAGCTCATTTTTCTTCCGCGGCAGCGTCAAGCGTTCCCAGGAAAAGGTGAGGACTGCAAGATTACCGTTAAGTCGCCGGCCGGGGTCGAGACTTGTCCGCGGGGCGGGGTGTGTGTGTGGGGGATCCATAGTTTCGGGCTGGTTTTCCCAGAGACAAGTTTCAAGGACTGGAGGAGGGAAACGTCTTCTGTCGGAGAAGGAAACGGGCAGCCCGCGGCCCCATCTTTCATGAGCCCCCCCCGACAGAACAGGACACCCCTCCCCTCCCCTCCCCTCCCCTCCCCCGAGGACGGACGGCGCGGGGACAGCAAATGACACGGACTCCCCGGGCAAGAAGCGAAAGTCCGGCGTGCGCCCAGGTGCCCGCGACCCCTCGGGAGGCCCGGCCCGGCCCGCGGCGAGCGGATGCCCGGCCCGCACCCAGAGACGCGCGGGCCGCCCGCGCCTTTTTCCCAGGGCCCCGCAAGTTTCCGCGGGCCAGCGGCGCGCTCCGCACCGGCGAGCCAAGGGAGACACCCGTTCGTCGGCCGCTGCGTTTTCCCTCCACTCAAGTTTCTGGCCCGGGCGGAGCGGGGCCGGGGGAGGGGCGCGGCGCGGCGCTCCTGTCAGGCGGCCGCGGGAGCCCGCCCGAGGGGCGCGCTGACAGATCCGCTGGGCGGCGGCTGCCCGGCCCGCCGCGGGAAGGCCGTCCGCGTCCCGCTCAAACTGCAGCTCCCCTCCCCCCGCGCCGCCGCCGCGCTCCCGCCACAGCCCGCCGGCCGCCGCCCACTCGCGGATGCCCCACTTACTCCCAACCCCGATTCCCAGGGACTTTTTTTTTTTTTTTTTTGCGATTAAAGTGTGGGCGGACCCAGAGCCCCGCTCCCCGCGCCCTTCACCGCCCTCCGGTCGTTCCACCTCAGCCACCTCCCGACTCCCGCTTTGCTACTTCGGACTCTTACCGACGGCACCGGACCCGGCGAAGCTCCGCCGACTGCTCTTCGATCTGAGTTATTTTTTTTGATGATTTTATTTATTTTTTTTTTAGCGATTTTTTTTCGGCGCAGCCCCGGTGGCGCTATACCCTCGGACAGGTTACCCCGTCTCTCCCGCTAGATTGATGAGATCAGGCATCACTCGAAAATGGCGCCGAAAGCGCTGAGGCTCCTCATTCAAATTCGTTAGAGCCAACCCCGCCGCCCCGGGGCATGCCGGGAACGCGGGCTGTCTCCGCAGCTGTCAATACCGCCTCCTAACCCCCTTCTCTCGCTTTCCTGATGCTTGTGCGCACGCGCGCACACTCCTACTCCACCCACCCCCACCCCCGATACACACGCCCATGCCTCGCACATGCGCAGAATCAATGTGCTCCGCTACTCTCCCTTCGCTTCCCGGGTGCCAGTTCGCTGGTCTGTTTTCTTGCGCGTGCGTGGAGCGCCTTTGTAGGCGGTGGAGGTGGAGTGACCGTCCGGACTGTGGACCTCTAGGTCCGCAGATACCTATCAGCCGACGAGCTTTTAGTGCACTGTTGGGGGACAAACGAATCAGGGTCCAGCTTTGGCAAAAGGAAAAACAGCTTACCAAACTGGAAACGACGGGAAATGCCTCAGACCGTGCGTGTGCGGACGCACATGAATTTAACCCCGCCCTCGCCCTCCGCCCGGAGCTGCCGCGCTTCAGCCTCGGAACAAGTTGGCGAGGTAGGAAGCACCGTTCCTCTCCGCGGGAAGACCTGCAAACCAAGCTCAGAGACGCCGAGTACTCTGGCCCACGGTAGCCCTGGTACCCTGCACGTGGATAAGTCCGCATCTGTCACAGTCCAGAGCCCGGCGAGCCCCCGAAGTCCCCTCCTCGCTCCGGGTCGGGTCGGGTCGCGGGCCCCCGCCCACTCGCCGGCCCGGTCTGTCCGCGGTGAGCGCGCTTGCCCCGGATCGCGCCCTCACCTCTCAGGCACACTCACTGGTCCCTAAACGTTTTAGACAGACAGGGATAGGCAGTCTGGACATCACTAGGGTGAATGTTTGTTTGTTTGCCTTTTAATGTGCGTTTACGGTATCCAGCAAAGACAGGTTTCCGTTGTATGAAAGCACTAAAAAAGTACCGAAGTAACCGTGTAGTAAGTGCCTTGGGCAATGTGCCAATAAACGTTTGTGGATTAGGCATTTTTACTGCCAACAACAGCTCTGTTAAGTAGGTATTTTAGAGCTGATGACACATGATTCTCAGATTAAAATTTCTGCATCTTACAGTTGGTAAGTGAAGCACAAGGCCCAGGCAAAGCTGTGCCCGCCTGCAAAACTGGCACTATGATAGAACAGTAAATGGTGGAACATCAACTCCCTACAAAAGCCTCATAATCATTTGATTGGATGACATCCTCCCTTTCATAGAACTTTTATAAAAAAGCAGTAACTGTCATTGGTCCCAAATGGTTAAAGATTGGTTTACAATCTTCTTAATATACGAATGGATTTTCAAAATAATCCAGTAGTTTAAAATCTAGATTATTACAATGTTTGTGCATAATTTTGTATTACAAAGCAACTTGTGATGAACCATAACTTTAAAAAAAAATTCTTTTGCAAGCAGGGAGGGAAAAAAAAGGGAGAGAAAGTATGAGTGTACCAGGGTCTCGTGCCATTGCAAATGAAGTCCAGATACAAGTGCCACTTCATGCATATCACTTTAAATGGTTACTGGAGAAATGAACCCAGGCAGTCAGGCTTTGCAAGCCAAGAACCTTTAACTGCTGAGCTAGCTTCCAGCCCCCCTCCAAAGTATATGTACTTCAGGCTAATGATCTACCTGCCTCAACCTCCACACTGCTGTAATTAACAAAGGTATTCCACACCCCACATCACCATAACTTTTGAGTGTGAAAGGCTATTTGTATATCCCAGGATATCAGCAATCAGACCAAGAAGCAGCAAGGCAGAAAAGCATGTTTGTTTCACATTTCCGTGACACTTTTCACTTTTCTGAACTGTGTAAGTGGGTGTACTCTGGAACCAAACTGCCTGGGTTGGAATTCTAGCTCTGCTGTCTCACTGGGTAGTTATAATGATGCTAAGGCTTTTTAACAGTACTTGGCTTATTGTGAACCAACTATTAATACCTGCCTTTTAAAATGGTTTCTTTAATGGGTGTTTTTAGAGGCCATTAAGGGTTAGCTTTCTTGTTCTGGAGCTCCTTAAAATGATGTCAGCCTGACAAATGATATTTTGTCAAGAAAATAAAGATGTTATTGGGTTTTGTTTTATTAAAGAGTTACATCTAAAAATGGAATTAGGGATGGAGAGATGGTTTAACTGTTAGGGCACTTGCTTGCGAAGCCTAAGGACCCAGGGTTGATTCCCCAGAACCCATGTAAACCAGATGCACATAGTGCATGCATCTGGAGTTCCTTTGCAGTGGCTAGAGACTCTGATATTCCCATTCTCCCTCCTCCCTTCATCCCTCCCTACTTCCCTCCCTTTCTAATAGATAAAAATTTTTAAAAACTAAAAATGAATCATTTTATTGCTTTTTCTGATAATTAAAGTTAAAGGAAACTGGTTGGTGGCTCCTTCCTGTAAACCCAGCCTGTAGTACAATAGTGAGACGGTCTCAATAAAAAGGGAAAGACAAAAAAGGAAGGAAGAAAAAGACCCCACATTAGTCTAAAATATACAAAGTAAAAGGTCACATATCTTTTGTATTTTATAAATGTAATATACCTCTGGGGCAAATCTGGATAAAATTAAACCCTCATAAACAGTACATAATATTGTCTAGTGTCCTCACTGTAGAATTGTTTATGTAGTCCAGTTTTAGATATATCTTGAGAGGAAGATTCTAAAGTGATATTAGCATTTGTTGAATACTTCTATGTGGCAGTAGATGGTAAGTATGTAACATATTTTTCCATTGAATCCTCATAGATCTCAGGTGTGTGTAGTTTTCACCATTTTGCTCTAAAATTTATGTGGAACTACTTTAGAAAATTTAGATCCATTCGTTTAAAATCATATTTAGTAAACCAGAAATCCCTGAGTCACTAAAATGGGAGAAAATAAAACCAAGTAGCAAGAGTTCTTGTGCCTGAACAGAAAACCCATTAGGAAAAAAAAAAAAAATGACCTTTTGAAAACCAGGAATTTTACGTTTGACCACAAGGGGGCGCAAATTGCTGAGTTAAATTACAGAGGGGAAAATTTTATCACTTCATTACAGACCTGAGTGAAAAATTCTAGAACCCCTACCCTGAACTTTTACACTAAAAAAAAAAGTGGCGTTCCTTATGAGAAGAAAGAACTCCATTATTTAAGCACTTAATTAGGGCACAACTTTTCAGCTCCATGTCTCCTGTGCAGTAAAGAGTTAGTCATCCCCTACCTCTTTTTGGCCACCCAGTTTATGGCTTTGCATATGCTGGTCATAGGATAGAACTGAAGTCATCATTTAAAATCTGAGCTTTTGTAAACTGGAATGCAGTCGCCAGCAGATGCGTGATGAATATGGGTAGTGTAGAAAACAGAGGTCTTGAAATTTCAATGACTTTTTCCCTCCTGCTGTTTCAATGTGTAAGATGCAACTGATAGAATGTTGGCGTCAGCATATTAACTTGTTTAGATAAAACTGTAAAAGCTGTAGTTCAGTTCATTTGTCAAAAAAAATGTAGAGCAGATTCTTAAAGAAGAAAATATTCTGAACAGTAACTTGAAAACAGTATACACAAGTGAATGATTTAAAAACAATTAGCAAGGTTGTCAAGTCTTTTTATGTTTCTGTTAATGTTATTTTTTTGAAGTGGACTTTATTTTTACAAAACTTAAATTTGAAATAATTACAGATTTATTAAGAGCTACAAAAAGTTAAAAGAACATCTGTGTTACTTGCTTGCTCTTAAACATGGATGGGTTCTTTTCTCTCCACATTTATGTAATTATAAACCCTTCTTTTTCCAAGCCATTCCTCTATCCTTAAATACCTGAGATTATATTTCTTGTCAACTTGATAAATTTATACTTAATAGTTTTAGTATAAATTACATATATCATTGTCTTTCACCTCTAAAAGTTTAACTATATATTTAGTTATTTTGATCTCAGATTGTCTTAGACTTAGCTAGTTCAAGTCTTTTCTCCTGCAGCCTTTTTAAAATTTTTTTTGACATCATATCATTTTTTAGAGTACTTCCTTATTTTCTGGTGTAAGATTTTCCATGTTTATGTACTTATGTTACTTATCCTGGTTCAGTCAGAAATCTTTTTTCCTAAGAAGCCCTATTTCTTTTAAAGAATGCTGTTTCTTGGGCTGCAAAAATGGCTTAGGCATTAAGGTACTTGCTTGAAA
Organism: Jaculus jaculus; assembly: GCF_020740685.1. Taxonomy (NCBI): domain Eukaryota; kingdom Metazoa; phylum Chordata; class Mammalia; order Rodentia; family Dipodidae; genus Jaculus; species Jaculus jaculus. The sequence goes on along the minus strand of NC_059108.1, from coordinate 24,611,281 downwards.
AGCCTAAGGACCCAGGTTCAATTCCCCAGGACCCATATAAGCCAGATGCACAAGCTGGTACATGCTTCTGGAGTTCGTTTGCAGTGGCTAGAGACCCTGGAATGCCCATTCTCTCTTTATCTCTCTCTCTCTCAAAAAAAAAAAGAAAAAAAAAGAAAAGGAATGCTATTTCCATTTTAGTGGGAAATGATTTTAGAGACCAAGGCTAAGTACACTTAATTTTATTTTTTTTATTGATAACTTCCATGATTGTAAACAATATCCTATGGTAATTCTATTTTTATTTATTTTCATTTATTTATTTGAGAGAGATATATATACAGAAATAAGCAGGCAGAGAGAATGGGCACACCAGGGCCTCCAGCCACTGCAAAGAAACTCCAGATGCATGCAACTCCTGTGCATCTTGCTTACGTGGGTCCTGGGGTGTCAAGCCTGGGTCCTTTGGCTTTGCAGGCAAGCGCCTTAACCACTAAGCCATCTCTCCGGCCAGTTAACTTTATTTTCTGAGCTAGGGTCTCACTCTAGCTCAGGCTGACCTGGAACTCATTCTGTAGCAACAGGTTGGCCTCAAGCTCATGGTGATTCCCCTACCTCAGCCTTCCAAGTGCTAGGAATAAAGGCATGTGCCACTATGCCCAGCTTAAGTTATTTCAGTTTTACTTGAAGAGACATTATAGAGTTTTATTTATTTGTAAGCATAGAGAGGAGAGAATTTTCATAGTCATTTAAATAAAGCAAATAAAAATCACAGTCCACACAAAAAAATCATAATTTTCATGTTCCCCTTTAGTCAGTATCTGCATATAATTACATGACAGCATAGTTCCGTAATCATTTTTTTCATCGGACATGTCATGAACATCACATTCTTCTTCTAAATTGTTTGTTAAATATTATTAGAATCTTCTATCCTAGATATTTATCTTACTTTCAACACTGTTGCTACTGAGATTCTGAAGTAGACTTTTTACACATACACCTTTACTAAGTTAGTTTCTCCACTGATTAGAAGGTGTCTTAGAAGTAGAAATAGCATTTCTTTGTTTTAATACTTTTTGTTTGACAAAGGAAAAAGGGAGAAAGAGAAGGAAGGACGGAGGGAAAAAATGGATATGACAGGGTCTCCTGCCCCTGCAAACGAACTCCAGTTATAGTTTGTGTACCTAACTTTATAAAGGTACTGGGGAATCAAACCTGGGCCACCAGGCTTTGCAAGGAAGCACCTTTAATCACTGAGCCATCTCGTCAGCCCCCAGAAATACCATCTCTTAAAAGGTGGGTGTGTTTTTATGGGTTTTAATATGTATTCCTACACAGAATTTATCAAGCATTTACCAACGTTCTTACCAGAACTGGAGATAGAGATGAAAAACATACAGTTTTTTTTTTTTTTTTTTTTTTTTTTTTTTAGCAAGGAATGAAAAGAAAAAAAAACTTAAAGACTTTCAACCTTGGGACTGGAGAGACGGTACTTGCTTGGAAAGATTATTGTCCTAGGTTCAATTCCTCAGCAATCCATGTGAAGCCAGACACAAAGTGGCATATAACATCTAGAATTTGTAGTGGTTTTGAGAACCTGGCATACCCATAAACACACACACATACACGTGTATAAGTAAATAATAAATAAATAATTTAAAAAACTGCTAAGCTGTTAGTGTGTGTGTGTGTGTGTGTGTGTGTGTGCGCGCGCACGCGCGCGTGTTTGTTTGTTTTTGAGACAGGTTCTCACTGTGTAGCCCAGACTTGCCTCAAACTTCCATCCTGCCTCTGCCTCTTGATACTGGGATTACAGGTGTGTGCCACCATGTCTAGCTAACATAGTATTTTTATATTGGATTGCATTGATATACATTAAAATAACTTTTAGGGCTGGAGAGATGGCTTAATGGTGAAGGCGCTTGCCTGCCAAGCCTAAGGACCCAGGTTTGATTTCCCAGGACCTACATAAGCTTGATGCACAAGTTGGCACATGCATCTGGAGTTCAAATGCAGTGGCTGGAGGTCCTAGAGCACCCACTTTCTCTTTTCTCTCTCTCTCTGTCTGTCTCTTTCCCTCTCTTCTCTCTCTCTCAAATAATTAAAATATTTTTTTAAAACTTCTAATTTAGCAATATGTAAGAAGTAATCAGTGTATAAGGAGGGATTATAAAAGTATTCATAGCTTTCTTGCTAGAAATTCCAATCTAGAAGAAATAAATCCAAAATATGGCAAAAAAAACATGTGCATGAGTTATAAGTTATACAGGAAGGAATATGTTGACTTCAGCATTAAACAAACAGCAAAAAGGGGAAAGTGGGGCCGGAGAGATGGCTTGGCTGTTAAGGCATTTGCTTGCAAAGCCAAAGGATCCCAGTTTGCTTCTCCAGGACCCACATAAGCCAGATAGATGCACAAGGGTTACATGCGTCTAGAGTTCCTTTGCAGTGGCTGGAATAAATAAATAAAATATATTTTTTAAAAAATGGGAGAGTGAAATGTCTAGTAGTAGGAAGAATTTTTAGTAAACTGTGGAAAATCAAAATGAAACACAGTAACTTATTAAAAACTGTTCATAAATGCAAGATATAAAATGTAATTCAGATTATTACAACTTCCAAAAACACATGGGGGTTGCTGGAGAGATGGCTTAGTGGTTAAGGCACTTGCCTGTGAAGCCAAAGGGCTCAGGTTTGATTTCCCAGGACCCATATAAGCCACATGTGCAAGGAGACACATGTGTCTGGAGTGTGTTTGCAGTGGCTAGAAGCCCTGGTGCACCCATGCTCCCTCTGTCTCCTCTCTCTCCCTCTTCCTCTTCCTCTTCCTCTCTCTGCTTGCAAAAAAAAAAAAAAAGAAAATAGGTTGATATTGTATATATGCAATTACAATGATTGTAATGGGGAGGTAATATGATGGAGAATGGAATTTCAAATGGGAAAGTTGGGGGGTAGGGAGGGAGGGAATTACCATGGGATATATTTTATAATCATGGAAAATGTTAATAAAAATTAAAAAAAAAAAAAAAGAAAGAAGAAAGAGACCATAGAGGGAGTAACAACGTGAGTAAAGATGTTTGCTGTACAAGTATCAGGACTTGCATTCAGTTCCCAGCACCTGTGTAAAAAGCTGGACATGGTGCCGGGCATGGTGGTAAACGCCTTTAATCCCAGCACTTGGGAGGCAGAGGTAGGAGGATTTCTGAGTTTGAGGCCACCATGAGATGACATAGTGAATTCCAGGTCAGCCTGAGCTAGAGTGAGATCCTACCTCAACTCCCCTCCCCCCCCAAAAAAGAGGGACATGGCCTCACATGCCCACAATCCCAGCACTGAAGCAGAATTGAGAAAGGAAGATCACTGGGGCTTCCTGATCAGTTTAACTGCAATAGGCAGAATTATCGACAATGGTTTCTAGAGGAGGTAAGCCACCTCTTTCAGTGGGATAGCTACTGCTTCATGCTCTGATAAGTAACTTCCAACTCATGTTCATACAAACAACTCTAATTAAGCCCAAGAGGTCAGAAACAAATGGGGAAGTAGGAAGGGGGGTTGTTGGGGAGGAGAAGGAAGAATGGAAGAAGAGGGAAAGGAGGAGAGAGAAGAGGAGGAAGGAAGAGAAGAGAAAAGATATTCAGTGGGATAGAGACAAAAAAGAGTTATGGGATGAATATGGTCAAGATATACTATATACACATATGAAATTGTCAAAGACAAAAATATTTATATAAAAAAGCCAACTTAAAAATTTTGCATTGTTAAAAAAAATTTTGCGTTGTTGACATTTGTCAAAACTATGCTTCTAAGGAAGTACGGTATTCTATGAGGAAATTTCCATGATTCTTAAACTTTGAAACTTTGTTTAAAGTTACAGAGGTTCTCTCTAGAATATGTGCATATGTATGTGGTCTGCATAGTTTTGGAGATGGATGATGGTCCATAGAGATTCTAAAGAAAACACAAGCGTTTGTCATATATACGGTAGGCCAAATAATGGCCTGCCAAAATGTTCAAAAATCTCTGTATAAGCCAGGTGGTGCACGCCTTTGATCCCGGGAGGGAGAAGTAGGAGGACTGCCATGAGTTCAAGGCCACCCTGAGACTACATAGTAAATTCTAGGTCAGTCTGAGGTAGAGTGAGACCCTATTTTGAAAAACAAAACACGCACACACAAAAAGTCTGTCTTAACCTCTCTGCAATTGGAATATGTTGTGTCACATGCTTTAGGAATTCAAGTTGTAGATTGAAATTAAGGCTAGACTGCTACTCAGATGACCTATAAAAATAGATTACCCTGGGTTATCTAAATGGACCCACTATAATTACAAGTCTTTTAATGTGGTTGAGGGAAGCAGAAGAGTTGGTGGCAGTGCTGATGTGAGAAAGATTCAGCCAGCTCTTGCTGGCCTTGAAGATGGAAGGAGGCCAGGAACCATGGAAGAGCTTGTGAGCTCTGGAAGCTGAAAATGGGAAGAAGACACTTCTGGCGGGCAGGGATCACAGCTCTGTCTACATCCTGGCTTTTAGTGGCACTGAGACTCATTTTAGATTTCTGACATAACTAATAAAAGAAGTTTATGTTGTTTCAGGACACAAAATTTATAGTAATTTATGGTAATTTTGTAGTAACAGGAAACTAATATATGGATACCATTTTTTTATATTTTGCTGTGTGGCTATGGTAGTAACAAAAATCCTCCCTAGAAGTTATTTACATATGATATATAACTATGTACTTATATCCCTTATCAGCTTAAGAACATATTGTTTATATATCTTTATATATTTATTTTGCAGTTGGATAATTTGTTTTTTCAAGGTAGGATCTCACTCCAGCCCAGGCTGACCTGGAACTCATTCTAGTTCCAGGCTGGCCTTGAACTCACAGCAGTCCTTTACCTCTGCCCCCCCTAGTGCTGGGATCAAAGGTGTGTGCCACTATGCCCAGGTAGATTTACTTTATGGAATTTTATAAGCACTTAATTCGTATTGAACCTTATGAACAAGAAACTTTTTCATTTGTGAGTTTTATAGGATATCAGTACTAGTTACATGTGGGACAATTGATACATGCATCAGGAGATGTACTTTTATACTAGGAAGTTTACTGTGCATGCTCTAGTTTCTAGAGGTGTAATACATATATATAGCTTTTCAACTTTGATTCCATTAAAATTATAGGGTTAATAGGCTTTGTGTGTGTGCATGTGTGTGTGTGTGTGTGTGTGTGTGTGTGTGTTTAAGATAAGGTCTCACTCTAGCCCAGGTTGACGTAGATTTCACTATGTAGTCTCAAACTGGCCTTGAACTCACAGGGATCCTCCTACCTCTGACTCCTGAGTGCTAGAATTAAAGATGTGTGCTACCATGCTTGACATAAAGGGCTTTCTAAAAAAATATTTGTTTTGCCTCCATGTCTTTGACCACACATCATCATAGGACTGAATTAAAATTAACTTACAATGTAATTAAGATTTATAGGGGAGCTGGGTGTGGTGATGCACGCCTTTAATCCCAGCACTCAGGGGACAGAGGTAGGAGGATTGCTGAGAGTTCGAGGCCACCCTGAGACTACATAGTGAATTCCAGGTCAGCCTGAACCAGAGTGAGACCCTACCTCGAAAAGCTAAAAAAAAAAAAAGATTTACAGGGGAGGGCTGGAGAGATGGCTTAGCAGTTAAGGCACTTGCCTGCCAAGCCGCAGAACCTAGGTTTGATTCCTCAGTATCCACATGAACCAGATGCACATGGTGGCACATGTGTCTGGAGTTCGTTTGCAGAGGCTAGAGGCCCTTGCATACCAATTCTCTCTTCCTCTTTCCCTTTCTCTCAAATAAATAAATAAAAATTTAAAAAGTTTTGAAAAGTTTTTTTAAAAAAGGGCTGAAGAGATGGCTTAGCAGTTAAAGTGCTTGCTTGTGAAGTCTAAGGACCCAGGTTCAATTTTCTAGGACCCGTGAAAGCCAGATGCACAAAGTGGCACATACATCTAGAGTTTGATTGCAGTGGCTGGAGGCCCTGACATGCCAATTCTTTCTCTCTCTCATAAATAAAAATAACAAAAAGTTAAAAGATTTACAGAGGAGTTTATGCTTTGCCAGTAAGGATACCTGGAAAGGGATAAAGCCATTTGTTTTAGTAGTCTACTTCCTAAAATTGGTGTAAAAATACTGACTTTGGATGAATTATTAAATAAACACAGTGCTTTGAACCATTTCTTGTAAAATAATGTCAACTTCCTGAGAACTTAAAGGAAATTTAAAATTGCCCAGTTGGGTTTGGAATGAGAATCCTAAGAATTAAAATATGCTTTTTACTTACTGTCATCCATTCATTGTCCAAGTGCCCTTTGAAGCTTCTAAGAACAAATTTGTTTACATTTACTTGTGAAGCCCCTTTAAATATGGCCACTTATTTTCATTCTTGATGACAACTGAATCATCACTTCTAAAAAAGCCATTAATGGGTTCTTTAATGCTTCTTTACTAGTTTTGTGATTGCAAACCCTTCACCATCTTGGTTTGTTCTTCTTGTTACGCTCTACTGTAACAGGCCCCTCTCAAAAAGTGATACCCAGAATGATATAGCATGGATTATATATAGTCTAAAACATATACTAACAGCGTTCACTTCTTGTTTTTCCTATCTTAATTCTTGTAGTTGGAAAGCAAGCTTAGATAAAAATATAATAATAGAAATATATGTTATCTTGTTTATTGAAAACTTGAGGGGTTAGACTTTATACTGAGTAAAAACTCTCATTTTATATCTGCCTTAAGAGACTTTATAGTCACTTGGGATGAAACTTGTCCTGGAAGTGAGGACTGGAAATAAGAAGTCTGCTAACATTCATTTCTTATTTTTTAAAGATATTTTATTCATTTGAAGGAGAGAAAGAGGCAGATAGAGAAGGAGAGAATGGTTGTATAACATGTTCCCTTTCAATTCCATTTAGTTTAGCCAAGTTTATTTATAGTAATGTGTGGCAGGGAGTTAGACTAATTGATGCACACCTCCTTTAAATATGAGAGTGACACAGAAACTGAAAATTCACAGTGAATGTTCAAAAGCATTTCTTTGCATTATTTCATACTTCACTATTAACAGTGCCACAAGTCATTGTATTATACAAATAAAGTGAATGATTTTATATTCTGGTTTGGGTCATAGCCTGCCTTTCCAAAGAGTAATGTTTTTTCAGTTTTTTTTAAAAGATTTATGTTTATTTATTAGAGACAGTGAAGGAGAGTGAGTAAAAATGGCTGTGCCAGGGCTTCTAGCCACTGCAAACTAACTCCAGACACTAGCTCCAGATGCATGCACCACCATGTGCATCTGGCTTATGTGGGACCTGGAGAATCGAACCTGGGTTCTTAGGCTTTGCAGCATGTGCCTTAGCTGCTATGCCATCTCTCCAGCCCCAGTTACTTATTTTTAAATTAATTTTTTAAAGGCTGTTATCATTTATTTTTTAAATATATTCTATTTATTTGAGAGAGAGAGAGATTGGGTGTGCCAGGGCCTCTAGCCATTGTAAACAAACTCCAGATGCATTTACCCCTTTTGCATCTGGCTTACGTGGGTCTTGGAGAATCGAATTGGGATCCTTTGGCTTTGCAGGCAAACGCCTTAACCGCTAAGCCATCTCTCCAGCCCATAATTTTTTTTTTAAACACAAGGTATCATCTTGTAGTCAAGGTTGATCTTAAACTTGCTATGTAGCTAGGCAGGCCTCAAATGTGCAATTCTTCTGCCTCAGCCTCTGGACTGCTGGTGTTTTAGGCATGCACCACCATGACTGGCTTTGCATTATGACTCCTGAGACTTGGAAACTGGGGTATAATACATTTTTCATGCCTAACTCATAATTTCATGGGATTGGAAACCACATTTATGAGTAGTAGCAACATTGCAAGTAAAATTTGGTTTCTTAAATACCAGTTGAGCATCTCTCCAATTATACCAAAAGGGAAAAGGTTATATGTAACAAGAGACAAGTTTACTCTCTTGTGCTTTCATAAAACCTCTTAGTGCCGTCCTAAGAAAATCCCTCTTTTCTCTTCAATCTTGCCTCTTCCCCTTTGGCTTTCCTTTCCACTTCCTTCTTATTTTGGGTAACTCAGAGCCACCCCAGTCAGAACTAATATGCTAATAGTATTTTAGTATACTTAAAAACTTATTAGGAAGGCTGAAGGAATGGTTCAGTGGTTGAGGTGCTTGCCTGTGAAGCCTAAGGACACAGGCTCGACTCCCCAGAACCCACATAAGCACAGAACTCATGTAAGCACATGGTGGCACATGCATCTGGAGTTCATTTGCAGTGGCTAGAGGCCCTGGGGCACCCATTCTTGTATTCTCTCAAATAAATAAATAAATTTAAAAGAATCAGTTAGGAGGGTAGATCTCACATCAAATTATTCTCACTAGAGTCAAAACACATAAACAAAAAGAGTGTTTTAGTGTTTCCCAAGAATCAAAGTAAATCCTTAGAATTTCCTTGTCTTTCAAGTTCAGCACATAAGGCACACAGCTCAGATCAGGTTAATTTTAGAAAGACAGATGATAGGCAAGAAAGTGGCTTCTAGAAAATAAGACTAGAAGTAAAAGTAAGCAAATAAACACTTCTTTAAAAAAATTTGTTTATTTTTATTTATTTATTTGAGAGAAAGAGAGGCAGATAGAGAGAATGGGCGTGTCAGGGCCTCCAGCCACAGCAAACAAACTCCAGACGCATGCGCTCCCCTGTGCATCTGGCTAATATGGGTCCCGGGGAATCGAGCCTTGAACCTGGGTCCTTAGGCTTCACGGGCAAGCCTTTAACTACTAAGCCATCTCTCCAGCCCCAAATAAGCACTTCTTAAATGATGTATTCATTGGTAGCAGAAAGAATGAGGTCACAAAAATCAGCAAAGCTTTCTGATGTCTAATTCTTGAATATTCCTACCTAGTAGTATTCTAAAATATTTATCAAGTTAAGATTGTTCTTCTGTAAAGATATCCCTATAACTTTTATACTCTCATTCTAATTAAAAAAAAAACTTATTTGAGAGAGGTAGAGAAGAGAGAAAAGGCACACCAGGGTCTTCTGAATCTGCAAATGGACTCTAGATGCATACACCACTTTGTGTACCTGGCTTTATGTGGGTATTATGGAATCAAATCTCAGCCATCAGGCTTTGCAAGCAAGCTCCTTTAACTATCTAACCATCTCCCCTGTACTATGTTCTTTAAAAGGACAGGGACATAAAAGCAACTACTCCCAGAGATTTAAAAAATCTGATCAAATCTTGTCTAGTGAGATTTTTTTTTAAAATAATAGAATATGTAGTTTTCTATGTGTTTAAGCATTAAGTCATGTTGGCTTATTATTCAGTTTTCAGGTATCCACACAAAGGAATTAGGTGGAGTTCAACGAGATTAATCTATTGGAGATAGCATTATCCTTAATATTCAACTGAAAAATTAGGGGACTCTAGAATTAAGTATAACCTTATACATGTAGAGGAATGACTGTGTTACAAAGGATTAAACAAGGATTTTAAATAAATATATAGTATTTGAGTCACATATTCTTACCAGGGACATGTTTTCATTTTAAATTTTGGAAAATCTGTTTTTTTGTTTCCATTTTTTTCAAGGTAGGGTTTCACTCTAGCCAAGACTGACCTGGAATTCACTCTTAGTCTCAGGGTGACCTTGAACTCATGGTGATCCTCCTACCTCTGCCTCCTGAGTGCTGGGATTAAAGCTATGAGCCACCACGCCCCGCTTCATGTTGCTTTTTAAGTAAGTGTGTGTGAAGTATGCTGTGATGCTTACAGCATATGTGCAGAGGCCCATTTCCTGTGTATGTGTAGAGGCCAGAGGAGAACATCAAGTGTCCTCCTCCATCACTTACACTTTTCATTCTCTCTAGAACCTGGAGCTGTTTTTTTTTTTTTTTTTTTTTTTTTTTTTAAGACTGGCTGACCAGTGAACCCCAGTGATTGTCCAGCCTTCACTTCCTACAGGACTGAGTTATAGGCATGTGTCACTACATGTAGCTATTTATGTGGGTTTGGAAGAATCAAACCTAGGGCAAATTTTAAATTTTGATTTGGTGGAATTAAGAGTTTTCTTTTTTCTAGAGTACTTTGTAAAAGGTTGTGGCATTTTACAGGTGAGAAAACAGGCTCTGACATGGTGAGTTGCAATGTATATTATGATTTATATATAGTTAAATCTATCTATCTCTGTTTTTAAGCACTAAATTCAAGATTATAGACTAATTTTAGACTAATTCTTAACCAAAAGTCATCTTTAGTCATAAAAATAATTTCTGGACAATTCACTGATTTCAATTTCTCTCAATTCTCTTTTCTTTTTTAGAGTACTATATAGTTTTTAATGAAAATGATTTTTTTTTCTGAAATTATCTTCATGTTTTTCATCAGAAATGGGAATAACTATGTTGCTAAAGTCATTTATGAAGTCTTTTGCTCATCTAAATCCTAACCTTAGGGGCTGGCAAGGTGGCTTAGCAGTTAAAGGCACTTGCCTGTGAAGCTAAAGGATCCAGGTTCAGTTCTTCAGACAAGGATATAACATATTATTATAATAATATTCTATGTGTTTGAATAAGAGAGACTTAGGTATATTTTTATTTTTTAGTGACTTGTGCCCTGAGACTCAGCACTCAGGAGTCTGAGGTAAGATGATTGCCATGACTTTAAGGCTAGCTTGGGCTGCAGAGTGAGCTCTACATCAGCCTGGGGTAAGTGAGACCCTGCCTCAAAATATTTGGGGATGAAAACTTTAATATCTGAGATAAGTTCAACTAAATGAGATTCCTGGCAAATTAGACATGGCAGAAGAAAGGACTAGGGAACCCAAAGACACGGTAATACTAAAAGAACCTATTCAAAGTGAGTGAGTGATTATGGGGAGAAGAAAAAGAGAGTAAGAGAGTGACAATAGATTTAATGGGCTGTGGGATGAGCTCCCAGAACCTTGTGTACATGTAATTGGAGTCACCGAAAGAAAAAAAGAGACAGTGGTAGAAGGGATATTTGAAAAAGCAATGGCCAGAATTTTCAAATTTGTGCAAAACTGTAACTGCAAAGATTCTAGAAGCTCAAAAACAATGGGAAAACTACATACCAAAATATATATAATCAAATTGCTCAAAACCAGTGATAAAGAGAAAAATCTTGAAAGCAACCAGATAGATTACATATTAGAGGAATAAAAATATACTTAGAAAAATATCATTTGAAAACAAAGGCAAAATGAAGATGATTCCAGACATAAAAGCTTAGGGGCTTTGCCCATCTTCTACCTTCTCCTAGGTAAGAGCTCTCTATGTATTCTCTCCTCCTTCTTTAAGTTCTGGGCTTCCCATTGGCCCCTCTTGGGTATAAGTTGTATATGCATCCTTTACTTTAAGTTCTGTCTATGATACAATAAAACATGTAAGCTTTACCCTCTGGTGTGTGGATTTCAATTCTTTGAATTCCTAAGACAAGAATCCAGACAGGGTATAATATTGGTGCACTGGCAAGAAACCTTAATTCCCATATTAACAGCAGATGCTGTGTACCCAGAGGAGGAGGCAGCAAGGCAGGAAGTAGTAAAAAGCCAAGGGCAGGGCTGGAGAGATGGCACAGCAGTTACAGAGCTTGCTTACAAAGCCTGACAGCCCTGGTTCAATTCCCCAGTACCCAAGTAAAGCCAGTGCATAAAATGGTTCATATGTCTGGAGTTGGCAGCAGCATGAAGCCCTGGCATGCCCATTCGTGCTCTCTCTCTCCCATCCCCTCCTTGAAACTAACTAAATAAAAATATTTCTGAAAAAGTCAAGGCTAGAGGGTATGGGAAACCTTCAGAAATTGTTAAACTCAAGTGTGGAGAAGGTCAAATCTGAATTTCTGGTAAATTCTACTGACTGCTGGGAGTAGAGTTGAAAGTGCTAAAATAACCTTATTATCACATTACAAGAAATGTTAAAGTCATTTAGACAGAGAAAAATGATAATAGAGTTATTGATACATATTTATATATATAGATTCATTCAAGGGAATAAAGAATACTAGAAGCAGTAACTATCTTGGCAGATATATATATATTTATTCTGTAGCATTTAATTCTCCTTAAAGGCAAGTCAGTATTTAAACAAAAATAATAACATTGGATAGGTTCCATGGTACATACCTGTAGATACAGCTACTCAAGAGGTTAAATTAGCAAGAGGGTCACTTGGGCCAAGGAGTTTAAGGCCAGCCTGGACAACATAGTGAGACCTTGTCTCAAAAAACAAACAAAAAACAGATGTGGTGGCACAAGCCTTTAATCCCAGCACTCGGGAGGCAGAGGTAGGAGGATTGTCATGAGTTCAAGGCCACCCTGAGACGATGTAGTAAGTTTCAGGTCAGCCTGGGTTAGAGTGAGACCCTACTTTGAAAAAAAAAAGCTCAAAGAGCCAGGCATGGTGGCACATGCTTTTAATCCCAGCACTTGGGAGGCAGATATAGGAGGATCACCATGAGTTCAAGGCCAGCCTGAGATTACATATTGAATTCCAGGTCAGCTGGGCTAGAATAAGACTCTACCTCAAAAACAAAAAATAGCTCAAAAGAATCAGAAAGATAGAGGAAAGGGGACAAATAACATGTAGAACACATAGAAAATATAATAGCAATATTAAATATAAATGACTTAAACATCAACTTAAAAGGTAAAGACTGAGCTGGGCATGGTGGTGCATGTCTTTAATCCCAGCACTCAGAGCAGAGGCTGTGAGTTCGAGGCTACCCTGAGACTACATAATTAATTCCAGGTCAGCCACGACCACAGTGAGACCCTACCGAAAAAAGACTGGATTTAAAAGAACAGATCTGGAGCTGTAGAGATTGCTTTGTGGTTAAGGCGCTTGCCTGCAAAGGCAAAGAACTCAGATTCAATCCCAGAATACATATAAACCAGCTGCATAAGATGGCACATGCATCTGGAGTTCGTTTGCAGCAGCTGGAGGCCCTGACATATCCATTATCTCTCTACTTGTCTTCTCTCTCTCTCAAATAAATAAAATATTTTTTAAAAGATTTCAAAGGAGAATAGATCTGATTATATGTTACTAATAAGAAACACACTTTACATACAAAAATGTCAAAATATTAAGAGTGAAAGGATGGAAAAAGATATACCACACTGGTGCTGGTATTAGTCAAAAGAAAGTTGATGTGGCTATATTAACATAAAATAGATTTCAGAGCAAAGATTATTTTCAGTGATAAAGAAGGTTGTTTCATTATAAAACAGCAATGAAGTCAGGGAGACATAACCATAAATGCTTCTTCCCTAATAAAATGGATCTTTGAAATATGTGATACAAATACTGATAAGACTGCAGTGAGATACAGATAAGTCCACAGTGGTAGTCAGAGATCTTGATGCCTCATTATCAATAATGCCTAGAACTAGTACAAACACAGAAAGTTAAACTCAACACTGCCAACTAATATTTTTATGACTATTCTAGAACAACCACAAACAATAGTAGAATTTACAAAACGTGTGTGAAACCATATTCTACGCCAAGAGTTAGCAAACTATGGCCTTAAGGCCATTCTAGCCTATTTTTGTCTAGCCCATGAATGCCATGAATGGTTTTCCTACTTTCAGACCTTCTTTAAAAAGAAAGAATGTGATAGAATCTTATATGGCCCATAAAACTTAAAATATTTACCAATTGAATGATTATAGAAAAAGCTGACGAGCTTTTTTTCTAAGCCATAAAGCATGCTTTAATAAATTTTAAAGAATTCAAGTCATGCAAAGTATGTTCTCTAACCACAATGGAATTAAATTAGAAATCAATAGCAGGAACCTACCTGGAAATTTTCCAACTATTTGAAAATAAGATACCTCTAAATAACTTACTGATTAAAGAAAGAACTTTTGGGGGCTGGGCTGAAAGAACCTATGATAAAATTAGAAAACATTTTTAACTGAATAAAAAAGACAAACATCAATTTTGTGGCATTCCACTAAAGCAATACTAAGTATGGGGTAAAACTTATAAATAAAATACCTATATTAGAAAATGTCTTTCTGAAAAAGTCAGGCTGGTGGCACATGTCTTTAATCCCAGCAATTGGGAGGCAGAGGTAAGGAGGACTTCCATGAGTTCGAGGCCACCCTGAGACTACGTAGTAAATTCCAGGTCAGCCTGAGCTAGACTGAGACTATACCTGGAACATCAAAAAAGAAGAAAGAAAGAGAGAGAGAGGGAAAGAAAGAAAGAAAGAAAGAAAGAAAGAAAGAAAGAAAGAAAGAAAGAAAGAAAGAAAGAAAGAAAGAAAGAAAGAAAGAAAGAAAGTAAGTTAATGACCTATTGAGTCTACAGCCATACCACCCTGAACATGCCCAATCTTTCATCTCTAAGTAAGTAGATCTCTAAGCTAAGTAGGGTCAGGCCTGGTTAGTATTTAGAGGGGAGAAAATTGCCTTATGAAAGTAATATAAGTTAAATACAGAAAAGCAAAAAAAAAGAAAGACAAAAGTAGAAATCAATACAATGGAAAAAGAAGAATCAACAGAATATCAGTGTAACCAAAATCTGGTTCTTTGGTATCAATAAAATTGATAAACCTTTAGACAAACTTGATGAGGAGAATGGAGGGAAAGAAACAGAAAAAGAAGTGGGAGAAGACATTAACAGTATGACTCCCTGAGGAGCTATTGGCAGTTAATGATTGCTGGGGGAGGGTTGTGGCCATTGGAAAGTTGTCTGTGCTCTGGTACAACATAATCCCTCACCTATGCTCATGCAAGCAACCCTAATTAAACTCATAGGATCACACACACAAAAGATATGAAAGTGGAAGGGGCCTAGTTGGGAGGAGGAAGGGGATCAATAGGAATGGGAGGGGGCAAGAAAGTAATGGGGAAGGGGGATGAATATAATCAAAATATATTCTACAGCCAGGCGTGGTGGCACCCGCCTTTAATCCCAGCATTCGGGAGGCAGAGGTAGGAGGATTGCCATGAGTTTGAGGTCACCCTGAGACTCCATAGTGAATTCCAGGTCAGCCTGGGCTAGAGCAAGACCCTATCTTGAAAAACCACACACAAAAAAATTGTATACACATATAAAATTGTTTAAAACCTTAAAAAATAAGAAGACAACATGCTTCACTTGAGGGGTATTTATCCAAATAAATGAGATTCAAATATTAATGTGTGTGTTTGTGTGTGGGGGGTGTTCATGATGGTACACATCTATAATCCCAGCACTTGGTTGGTAGGGGCAGGATGATCAGGAGATCAGACTACATGGCAAGTTTGAGGCCAGCCTTGGCTACTTGAGACCCTGACTCAAAAAACAGTGTGAACAAGAGAGGAAGGGATTATATATTATAAATTATAGCAATTTAAGAAACAATACAGGAAAATCCTGAAAAACTTTAAAGAAGCATATAACTTAGATGAAATGGTCAGGTTTTGTGAAAGACATAAATTGCTCAATGTTTACATTAAAGGAGAAATAGAGGTGGGTGTGGTGGTGTACACCTTTAATCCTAGCACTCTGGTGGTTGGGGTAGAAGGATTGCCATGAATTTGAGGCCAGCCTGGGCTACAGTGAAAAAAAAAAAAGAACTTTGAAAAATAAAAAAAGAAGAAGGAGTAGATAACCTAAATAGCTATTTATCTATTTTTAGAAAATTGAGTTAAGAGCTGGAGAGATGGCTCAGCAGTTGAAGGCACTTGCTTGCAAAGCACGATGACCGGGGTTTGATTCCCCAGCACCCACGTAAAGACCGATGCACAAGATGGTACATTGCATTGGGAGTTTGTTTAGAAGCAGGAAACCCTCATATGCCATGCTTACACACACACTCTCATTCTGTCAAATAAGAAAATATGTTTTATTTCTATTTATTTATTTGAGAGCAACAGACAGAGAGAAAGAGGCAGATAGAGAGAGAGAATGGGTGCATCAAGGCCTTTAGCCACTGCAAACAAACTCAGATGTGTGTGCCCCCTTGTGCATCTGGCTAACATGGGTCTTGGAGAATCAAGCCTCAAACTGGGGTCCTTAGGCTTCACAGGCAAGCGCTTAACCTCTAAGCCATCTGTCCAGCCCAGTAAATATATTTTTCAAAAGAAAGCTAAATTAGTAGCCGCAAACATTCCCACAGAGAAAACACTCAAGGACTTTTCCATACATTCAGGAGAAAAAAATGTACCAATTTTGTATAAGCACTTCTAAAACACTGAAGAAGAGGAACTACTTCCCAGATTATTCTTTGAGGCTAACATTACCCTGATACCCAAACCACATAAAGGCATCACAAGCAAAGAAAACTATAGGCCACCAATTTCCTTCATGAACATGTATGTGATAATTCCAAAGAAAATGTTATCGAATCCAGTAATACCTAAGAAGGATAATATTATTACTAGCTGACTTTTATCCCACAAATACTTGGTTGGCTTAACATTTTAAAAAATTCACTATACTGAATTAAAATGTTACCTCATAGAAGAAAGGGCAAAATCCTATATTTGTTCCTGATTAAAAAGCAATAACACAAATATTTCAGCAAATTTGGAATAGAAGGTGCAAAGGCTTGTGTATTGAAGGCATTGTCCACAGCCTGTATGACTATTGGGAGGTGATGGAACCTTTAGGAGTTGGAGGAAGTTTCGTCACTAGGGTCATGCCCCTCAAGGGAGTAGTAGGACTCAGGCCCATTGCTGTATCCCTCTCTTTGCTTCCTGCCACCCTAAAGTGAACAGAATTCCTCTGACACACTTCAGCCATGCTGTATTGTGCTGTTATAAGTCCAAAGCCAAAGGAACAACTTCAGTGGACACCATTGTTTTCAAGGTAGGGTTTTGCTCTAGCCCAGGCTGACCTGGAATTCACTATGTAGTCTCAGGGTGGCCTTGAACTCACAGCCATCCTCCTACCTCTGCCTCCCAGGAGTTGGAATTAAAGGCGAGTGCCACCACACCAGTCGAGGACACTATTTTTTATAATGTATATAAATGCATTTCCTGAAGCAAATTGAGAGGCTGTTGGATATATACATAGGGATATATGGTAAATGTCTTCTCAGGAGTGATGCAACACTGGCTTAGAGCAACTGACTCCAGCTTGCTCATGGGTTCCATGTGGATGAGCACCAATATGTATTCAGGCACTTCCCTTTTGTAAGAGGAAGCTGGGCTTGGTGGCCCATGTCTTTAATACCAGCACTTGAAAGGCAGAGGTAGGAGGATTGCCATGAGTTCAAGGTCATCCTGAGACTGTGAATTCCAGGTCAGCCTGAGCTAGAGTGAGACCTTACCTTGGGGGGAAAAAAAATCCCAAGAGGAGCAGGGCATGTTTTTAGTACGAGTACTTGAAAGGCAGAGGTAGGAGGATCGTTGTGAGTTCCAGGCCACCCTGAGATTACATAGTAAATTCTAGGTTGGCTTGAGCTAGATTGAAACCCTACCTCCAAAAACAAAACAAAGTAAACAGGCAAACAATCCTAAGAGGGCTGGGCATGGTGGTGCTGTGAGTTCGAGGTCAGCCTACATCTACCTACAGAGTGAGTTCCAAGTCAGTCTGGCTAGAGTGAAACTCTTAAAACAAATCAAAAAATCCTAAGAGGAAAATAAACCTCAGATCCAAATCAGATCTTTTTCTTGGGTTTGTTGAATATGTAACCATCACTGGTTACATTTCTGTTACCTATAAAGTGATAAGTTCTTCCTCCACTTGTCAAAAGAATGTTTTTTTTGCTCAGATTAGTTAAGACATTTTTTTCCAAACCTTTCTGGGCTTTATTTTCCTAATCTGTAAGATTAGATTATATGTTAGGTTATGTGACCTCAGAGCTCCCTTTTCAAAATCTTTATAATTTCAATGTAATAGTGGGAGAAATAATGTGGTAGAAATTATCTTTTAAAAATTAGTTACTTTTATTTTCATGTTTGCATATGGATGTGCTTGCCATGGCCTGCTTGTGGAGATCAGGAGTTGTCTGTGTTCTACCTTCTTTAAGAAAGGGTCTCTTGCTGCTCTAAATGAGTCTGGCCAGTGAGATTCTCCTGGCTCTGTTTCCCATTTTCCTGGTCCACTGTGCACTGGCATCACAGAGGCATGCACCACTTTGTGTCCAGCTTTATGTAGGTGCTGGGAAATTGAATCCAGGCTGGCAGGCTTTGGAGGCAAGTGCCTTTAACTACTGAGCCATCTCCTCACACAGCCCTAGATTTTTTTCTTTTTTTTGATTTTGCAAGGTAGGGTCTCACTGTAGTCCAGGCTGACGTGGAATTCACTATGTAGTCCCAGGCTGTCCTCAAATTCACAGTGATCCTCCTCCTTCTGCTTCCCAAGTGTTGGGATTAAAGGTGTGTGTGCCACCATACCTGACTAGAAATTTTTCTTAGATGAATGTTCCTTCAGATTCCAAACTGATACTACACAGATACTTAATAGCAACTTGAAGTATCAGACAACACTGGGCTCTCGTCAGTTTACATTGGTAAATGGGTACGATCAAGGTTCTAATCATCTTCTAACCAAAAGCTATTAAATTGCAAAGATTTTCAAACTCATTTGGGATTTAACTTTACAGTAATTTCAAAAGCAGTGTGTCACCTCTCTGATTTCTGTGGTTTAATCAGTATGAAGAGAAAGGCAAAGTTAATGTAGGATGTGGTAGCTATTAGCATAATATATCATATTACAAAAAAAAAACAATCAAAACCTGGGCTGGAGAGATTGCTCAGTGGTTAAGGTGCCATATATAGCATATTACCAAAAAAAAAAAAAAAAAAAACCAAAACAACAACAACAAAAAGACAAACAACTTGGCTGGAGAGATGGCTCAGCAGTTAAAGTGATTGCCTGTGAAGCCCGAGGACCCTGGTTTGAATCCCTAGTATCCACGGAAGCCAGATGCACAATGTGGTGCATGCATTTGGAGTTCCTTGGTAGCGGCTTGAGTCCCTGCCATGCCTATTCCCTCTCTATATCTGCCTCTCTCTCTATCTCTCAAATAAATATTAAAAATTTTAAAAGTTTTTTTTAAAAATAGCAAATTATGTAGATTTTCACTGAATTTACCAGCTAAAACCTTAAAGTTTATTCTTCCTAATTGTATACTTAAACGTACTAGTATTTCAGTGTGATAACTCATATAACAGCAAGTTCAGGATTCATGGCAAAATTACCAAAAACAGCTAACACACTCATTCTCCCTTTCCATGTCCATATTTGGCCAAACCACGTTTTTGGTACCATTAGTAAAAATGACTCTTGCTGGATGTGGTGGTGCACACCTTTAATCCCAGGCAGAGGCAGGAGGATCACTGTAAATTCAAAGCCAGCCTGAGACTATGTAATGAATTCCCGGTCAGCCGGGGCTAAAGTGAGACTCTATCTCAAAAACAAAAACAAAAACAGAAAAAAAAAAAAGACTCTCTGCCTGTATTTCTTCTGGTGGAGTTTTATGTCATGAATTTAACCGTGTAAAGCTGAGATCTCATATATTCTGGATATGTAGGCACAGAATTGGCTGTGACTCACAATCTTGAAAGTTGTCCCGAGGTGCCAGCAGTTCTTGCTACTCTTGACAAAGTTTTAATCTTGACAAAGGTTTGGTCCTCTACTGGGGAAAGCCCTATGTAACACAGGAAGCAGCTTCATGAAGGCCATGGAGCAGGGAAGAAGAAAGTGACTACAGTCTAGCCAGCCAGATCAGCAGAACGAACCCTCGGGATGAGCAAGGTGACAGATGCTGTGGCTATATCACCCACATCCTTTTTTTTTTTTTTTTTTTTAGGTAGGGTTTCACTCTAGTTCACAGTGCCTCCCAAATGCTGGGATTAAAGGCGTGCAACACCATTCCCGGCCACCCACATCCTTAATCCACATTCGCTTGTTGCAGGAGTGTTCCCTCAGAATGCTGTTGTCTTAGAAAGGAGAAGAGCAGCTTCTCTAACACTGTCCCAAGTGAGAAAGCTCAGTGGAGGCTGGAGGAGACAGAAAGAATCAACAACTTTTTTGTTCCACAAAAGGAGGGACATGTAGAGAACCAGAACTAGTCGACAAGGATGGAGTCAAAAACATGCTTCTATAGTTGTAGGAATTGACATACACTTAAACTAGAGGGACAGATAGTAAATTTTAGTATATCTAAATGTTGGAATGCTTTGCAGACATGTTTGCAAAAATAGTGGAACATCAAGGCATGATGGCACACGCCTTTAATCCCAACACTCAGGAGGCAGAGGTAGGAGGATCGCTGTGAGTTGGGGGTCACCTTGAGACTACATAGTGAATTCCAGGTCAGCCTTGGCTAGAGCTAGACCTTACCTTGAAAAGAAATAGTGGAATGAGAAAGTAGTCATTATAAAATACTGAGCAAGAAAAAATGGCATATAAAATATATATAGTTATGTGCCATGTAATGATGTTTTGGTCAAAAGTAGACCCTATATAAGATGGTGGTCCCATAAGATTATATTGTCTAATGATGTCATATTCCTGTCACTAAGTGATGCAAGACAATGTAGTCTTTTGTGACTATATAGTTCAAATACAGGAGTGTAGACATCGGTTTTTCTCTGGTTGGGAGATTATCAGAAGATGAAATTCCTTTCTGTTGTTTCCAACTTCATTCAGTACATCTTTATAATTTTAAAACATTTTCAAAGAAAAGTGCCCATACATGTAAATTTGGTCATAGAATATCTGTATATTTCAGTATATGAAAACCAGGCTAGAAGTACTGAGTTTAGCAGTTTTCAGAATGATGCTCACTTTATATATGAAGTCTTCGTGGCAGTAAAAGGGCTAAAGGAAAACGTGTTCAGAACTTCTGAAAGGGCATGGCTTGTACAAGGGAGCATAGATGTTTCTTAGAACCACAGAAGCTAATCCTGCAGTTCTACTATTTGTTTGTTTGTTTGTTTATTTATTTATTTATTTATTTTGAGGTAGGGTCTCATTGTAGCCCAGGCAGACCTGTAATTTACTATGTAGTCTCAGGGTGGCCTTGAACTCACTGTGGTCCTCCTACCCAATTACTCTTGTATTTTCCTAGATATTTAATTGTGTGATTCTATTCTGGGAGACCAATCAAGGTTAAAACTCAAGTTAAAATTAGATACTTTCCTACTAACTAAACAATAAAGGTTTTGCAGTTAAGGTGAATTTTGAAAGTAAGAAAGGTAGTTAGTTAGTAGTGCATTCAGTTTATGAACAAAGACTTGGGTACTCAGGCAAATTTCAATTTTTACCCTGGGAGAGGGGATGAAATGGCAAGAGGAAGTGGATTGAGAATGGAAAGAGTAAGATTGGTTCAGGAATGTACTGGTTGACAGGAATAAATGAGACATATTAACATAAATTTTGTTTTTTTTTTAGGTGTTTTTTTTTTTTTCAAAAAGAGTCTTGCAATACAGGCCAGGCTAGTCTGGAACCACATCTGCAGTCCATTTTGGCCTTAAACTCAAAATCCTGTTTTAGACCTGAGCCTCCTAAGAAGAAACATTTTAAAGAAAGATACATAGTTGTGAAACTTGATTTACTTTGCTTGTGTAATGTGGTGTGCGTGCATGTGTGGGCGTGTGTGATATATACACGTATTGCCCTTGAGCACCTCCTGTGCTCACCTGTGGTAGCTGGAGTAGAATTTGGGGTGTCCTGCTTCCCTGCTCTTCTGCCTGTTTTATTTGAGCCACAGTCTTACTGATCCTGGAGCTTGTCCTTTTTCCTGGAGCTCCAGTGATTCCAGGTCTTTCTCCTTTACAGAATTGGGGTTACAGGTGTGCATGGTCATACCCAGCTGCTTAAATGTGGGTTCTGGAGGCCCCCTCAGGCCCTCATTATTGCCCAGGAAGTGCACTTAACTGTTAAGCTATCTGTCTAGCTCAGCTTGAAGGGATTTTTAGAGATCTTTGGTCAAAGCCTATCTTTCTGCAAAGGAAACTGACTATGGAAAGTTAAATGTCTGACCAAAGATCTCAATCCATCATTGCTGCTTGTGTTCCCTAAGTTTCTCACTCCCCAAATTTAGCCCATTTACTTTCTGCTGCAACATAGTTCATCTGAGGTAGGGGCAGGATAGATTTTATAGAGAGACTTTGTCCTTTTCTTCCCCCACCTTTTTTTTTTTTTTTTTTTTTTTAGTTTTTTGAGGTATTCTAGCCTAGGCTGATGCCCTCAGACTCACAGTGATCCTCCTGTCTCTGCTTCCCGAGTTCTGGGATTAAAGGTGTGCACCATCACGCTTGGCCTTTCCTTTTTTAAAGTTCTATGTTTTGTTTTTATTTATTAATTTGAGAGAGAGATACAGATATAGGCAGGTAGAGAGAGAGAATGGGTATACCAGGGCCTCCAGCCACTGCAGACAAACTATGCATGCTCCCCCTTGTGCATCTGGCTTACGTGGGTCCTGAGGAGCAGAACCTGGGTCCTTTGGCTTTGCAGACAAGCGCCTTAACCACTAAGCAATCTCTCCCGCCCAGCCTTTCCATTTTTAAAAACTGTTTTTGGAGGGGGTCTAGTAAGGCATAATAAGTACTTATGACCCAAATCATAAAACACTTCCTAATAATTCTTTAAATTTTTCTTAGTACAACTTAAACTATTCTTTCTTTCTCTCATTTAAATAATGCTGATTAATAGAACTGTCTGAGTTACACTACCTATTTTAGTTTTTTTTAAAAATATGTTTATTTCCTTATTTATTTGACAGAGAGAGAGAGAGAGAATGGGCGCATCAGGGCCTCCAGCCACTGCAGACAAACTCCATATGTGTGCTCCCCCTTGTGTATCTGGCTAACGTGGGTCCTGGGGAATCTAACCTGGGTCCTTTGGCTTTGCATGCAAATGCCTTAACCATTAAGCCATCCCTCCAGCCCTATTTTAGTTTTTATTAGTATTTATTTCTGAGGGAGAAGAAAGAAAGAAAGAGGAAGGGAGAAAAAGAGCATACCAGGGCCTCCTGTCACTGCAAAAAAACTCCAGATGCATGTGCCAGTTTGCATCTGGCTTTACATGGGTATTGGGGAAACTGAACTTGGGCCATTAGGCTTTGCAAGCAAGTGCTTTCAAAATTGATCTATCTCCTCAGCCTATGGATAACTATTTTATTGTTTACTTTGAGTCTTTTCCATGGATTATGTGTGACATTATACTGATGGTGACTTAGGTAGTGAAACTGTTGGGTATTTCTGAAAATAGGAACAACACAATTCAGGTGTGGTGTCGCACTCCTTTAATCCAAGCACTTGGGAGGCAGAGGTAGGTAGATCACCTTGAGTTTGAGGCCACCCTGAGACTACATAGTGAGTTCCAGGTCAGCCTGGACTACAGTGAGACCTTACCTCAAAAAAAAAGGAAAACACAGATGATGATACTTTGAAAACAGAAACATTGAGTACAAATAAATATATATCTAAACTTTCATTCTCAATTTAAGGGCAATTTTGTTGTTGTTATTTTTCCTTTTTTAAAATATTTTATTTGATACAGAGAAAGAGGCAGAGAGAAAAAGAGGGAATGGGCGCACCAGGGCCTCTAGCCATTGCAAACGAACTCCAGATGTATGCGCCACCTTGTGCATCTGGCTTTCATGGGTCCTGGAGAATTGAATTGGGATGGTTTGGTTTTGCAGGCAAATGCCTTAACTGCTAAGCCATCTCTCCAGCCCCTATCCTCCCTCTTTTCTTAATAGACAAGATGTAGCCCAGGCTGGGCTTCTAACTTGTGACAGTCTTGCTTCAGCTTCCTAAAGCCTGGATTACAGATGTATACTGCTACTTTCCATTAAGGGTAACTATTTACCTGACTTATCAAAAAGTAAGCAGTGTTCTGAATAAATTTTCTTTTCCTTGAAATGTTGAATGGCAGTAATAAAACAGGGCTGGGAATACACCTTGTGGCAGAGTGCTTGCTCAGCATATACAAGCCCCTGGGGTTGATTCCCAGTGCAGCAAAAAAAGACAAAAACACTGATCTAAATTTAAATACTAATGTCCGTTTTAAATTTTATTTATTATTTGAGAGAGGAGAGAGAGAGAAAGAGGATGGCCACGCCAGGGCCTCCAGCCACTGTAAACGAACTCCAGATGCAAGCGCCACCTTGTGTATCTAGCTTACATGGGTCCTGGGGGACTGAACCTAGGTTCTTTGGCTTTATAGGCTAGGACCTTAACTGCTAAACCATCTCCCCAGCCCCTAATGTCAGTTTTAAAAGGTAGTCCACATAAATTTTCTCCTCAGATTTTTTCAATATAAAAGCATGTAGAAAAGTAAAAAAGAAATTAATTTTGGGGGGGTGGTACGTGGTAGGGTTTCACTCTAATGTAGGCTGACCTAGAATTCACTATGTAGTCTCAGGATGGCCTCGAACTCACCACAATCCTGCTACCTTTGCTTCCCAAATGCTGGGATTAAAGGCATGTGCCACTATACCTGGCTTAGACATTAATTTTTTTAAAGTAGTGTGAGCCCAACATGGTCATGCAGGCCTTTATTTATTTATTTTTATTTATTTGACAAAGAGAGAGAGAGAGAGAGAGAGAATGGATGTGTCAGTATCTCCAGCCATTGCAAATATACTCCAGACATGTGTGCCCTCTTGTGCATCTAGCTAACGTGGGCTTTGCAGGCAAACGCCTTAACTGCTAAGCCATCCCTCCAGCCCAGAAACTAATTTTTTTTTTCCAGAAAATAATTTTTATGGAGGGATATTTACCAGATGACAGAGGCTAAAAGTTGATTTGTTAATACATATCCATGAATGTGTCCTAATTTAGGAAATAATCTGACATGCTAAAAAAGTTTACTCACAAAAGAGCTTAATTCTATTTGTAAGAATATAAGGATGGGCTGGAGAGATGGCTTAGCGGTTAAGCGCTTGCCTGTGAAGCCTAAGGACCCCGGTTCAAGGCTCGGTTCCCCAGGTCCCACGTTAGCCAGATGCACAAGGGGGCGCACGCGTCTGGAGTTCGTTTGCAGAGGCTGGAAGCCCTGGCGCGCCCATTCTCTCTCTCCCTCTATCTGTCTTTCTCTCTGTGTCTGTCGCTCTCAAATAAATAAATAAATTTAAAAAAAAAAAGAATATAAGGAAAATAATTAACTCTTAGGGAAATAGTACTCCACATGGGAACATATGCAGCCACTGAGAATAGTTTTCAAATAAATTTAGGTTAAAAAGAAGCAGTGTACACAAGAAAACAGTTTATCAATTTACATAACTACATGGAAATATGTTAACTGTCTGTAAGTAAATGTTATTTTTCCTACAATTAATTTTTTGTTTGCTTGTTTGCATATATGTGTGTAATGTGGTGTACACATGTATATCTGCCCTTGCAGCTGTACTCCCTGCATTCGCCTGTGGTGGCAGGTGGGGGTGCTCACCTCTGGTGTCCAGAGAACATTGTTTCCTGTTTTCCTGCTCCATTGTTCTTCCATTCTGTCCCCCCCCCCCCCAGGTAGGTCTCACTGTAGCCCAGGCTGACCTGAAACTCACTCTGTAGTCCCAGGCTAGCCCTACACTCATAGTGATCCTCCTACCTTTTCCTCCCAAGAATGCTGGAAAAAAAGACATGCACCACCACGCCCAGCTGCTCTTCCATTCTTATCCTAGAGTTTGCTATTTTTTTGTGAGCCTGGGCCATCCCTAGTCTGCTCCCGTTTGCCACAATAGGGTTACAGGCACAAGAGGCCATGTCCAGCTGTTTATGTCAGATCTGGAGATTCAAACTCAGGCAGTTTCAGGTCTCCTTAGGCCCTCAATGAATGCATAGGAAGCACACTTAACTGCTGAGCTATTTCTCCAGCCCTCCTATGCTTTTTCTTTTTTAATATCTGTTTATTTGAGAGAATGGGAGGGAGAGAGGGAAAGAGAGACAGAGAGAGTATGGGTACACACCAGGGCCTCCTGTCCCTGCACACCAACTCCAGACAAATGTACCATTTTGTGCATCTGGCTGTACGTGAGTATTGGGGAATCCAACCTGGAGTCATCGGGTTTTCCAAGTGAGTGCCTATAACTGCTGAGCCATCTTTCCAGCCCTCCTGTTGTTCTTTACAAAGTTAACACATGATGTTCTTCCTTTACTTTTATAATCATTAAAATAATCTTCTACATTTATATGTTTATGTCTCAATGTCATGTTCTAGTACCATCAAATGAAAAAAATATATAAAGATACATTGTTGAATGAGAGAAAAGTTTAATATTTAAATCAAACAACAGAATTTTGAGAAAAAAGCACTAATAATATCCTCAGACTTCTAAAATTACACTGGCTTCATACAATTTGCTAAGTATTTTGACATAGCATGTATTTAGTATATTAAGATGATGGAAGCGGTGGTAAGAGAAGTCCCTTGAATTTGTCAGGTAGCAACTCTTCACCAAGTTCAATGATATAAAGAGCTGCCTTCTTGGTTTGTGTAGTACATGTCTTGCAAACAATTACTTTGTACTTCAAAAAGTCTTTTAAGGGCTGGGGAGATTGCTCAGTGGTTAAAGGCACTTGCTTTGACAAAGCCTGCTGACCCAGGTTCAGTTCCCCAGTACCCACGTAAACCCAAATGCACAAAGTGGTACATGCGTCTGGAATTCCTTTGCAGTGAAGAGAGGTGTGGCATGCCCATACTGTGTCTCTTCTCTCTCTCACACACACTAAACAATAAAAACTTTAAAAGTCTTTCACTAGGTGTGGTGGCACATGACTTTAATCTCAGCACTTGGTAGGCAGAGATAGTAGGATCACTGTGAGTTCAAGGCCAGACTGAGATGACACAGCAAATTCAAGGTTAGCCTAGCCTAGAGTGAGACCCTATCTTGGAACAGGGCAGGGAGACACAAAAGACAGAAAAATGTTTGTTTACCTTGCTTACTTTGGTTAGTTAAGCTTCAGGTAAAATTCAGTGATCTGACATCATCCACAAAAAAGGTTTCTTGCCAGGTTTGGTGGCACACACCTTCAATTTAAGCACTAGGGAGGCAGAGGTAGGAGGATTACTGTGAGTTTAAGGCCAGCCTGGGCTAGAGTGACACCCTACCTCAAAAAAAAAAAAAAAAAAAAGTTAAATCTATAGAAATAACTAATTCACTTTTTATAGGTTTGTGGTAAGTTTTAGAGATGTATGTAAAGTGTTTCCCCAAGGTCATCTCATTTATGTTATGTTTAAATGATGTCTACATTCTTAGGAGTCCTAATATTTGCATTTTATCCTCAATACCACTTTTGAATTCTGGACTCATATCCAACTGTTTGTCTAGTAACTCCATTCAGATGTATAATAAGGAACTATAAATTAGCACATGTAAAACGAATTTTATAATTTACTTTCCCCTAAGTCTTCTTCCATGATAATAGGTGGCATGATTTTCAGCCAGTGGCTATCAGAAACCTAGAAATTACTATAACTCCTTTTTGCCAGTTACTGTCTCCTTTCAGCAATAAATCTTTCCACATTCTGCTTTTGTGCTTCTGGGGTGGGTACTATATTGATGCTATTTCTGCTTTTCTACTGGATTCTTGTTGAAGAATAGGGAAGACAAAGTCAAGGAAAGGGGAAAAGAAACTGAACTTGAGCCTAGTTGGCCTTCTGTACTTGTCAGCATGCCTGTTATGAACTGTCCCCTTGACAGTGGCAGTTACCTTCACATTTTAACACTTTCCATTCCCTAGTGTCAGCCCATCATGCATTCTCAAGAACACAGCCTCCTGAATTCAGGCTCAGCTCTGCTGAGTCTCCTCCATCCTTCCCATCACCACTTCCCAGTGTTTTCCCAGCACCGGAGGTGGTAGCTTCCTCCTGAAGTTGCTATTATCATGGTGATATTTTGCTTTTTCAATTCTATACCTGTTTGACTAAGTCCTTTACTTGGTGAGTGCTCTTGAAATACTTCCAGAGAAGCCATCTACCTGCTTCTCACACTTAGAACAACAAAGGGCATGCAACCCCTTTTTGTGACCCAGCCCATCCACTCTAATCTTACCTTCATCTTGTCTCCTGCAACTTGTTTTTTTGTATTTTTGTGGTTTTTTTCCTCTTCATTTCTGGGGCTAGCATCCTTAAGAGATGCTAGGCAAGCACTGTACTACTGAACCACACACACAGCCTGGCTCTAGTCATTGCTTTGAACAAACATGCCCTCAACCTGGGAGCCTTGGTTTATGCATTTCTCTGCATCTGAATTGCTCAGGTCTTTGTCTAAGTTACTATCTCTATTCAGTTCTCTTCCTAAATGTCAATTTAGAAGTTTGTTCTAATAACTGTATCTAAAATAAATCTTTAGACACTCCCTCTTGCCACCTCTAATTTCTTACCTGAGTCTTTCTCTTTTTTTTTAAACTTAATTTACTTTTATTGAAGACCTGATTGCTAGATATGATGGTGCATGCTTTTAGTCCCAGCACTTGGGAGGCTGAGGAAGGAGGATTGCCATGAGTTTGAGGCTAGCCTGAGGCTACTGAGTGAGTCCAGGTTAGCCTGGCCTCCAGTGAAGTCCTGCCTTGAAGAAAAACCCTTTCTTTGTGTTTCTTATTATTACTACCTATCATTGCAAGTTTTTTTCTTTCTAGCCTTTTCCCACTACTACCTTGAATATGTAGTATTTGATAAGCTTAACAAATGAATTTAGTATACTGCAGAAATTAAAAAAAATTACAATGAGTGTAAGAAAAACAACATAATTGCAAAAAAAGGTAATATAGAAATGAAACACAAATGACATGATATAAGCTCATTCATTTGAGCACACAACACAGTGAATCAAAAAAAGCATTTAAAGGTATAACTCAAGAGAATCTCCAGAAAAATGAAAGAACTGAATCTGCAGAATAAAATGTTCAAAGAAAAATGGACATACAATATTCAGTATTCAGGCACATCCTGTTTTTGTATTTTTTGTTTTGTTTTGTTTTAAGGTAGGGTCTCACTCTAGTCAGGCGGTCATGGATGGAATGCACTATGTAGATTCAGGGTGGCCTTGAACTCATGGCAATCCTCCTACCTTTGCCACCTTTTTTTTTTTAATTTGCTTGTTTGTTTTAAGAAAATGTCTCTGGGATGGATGGATGGCTTAGCAGTTAAGGCGTTTGCCAGCAAAACCAAAGGACCTTGGTTCAGTTCCCTAGGACCCAAGTTAGCCAGATGCACAAAGAGGTGGACACATTTGGAGTTCGTTTGCAGTGGCTGGAGGCCCTGGCACACCCATTCTCTCTTTCTCTGCTCTTTCTCTGTCAAATAAATAAATAAAAAAAATAGAATATTAAGAAAGTGTCTCTAAGGGTGTGGTGGTGCACACCTTTAATCCCAGCACTCAGGAGGCTTGGGTAGGATTGCTGTGAGTATAATGTCAACCTGAGACTACCTAGTGAATTCCAAGTCAGCCTGGGCTAGACTGAGAACCTACCTCGAAAAACCAAAAACAAAAGAAAGAAAGAAAGAAAGAGTCTTACGTAGCCTAGGTTGGCCTCACACTTAATCTGTAGCCAAAGATGACATTGAACACCTGATCCTTCTTATATCTCCCCAGTCCTGGAGATACAGGCATGTGCTACCTTAGCAGGCTCTGGTTAAGCAACTGATCATTTAAAAACCTTTTTCAGGGGGCTAAAGGGATGGCTTAGAGGTTAAGGCACTTGTCTGCAAAGCAAAAGGGCCTAGGTTCAATTCCCTATGACCCACATAAACCAGATGTACAAGGTGGTACATATGTCTGGAGTTCATTTACAGTGGCTAGAGGCCCTGACAAACCCATTCTCTCCCTGTCTTCCTCTTTCCCTCTGTCATGTGCGCGCTCTCTCTCTCTCAAATAAAAATAAAGTTTAAAACAAAACAAAACTCTTTTCCAAGGCTGGAGAGATGACTTAGCAGTAAAGGCACTTACTTGGACCTGGGTTTGATTCTCTAGTACCCACGTGAAGCCAGATGCACAAGGTGGCACATACATCTGGAGTTGGTTTGCAATGGCTAGAGGCCCTGGTACATCCATTCTCTCTGTCTGCCTCTTTGTCTCATAAATAAATAAAATATCTTTAAAAACTTTTGTAGATCTTCTGATGAAAACAAGGTCACAAGAAAGAAGGAAATGATGCCAACCTTACCTTTCCTCTAAGTAGTATCATTTGGGAAAAAAAAAAAAATCTTAACAGTTTTCAACAAAGGCAGTATGAGCTAAAACTATTAAGTCTAAATAATGCATTCAAGAATGAAAAAGGTAAAGTAAATACAGTATTTGTGAGCCATGTTGGAAAAAAAAAAAAAGCCCAACTGATTAAGAAGAATAGAAATGCTCAACCAATAAATAGCACATGGAGAGTTAAAGCCTGCTGTGAACACTGGAGTTTTAAATGCAGGTAGAGATTAACTAACCAATGAAATTAAGATCACAGAACAGAAATAAATATTAAAACCTAGCTTTGTAAAACTCACATAATCAGTAAAGTAGCTTTTTTTCATAGAAGAGTGTGTTGATATTTCTAAATTTGAAACATACAGGTCATAGCCTTCAAAGTCTTAATTCTTTAAACTTTTTTTAGTAACTAAGATCACTTGAAGCACAGAAATAGTTTTTAAATATTCAGCAAACCTTTCAGATTTTATTCTACCAACTATCATCCATAAATTTTTGCTCATATATTCATATTAATAACTTCACTATCTGAGATTTTCTAAGGCTTTAAAATTTTGCTTATTTGAATATATGTGCGTGCGTGCATGTGTATGTGTGTGCGTGCGCATGTGTGTGCGCGCGCGCGCGCATACATGCACTTGTGTACAGGTATGCCAGGGCCTCTTGCCTCTGCAAACAAATACCAGATGATCGCACTACTTTTTGCATCCAGTTTACATGGGTGGTTTCTTGGGAATTTAACCTGGGCCAGTGGGGGTTACAAGCAAGTGCCTTTAACTTCTGAGCTCCCTCTTTTTCTTTCTTTGAGGCTTAACGCCTTTCCCAGATGCTAAGTATATTTTTATTGACATTGGCAATATATCTTTTTAAAAACAAGTTGTATTTTGAACTCACAGAAAGGTAAAGAAAAATAAAACAAGAGTCAGAGTTTTTTACTTACGGAGTTCTCAGTGTTTCAGGAAACAGAACACTGTCACTATTAGCTAGTGCTACTGTCAGATTTTCCTGTTTTTCTCTAGATGTGCCAGTTTCATTATAACGAAGTGTCACTTTCCAAAATGCTACTAAGTGCTTAGTTTATAAGGTTAAAAAAGAAAAACACATTCACTAGATAACTACTTTGAAATAATTTCCTCAACCATGCCTCCATGTGAGATGTTTAGAGTCAGACCAGCCCAATTGCAGTGCTCTTTCCTGTTATCATTAGTGTGAAGATGCAGTAATAAGCATTCTGGCATATGAAAAACCAGCATGTGTAAAACTGTATCATAGAGTTTGTTCCTCCTTCAGGGCTGCATTACGTAATTTAGAAGTGTTTACTTAAGCTCCTTTGGGCTGCCTCCATGGTAGCTATGAAGTCAGAGAAGTGAACTATTTGGGGCCTGATAACAAAGTGTGTTAGTGTTAATGCTGGTTCCATTTTTTAAAAAATCATTGCTGTGTAAGAAACATTAATAGGAAAAGTATATTTAAAAAAAAAAAACTACTTAAGCTGGGTGTGGTGGTGCACGCCTTTAATCCCAGCACTTGGGAGGCAGGGGTAGGAGGATCAAAGAGAGTTCAAGGCCACCCTGAGACTACATAGTCAATTCCAGGTCAGCCTGGGCTAGAGTGAGTCCATACCTCAAAAAAAAAAAAAAAAAAGAAAAATCACTAAACAATACACAAAAAGTAAATGGTTCATAAATGTGTATTTTGTTCACTATATGGATGTGATTATTTTAAAACAATAATATGAGTTTGTATTGTGATTTTGACCCATCCTAAATATAAATCATTATGCAAATACCAAAACATTTCAAACTACTTTTAGGAGACCATGAATTATTAAAACAGCCTAGCATTATTTCTATCTCTAAAAGGAAATTTAGTCTAAGAGAATAGCAAATGTGTATAAATGAACATAAACTTAAGGAGACTTTCACAAAAAAAAGGCTATAAGAAAAATTACTTACCTTGAATATTCAAAAAAAAGTAGTATTTTCAGTTCCTAAGAGAGAGCTCTTGAGCTCCTTTACCAATCAAGTAACTATTTGTGTTGATTTCAAAGAAAAAAACTCAATGTGCACTGTAAAAGTGGGAAACGTGTCATTTAGGTTTGTTGTTGGAATAATGAAGTGTCAAAGCACCTTTAGTAAAACAACTGTCTCTTTAGATACTGAATTTGATGAATAAATAAACCCAAATATTGTGTATTATTAAATTACGTGTAGCAATCTCTATATAGCATTTTACTGTTTTTTTATTTTTAAACTGGGTATTGTGGCACAACTCTTTTAAATTTATTTTTTATTTATTTGGGAAAGAGAGGAAAGAGAAAGAGGCAGAGAACGAGAATAGGCGTGCCAGGACCTCCAGCCACTGCAAAACAAACTCCAGAAGCATGTGCCACCTTGTGCATCTGGCTTTATGTGGGTACTGGGAAATCGAGCCTGTGTCCTTAGTCTTTGTAGGCAAGCACCTTAACTGCTAAGCCATTTCTCCAGCCCTCTCAATCTTATTTACTTGATACAGAGTCTCCCACTGAACCTAGAACTTGCCTATTCTGGTAGATAAACTAGGCAGCAAGCCTCAAGGAATCTGTCTCTGCCTCCCCAGTGCTGGGATTACAGGCATTTCACGAGTGCTGGGGAATCTGAATTTAGGGCCCCATGCTTGCAAGGCAAGTACTTTATCCACAGATTCATCTCCCCAGCCCCATGTAAACATTTTTAATATAATATAAAACTCTTTGGAAGTCTTTCTGAAGTCATGTGTGATTTTCAACATGTTGTAAATTCTTTAACATGCCTCCCATTAAAGGGTAGTGTGATTCTCCTATGCATCTATGGCTTTAGTACAATTTGTTCTTAACAAATAGAATGTGATAATTACGATGCTGCATGACTTCTAAGACTAATCATGAAAAATGATACTGTTGGGCCCAGCATGGTGGCGTACGCCTTTAATCCCAGCACTCAGGAGGCAGAGGTAAGAGGATCTCTGTGAGTTCAAGGGCCCCCTGAGACTATATAGTAAATTACAGGTTAGCCTGAACTAGAGTGAGAACCTACCTCGAAAACCAAAAAAAAAAAAAAAAAAAAAGATACTGTTTTCATCTGGCTCTTAGTCTCAGCCACCTATTTGGAGGAATCACATGCAGAGGCCACATGTGGGTATTCTGGCTGATAGCCTAGTTCTCAGCCATCAGTCAGTATTAATCAGTAGAGAAGCAAGTTGGTCAACCCTTCAGATGATGCCAGCCATGGGCCTTTGAATTGCCTCAGATGACAAAGGTTAGAAACAAATTGGCCCTGCTGAGCCCTATCCATATTACATATTCATGACCAAAGTGAGGTTGTTTTAAGCCATAAAATTTTGGGGTAGTTCACTGTGTCCTGAAGACTCTGCTTCCAATAAATCTATAGGTTCGGGTTAGCTATAGGTGGTAGGAAGGAGTAGAAGCAACCTCCATGTTTCCTTAGCCAGACATCCATGACAGTAGCTCAAATAACAATAGTTGATTTTACCAAGTATGGTGGCGTACACTTAATCTCAGTACTCAGAAGGCTGAGGTAAGAAAAATGTGAGTTTAAGGCCAGTCTAAGACAACATAGTGAATTCCAGGTCAACCTGGGCTGAAGTGAGGCCCTGAAACAAAACAAAACAAAAAATATATAGTTAAGTTGGGCTAGAGAGATTGATTGCTCAGCAGTTAAGCACACTTGCTTGCAAAGCCTAATGGCTTAGATTCTATTCCCAGTACTCTTGTAAAGCAAGATGCACAAAGTGGCACATATATCTGGAGTTCCTGGCATGCCCATTCTCTCTCTCTCTAACAAATAAAATATTTAAAACATAGTTGATTTAAGTGTGTTTTTGAAGTGCCACAGAGACAATCACTGTCATGGGAACTTGCCTATTTTTCACTCAAGTCTTAAAGCTGGGAAGGGGAAAGAGAAAATTTGTTCTTTCTACCCTTTTTTTCTTCCTTAGGTATCCTTAAGTTTTAAAAAACAGAAAAAAGGGCTGGAGAGATGGCTTAGCGGTTAAGCGCTTGCCTGTGAAGCCTAATGACCCCGGTTCAAGGCTCGGTTCCCCAGGTCCCACATTAGCCAGATGCACAAGGGGGCGCACGCATCTGGAGTTCGTTTGCAGAGGCTGGAAGCCCTGGTGCGCCCATTCTCTCTCTCTCCCTCTCTCTGTCTTTCTCTCTGTGTCTGTCGCTCTCAAAAAAAAAAAAAAAAAAAAAAAGCAAAGTTTAATCTCCTGTCCCCATCTCCCTTTTGAATTCAAATCTTTGGCAAAGTAATTATGCTCTCTTTTCACTAAAAGAGTATACAGCCTTTTCAATGTTTATTTTTTGTTTTGCTCTGTTTTGTTTTGTTGAGAGGATCTGAAACTGGCCTGAAACTATGTAGTCCAGACTGGCCCTGAAATTGGATCAGTTCTCCTGTCTTCCAAGTGCTGGGTTATAGGTGTGAGCCATCTGGGTTCTTTTTAGTCTCAGAAAGAGAGCAAAATAGCAACACATTTCCATTTATTATCAAAGTATCAGGAGATTTACTTATTGGGGGGGGAGCACCATGGCTTTTACTCACTCATCACTGTCCTCCAAAGCTTCCTCCTGCTCCCCCTCTTCTCTGTGATAGTTCCCTTCTCAGATCTCTCAGTTCCTCACTTGACAGCCTTTCTGGTCCACCTTAGTGTCTTCAGTGGCTTTGACTACCACCTATGTTAATGATGCCAGATAGTCAAGACTACTTCCAACCCTTGGGACAAAACAAAACTTCTTCTCCTAGCCCTAAGGCCTACTCCTCCTAGACCACACCCATGTATCAGAAACTTGGTATCCCTTGATCTTGGCTTTCACAGCTAATTTTCCATTCCCACCAGCTAATTACTTCTCTTGACTCTTCTTTCTTCTACTGCTATCCCCCTGGCCACACAGCAGTGGCTCACAGGCTGTGTTACATTCCATCCTTAAATCTCCAGAACCCTGTGTGAAGCACACTTGATCATGTCATTGCCGTTAAGTAGCGTTCCGCTTATAGGTTTTAGGACGGAGACAGGACAGGAATTGAGTCATAGAATAACCCTTGAAATTCTACACAAAAAAGCCTGTTGCTCCCTGCCCCCCCCCATCTCAAAAGGGTATGTTTTGCCCTAACAGGCTAAAAACCTGTTCTAGCGCAAATTCCTCAGCATTGTATCTAGGCCACCGGTCTCACCCTGTCACTTAGCTCCCCCAAGTCAATCCTCACCCTCGCCCCTCCCTACCGCGCCCTGTGTGTTTGCTTTGCTCTCTCTCTTCTGGATGCTCTTTTCTTTCTTAGCTGGCCTAACGTTGGCCACCCAGCCAGCCACCTTTTTCCTTTCAAGGAACGCCTCTGGTCATACTACTTACAGAAAGCCAAGCAAAGTGGGTCAACTCTTGCCTCGCTGTAGGCAGCCTTGAAATCACTTTTAACATTTGTCTCTTGGACTCCTAAACTTGGGGTTGGGATCGAGTATAGAATTAACGCCATAAAGTAAAGCCAAAACACACGACTTAAAAGTGCATGCAGCATTTACACACAGTCGGACACCCACAGGCTATAACATACACATATTTTGCAGCGCTTCTTGGAAGGAGTGATAAGACATTAAATTTGTAATACCACCAGACTTTTGATGCTAAGTACTACGCCCATCGTGTGTAGGGGCTGTTTTCGCCATATCAGTGTTTACTTCATGGTCTGCCACCACATTGATATTACACGTTTAGCAAATCCTGTTATTAATGAACGTATGTCTTTGACATTCTGCTAAGAACTGATGGCAGTTAAGGACAGTAGTGTCCTCAACTTCTCCTTTATTGAAATTGCTTCGTTTTAGACACCGGTTCTAAGTCAGCTCTCCAGACCTGTATCTTACAGCAAAGACTTGAGTCAATTCTCCCCCCCCCCCCACTTTTCTTTCAGTTTAATTGTTGCTTCCTAAATGGAGCTCTTTGCTGTATTCGGGCGGACGGGTTTGGGCGAAGTGTATTTCCCTGCTCTTAACTCATCTACCTATAAATAGCGCTCACCGCGCTGAGTCACCAGAACCCGAGTTTCCTCAAATAGCTGCTAAGGACTGCTGGAGCCGCGTCCCTCGGAGCGGTGGCCGACGCTGACCACACACCCCACCACGCCGGTTCTAACCACCCGGCGCCCCGAGGGCCAGCGCGCGCGCCCAACCTAGCTCGCACGGCCCGCGCGCTCGGGACGCAGCCTCCAGCTGGCCGCGGGCCCTGGCCTTGACCACTCGGGCTCCGTCCCCGCCCTCGGGACCGGGGAGCCGCGGGGGGCCCCCCCGGCACCGGCCTCCTCCACCCAGCGCCCGCCGCTCACACAATGGGGCGCGGGAGGGGCCGGCCGCCGACTCGCCCTCTAGCCCTAGGCTCCGGCCTCCTCCGGGCAGCTCTGGGACGCTGCCAAGGACTCCGGAGCCGAGGACAATCCCACTCCCCACTTTCCGCACCGGTCGCAGCCGCCAGGACTAACGGCTGGAGGGAAGGGGGGAGGACGGAAGTGCCACCCCCCGCAGTCGGGGGCGGTGACGTCACCCCGACCAGCAGCCTGTAGCGGGGGCGGCTGCCCGTCACGTGACGCCCCCACGCCCCACCGAATCCCGCGCGCGCTCCCTCCCTCCCCCTTCCCAGCCCAGACTCCCACCTCTGCCCGCCTCCTGTCCCCGAAGCCAGCGCCCTCCCGGCTCGGCACCGCTGTCAACAGCGCCAGCTCCGCCCCCTCCCCCGCGCCCCGAGTAACCGCCACGGCGGCGGCGCAGCGGGCGCTCGAGCGCGGATCCGCGGATCCGGGAGCCCCCTAACCCCGCCCCCATCCCGGGTGCACCGGGTGTGCGGGCGCCGGAGCCGAGAGGCGCGGTGGCGTGAGGCGACAGCGCTTCTGGGCTCATTCCTCCCACCGAAGCCGAAGGATGGGGCGGACCCAGCAGGTCCGCGCTCCAGGGGGGAGCGAGGCGCGCACACCGGCCTCCGGCCTGACGTGTCGCCTTCGGGGCTCGGAGCCCGCCCGCCCTCGACCCTCACCCTGCAGCCCGCGCCTCCGCTTCGTTCGCCGTCCGGGCGGCGCGTGCTGGTGCTGCCGAGCTTCGTCTCGGGTTGTGGCACGGACACGAGCTGGACGAGGGGCCGGGCGCAGAGCGCCTCCTTGGCCACCCCCGCCGTGGACTGCTCGGGGGTTGCAGATTTGGTGGCTGTCGCTGCAGCGCGCCTCGTTCTATTTTTTCCCCCCTCTCTTTCAGTTCCCTTCTAAAAGTGGAGGCGTGGGGGAGGGAAAATGAACCCAGTGTTGAAAGGGGCGATACGCACTGACCTGTCAACGGCGGAGGAAGACCCCGGGTCGGGGCGAGCTCTCGAGCCCGCGCAGGGACTGGAGCCCAGGGCTCGCGCGGTGTTGCGCCGCGGCGGCGGCGGCCGTGGATCAGCCAGGTGTCCCCTCGGCCGGGCCCGCGCCGCCGCGCCCGCCCCCTCCCCGGGCGCCGCGCTCCCCGCCCCATCGCCGGGGACCTGGGAACCCCCCAGCTCGATTTTTTTGTGCAGTTTCAGCAAAGCTCCGAGGAAGTTGGTCCTTTTGTTCCACTATTTATAGATTGCGTCAACATTGCGAAAAGGAGAAGGCGGAGCGGTGGCCCCTCCCCCTCCCCTCCGCCGGCTCCTGGGAGAGAAAAGCCCCAGCACACGACCTAAGTACACAACGCGCCAGCCGCCCGCCCCCGGTCTCCGGCTCGCCGCTCTCCCCTCCCCCCAGCCTGGGCCCGGGCGCTGCCAACCCGTCACGTGCCCGCCCGGGAAAACCAGCTCCCCGGGGCTCCGTGCTGCCCGCCAAGCTCCGTGGCAGCGGCCTCCGCCCAGCTGCACGTCCAGCTTGTGGCTGGTGTCGCGGCCCAGTGACACACACACACACAGACAGCAAAGGCACCCACGCTCTCGTCACCCGGCGGGGTTCCCTAGCCCCACGATTCGTGGGGAGTGATCCCGAGCGTCCCGCTCGCGCTTCGGTCCCTCCTCCCCCTCGGTCTCCGGGAGCTCCACCGCCCTGCTTGCAGAGTGCGCGCACGTTTGGGCCTCGCCTGGGGGCCGAGAGTCTGGACACGTCCCTATGCTCCTCGCGCGGCTGCTCCCGATGACCTGGGGTGCTAAGCCCGGTCCCCCACACTGTTGGGGGAGAAGCCTGAGGGCTGCGGGGGTGGCTCGCAGCGGCTCCCGGGCAGGCGCGCCGAGCGCGGGAAGCGCGGTGCGGACGCTCGGAGACGCTCTCCCTCCGCAGGTGCAACGAGGCATTGCGCTAGTTCACTTCTTCCCTTCCAGGCCGGCAGTGAACCAAGGAGTTTTAAAAACTCTAGCCCTGGCCGGGAGGAATATAGTTTTTGATGAGTTGCTGTTCGCTCACAAGAGAGATTGTGGCAAAAGCATTAAAACTTCTCTTTTAACTCTGATACGATGGGCCTTGCCATGCCCCGCGAAGTGAAACCGAGCTCCCTGCCGGCCTAAAGCCTCGGCTCTGGAGTTCCGTGTAAACAAGAAGGGCGGTAAACACGAGAGGAGAGGAAGGCCTTACAACAGAATCAAGCACAAGTGGCTAGTTAGACTGTAATTTACCTCCGCGACTTTCGGTCCTTTCCTTAAGTGATTTTAGACTGCAGTTGAACTTTCCAGGATCTGAGTAAAGTCAGCACACCAGATCACTGGTTGAGGAAAACAGGGTGCGAGCTGGGACTAGGGCAGGAAACGCGTCGGACCTTTCCCGGCAGCTGGATTGTGGTAAACAGTCTGGAAGTGTGATTTTTTTTTTTTTTCCTAAGGAGGTTTATGGAAGCTGATCCTATGCACTCATCTTCGTTGGGACTAAGTGCAAGCCAGGGCTACTCAGCAAGGATCCGCACATCCGGAGATGGGCTTCCTGGTTGGGCAGCAGGGCTCCACCAAACGTGGAAGCATTTCCCAGGGCCCAGATGGGGCAGCAGTGTTTGCACGGTTTAGGATGCCTTTCCAGACTAGAGCCCTTTTCCTAAGTAAGGTGTGTGTGTGTGTGTGTGTGTGTGTGTGTGTGTGTGTGTGTTCGCCATAGAGGAAGCGAGACCAAATAAAGCGAACTTTTGCAGTGGTAGCTGGGTCGACCCGTAGCAAACTTGATACAGCAATTCGGCCGCTTACACCTGGGTAGTGCTCAGAACCCAGTGTCAGAGCTCTTTCTCTTCTAGTTTCTTTCCAGTTTAGCCAAAGGCCCTAGCCACTCCTCTTTCGGCCTTTCCACCCTAGCTGGCCTGCAGCATTTGAAAAACGCCAACTTCCCAAGACGGTAAATTCGTTTCTAGTCCGGTTTGGTTGCAGTAGTATCTACAAACCGCGTTTCTTTGCATGAAGCAAACAAGGCAGGAGCTCTTGAGCCTTCTCATCCCTGCAAGGGGCAGACTTTGCTGCGGCTTGAGCCTTAGTCCCCCTTACCCTGTGTTCTGGCTGAGCTTCGGGGTCACTCGGTCGGAACACGCGTTTTTGGCCCCCCACTTGTTCTTCCGCGGTCTTCCCAGCTGCGGAGAGGAGGGAACGAAAGCAAAACGAAAGCATCCATCGCAGCGACTTCCCCCAGCGCGAGCTGTGGGAGGCCAAGGTCTGGGGGTCGCAAAACGAGAGTGGGGGCCCCCTCCTCTGTGTGGAAGATGGGTGCGGTAGGAGGCCTGGGAGTTACAAGGGTTTGTCCTGGCCCGCGTCGTGACCCCCTCCCAAACAAACATGGAGTATTACATATGTATGTATGTATGTATGATTTCGCCTGCTGGGAAAGTTTGGTCCGTGTCCTGAAGCTCAAGACTGATTGGGACCTTGCTAAAGGAGGGCGAGCGTGGGCCCCTAGTGGCAGGATCCCCAGGAGCGGCCTTGGCGCGGCAAGGGCAAGCTGAGGCCTCCTGGGACCCAAGGCCCGCGGAATTCTTGCTCCTCTGAAATTGGGTAAGCATCTCGCCCACCTGCTCAACAGCAAAGATCTATGCCGTGTAAAGAATTTACGAAACTCTCCTGGTCACTCCCTACCTCCCTTGTGCAAGTCAGTGCGGCGACAAAGGCCTTCACAGATTTGGAAAGTGGCACCGCGGCCTTGATGCACCGCGCAGACTTTTGCAGTTAAGGGAAGTCATCTTCACGAGGTGAAGGTTACCACACCCAACCAGTACCCACACGGATGGCAGCTGGTGCCAGTCTGGTCGTTATGTCCTTGTGTCCTCCCCCCCCCCCCAATCTCCTGCGAATCGCCACTGGCATGTTAGCCTGCGAACAGCTCGCTCAGTCACCCTAGCAGTTAAAAACCACACCTCAGCATTAATAAACACTTTATTCTATGCACTAACTCGTTTGTTGTAGTACTATGGGGGGGCGTTAGATCAGATCCTTAGTGAGTGGGATGTGGAAACCGTTCTCTTGACAAGTGCACGGTTCCTGAGGCAGGACACTTTTCCCCCCTCTAGCTGCGCTTAGGCGCGTGGCCGCCCTGCCGGGCTCGCTCTCTTAGCAAGGAGACTAGCTGTGTACCTGTTTGCATTGCCTAGCCTCTGCATTGCCAATAATTCAATTCACCACAGGACTCAAAAAACAGCTGTGTTGTCCAAAGAGGCACAGTCGAGCTCGGGTAGGCATTGTTGGTTTCCCGGTGGTGTTCTGCCTGTAACAGGCAGCAGTCATAGCCAGACTAGCTTTGCTGGTTTTTATTTCTCCCCTCTTTACCACATTGGCAAATACCAGAAACTGCAACTAGAAAAGGAACGGCCCACTCCACCCAAATTTATCATCTACACATTCAGGAGAGGTAGCTATAGCTGAAATATACCTCCAGGCTCTTCCTTTGGTGGGGGGGGGGAGGACACCCTTTCATTTCTTAAAAAAAAAAAACAGCAAAAGCTGTTTTGACTCAAGACTATAAAAATGTCTGCGCTCACCAAGTTTGCCTTTTGGTTTCATATGTGTGCACTTTCTTTCAAGTATTTCCTTGCAACATATATTTTTGTGAAGCAAGTTCCTTAGGTTTATGTCGCTAAACTGGGCGTCTGTAATTATGATATTGGACTTTTCTCATCTATCCCTTTAAAAAAATATAACGTTTTTGAAATGTAATTTTTATTTGGCATCCTACTTAAAAAAACATCTTATGCGCTCGTAAATAATAGCCCAGGCTAGGTTAAGTCTTTAGTGCTTAAAATGCTATCTACTCTAGCAGTCTCCAGAGCCATCGAAAGCCCTACCCTTGCGCACGCCACTGGAACCCGCACCAGAGACCTAGATGTGGAGTCCAGTTTGGAAACAAACCCATGTCTTTCGCGCGGGGGAAATGGGAACATGCCCAAGCGATGCATCTGGCTTTAGATTTTATGAGGAATATGATCTGGAAAGGGGAACGCCTGTTTCAGCCGCGGCTGCGTGCCCTGCTCAGGTCCCTTGTGGTTTCCTCCTGCAAACAGCGCGCCTGGCCTCGACCCCCAGGACCTTAGCCGACCTGTGGGCGCCAGGCTTCGGGTTAACCCCTCACCAGCGCGCTCCCTTCCGGGCCCCGCCTGGGGTCGCTCCGCGGAGGCTGAGGAAGTTTTTGGACCCGAGGAGAAAGTTTGAGGCTGCAGATCAGATGTCCTTAAAGGGGCTGGGGAGAGGGGGGAGGGTCTTCTCAGGTTAGTGCCAAGAAACTAGGACACCCTACGCTCTTGGTGAGGCGCGGGGAGCGATACTGGGGAAGCACAAGTGTTCTAAGTCTCTGCCAAGCGTGGCCGAGGCCCGAGGTAGCACCCCCCCCCCGCCCCCATCGGGTGGTTTCACAATCCTGCTCCCGGCGCAGCAGCCCGGGGTGGAGGCCGAGGGCGGGGGACCGAGGTACGGAAGGCGGACCTCGCTTTCCCGCCGGCTCGGCTGGGGAAGACCCGCAAGGGTTAAAGGAGGCGCGGAGCCCGGAGGTGGAGGGGTGCAGGGGGAGCGTGCCAGCCTATGGCCCCCACCCAGCCCAAGCTGCACCATTGCAGGGGGTGGGATCCACCAAAGCGCCAGCAAAGTGGGGAGAGAGGGGAACTGGGCGGCCCGAGTTTCAGCTGTTGGGGAACCGGGATGGGGCGGGCCGCAGGGGAGTGGAGCCACCGCTGACCGCGCCCCGGTCCCCCCGGACGGGGTCACTTCGGGAGAGCGCCCTGGCTTGGAGCTCCGGCGGGCGGAGGACATCCCCCCCCCCGCCCCACACACACACCCCGGCTTCTCCGCGAACCGGGCTGGGCGGGTGCGGAGGTCAGAACTCGCGCCTCTCCATTCGACGTGGAAAAAAAAAAAAAACAAAACACCAAAAAACCCTCATCTAAAGTAGTAGCCCTAGGCTGCGGCCCTGTGACAGATAGAAAAGGATAGAAAGGATAGAAAGGGACTCGGGAACCAGGGGAAGTCAGTTCAGAAGGTCTCAGAGTTTTCAAGTTTGTCAAGCGCCGGGCGTTCCTGAAAAATCTTAGGGAGATACGTCCATTTCCCCTTTCTGAACAAAACCAAAGGAAGGCAGACAGTCCAGGCCCTGCGTGGAGTCCCCACAGGTCGTCTCTCCCGGGCGCAGAGAGCATCCTCCTTGAGCGCCCCGACTACCGCGCGAACGCCGGGCGCAGCAGAGGAAACGCTGCGTTCCTTTTCGGTCTCCCAGTCAAAGCATTTGACCGAAGCTAGAAATAACTTAAAAATATTTTTATTTAAGGGGGGGGGGGTCGAGAGAGAGATAGAGAGAGAGTGTGTGAATTGGTGCTCCAGGGCCTCCAGCCGCTGCAAACAAACTCCAGACACATGCGCCACCTGGTGCATCTGGCTCACTTGGGTCCTGGGTAATCGAACCTGGGTCCTTTGGCTTTGCAGGCAAGCGCCTTAACCACTAAACCGTCTCTCCAGTCCTAGAAATAACTTTTTTATTTTTGCTAGCGCACAGAAACGAACAAACAAAAAAATAGGACAAATAGAATCACTATCAGACTTGAGTCAGAAAACCATTTCTCCTGGGCTATAGTGAGAAGTTCCCACCCCCTACCCTAGCTCCAGGAACTGAAAATTTTAAGATTTAGCTGCCTTCTATTGCATCTCCTGGGTATGTTCTTCCCCCTTCTTCCCTTACTTTCCCAATCCCTCCTCTTTCCCCTTCCACCTCTTCCCTCCTTCAGGTACTCCATTTAGTCATCCCCATTTCAATATGTAGACCCTTCTAGTCGTCTGCAGCCAGCCTTTCAGTCTTTATCTATGGTTCAATAAGATAAGCCGCAGACTTTGCACAGCCCTTAAAAAAACTGTCAAATTTTTGGTTCCTTTAATGCACAGTGACGGAAAATTTTGTATTGCATTTTTAAAAAGTTTAGAGGGACTTAACTAGATTAAGAAGGACTGGGAGGGGTGTGAAGAGCTTTTGCCCACAAGAAGGCAGGAAGGGGTAAATCCCACCTAGAGACCCAAATTGGGGTCTTTAATAGGTTCTGAGTGGAGGCTGAGCTAACCAATCACATTGCATTTTTTTTTCCACATCGAGTTCGGTAAGGGTGCCTTCCCAATTATAAAGTCTTTTTCCCTCCAAACGACGATAGGAATTTGTTTTCACAGGGACTTAAAGGGTTAGAAGAAATTCATATGCGGTCACACTTTCATTTTTCCCAAAGATTAACACTAAACGATGTAATCAGACAAACAAAACACACTTTAGTACCATTTAGCACAGATCTTTCCATTAACCCTGGCTCTTTTGTCACTTTCAAGAAGGAAGTAATAAAAACGAAATTCTTGCATATTAAAATTATGGAAGCTGTACATCTTAGGTCTGGAGACAAAAGATGGAAGTTTCAAGTTTTTTTAAGAGCTTTTATTGATGGGCAATTATTAATATGAAATAAATGTGCAAAGCTAGTCCTATCAGGTGCCTGTACATAGTAGGTGGTCACTAAACAGTTAGTCTTTCCTCTCCCTTTACTTCTCCCTGTCCTTAGAAATTTTGGCAGGAGATATAGACTTCCCAGTGACTAAGGAAATTAGGCTCAAACTTCCCAGCGAGTAAGGAAATTATGTTCAAACTTTGCCTCTGGTTCGTGTAATCTCCACTCACTTAAAAACTCACAAAATTTATCCAAGGAACTTTAATAGTATATTAAAACTTAATGGAACTAGCTAGTCAAAATGAAAGGTATGGTGATTACATACATATAAATCTCAAACACATTAAATTAATTCGAATTTTTCTGTGGTTGTAATAGTAATTATTACCATTTGATTCCGTCTAGCGATTTCTATAGTAAAAACGAAATTTGTGGGCTCGTACTCACGTACAGCGTTTCTGCTAAGGCAGCCTTCCCGCCTTCCCCTCAGACTGATCTATCTAGACCTCTTATCTTTCAAGCCCTTTTTTTTTCATCTTGAAGCCATTCGGCTATTTTTTTTTTTTTTGGAAGAAGTGTGCGCATTTTTTAAATAAAATAAAATCAGAAAATAGAGAAAGTTTGTAGCATCCACGGAAGGGGAAAACCCACCCACCCGCTCCTTCTGCCTTAGGTGCGGAGATGCCGGGTAGGAGAGTTGACATGTGTCTTAACATCCCGCCAGGGTCACCTGGTTCGGGAGGCTGATTTTCTTCGGGGTCCATTAACGGACAGTAAACAGACACGAAGTGAGTTTCCTGGCAACTTTGCACCGCTCTCTAAATAGCCGAGAATTCTC
This sequence comes from Jaculus jaculus, assembly GCF_020740685.1. Classification (NCBI taxonomy): domain Eukaryota; kingdom Metazoa; phylum Chordata; class Mammalia; order Rodentia; family Dipodidae; genus Jaculus; species Jaculus jaculus. Next base: position 24,566,433 of record NC_059108.1, on the reverse strand, counting down.
GCACTTTGCCTTTTCTTATGGGCTTTCCTGCCTCGAATGGTTACAAAATAAAGTGGTCCGCCCTTCTATTTCCAAAAGACCGGGCGGGTCTCCGCGGGGGGGAGGGGAACCTCCCCGTTAGCCGCAGGTCTCGGTCGCACTGAGCGACCAGGGTCACAGCAAACGCGTGTGTCACTCCTTCCGAAGTGCGCGCGTGAGCGCCGTGCATTCATTCGCCCGCGCGCTGCCCAAGTTCAGCTCCGCAAGCGCGATGAGAAACCCTGAGCTGTCAAGGTCGTCTTTTCATGCACACGACCTTGGGAAATGTGACAACAGTCGTGGCCTCAGGACGTGGACTTTCCTCCTTTGACGTGTTAGTTTGTTTTAGAAGAATCCCTCACACACCAACATCTCCACCCATCTCCCCAATCCCTTTAACCCCAGAGGTCCGCGAGGCAGGGGTGCGAGTGCGAATCCTCCCGAGGGGTTCCAGCTCTGCAGAGAGGGGGAGCGCGGCGCAGGTCACGGCAAGTTCAGAGCCGCACGTCCCGATCCGAATTAGAAACACACACACACACACACACACACACACACACACACACACACACCCCAAAACCAAAAACTGCCAAGTCCGTCCGGAAGCTGCAGTCTGGGGCTCGGCCCCGCGTCCCGTCAAAGTTCTCCAACGTGCGCAAAAAGCTGTGGATCACCCGGGCTTTGCTAGTCGAGGACGCGGCGCCCCGAGGGCCCGCGGAATCCATCGCTTAGCTTCTGTGGGGTCCTGGCATCAGCGTGATCGGGACAGGTTAGTATTTTTGCAAAGTGGGATTTCAAGTGATCCTCCAGTTTCCACCCGACCCGTGGATGTGTGCGGGGTGCGAGCGAGCGCCGCCGTGGCGCCCTGGACCTCTCGCCCTCTCCGTACCGTCGCTGCAGTGCAGTATCCCGACGAGCCGGGCACCGAGGAGCCTCAGCCGAGGAGGGGGACCCCTCAGGAGGGGATCCGATGCTCAGCTGCAAAGCCCGGAGGCGTCTGGGCCGCCTGGCCCCGAGTGAGGGGCGTGCAGGGGAAGCTGCTTCTCTGTCTGAGCAGCGCAGGCTGTTTAAGTCAGGCAGGGGAAGGAATCCAGAGGCAGGAGAGGGAGTTAAACTCTCTTTTCTTCGTGGATCCTGTCAATCTTGACCAGAAGCTCTTAGTGTGAGGGTCGCAGAAGCCTTGTAGCTAAGCCTCGCCTGACCCAGCCCTTCCAACCCATGGCGGTGCCAGGGCCTCAGCCTGTTGGTGCTGGGCCTGGTCTGCCCCAGGGTCGTCTGGTGCTTGCAGGCCTCAGGCACCAGTTTACGTGGATAGAACTCACAAGGATATTCCCCAGCCACATTAACCTCAGGTGTCTTTTCTGCTCCGGAGCCGTGACCCGCCTTCCAATGTGAGGTCAGTGAGCTCAAGTCCCATGGCCTTCTTAAAAGCTTGTGCTTTGGGCAGTAGCAGTAAATTTGAACTTTTCTCCTGGACACACAAACAAAGAGTGGGTTCCGGGCCTAGGTTCCCCTGATGGATACATTCAAGTATGTATGTGCCTCCTCCTTGGGAGAGTGCGTTCCTCACACTTCTGGCCCAGCCAGAAGTTCTGTGCATGGGGGGTGGGGTGCAGGTGACTTCCCTGCGGGTAAGAGGCCATTGTGGCTTACTTGAGAGGGAGAGCCTCCCGTGGCCTGCAGAAAGGCATGAAAATGCCCAACAGACAGCGCGAGGGCCTGGGTATGTGGAGGTATGGGGGTTTTGAGGATCAGCTCTTGCTCTGTGCTAGGGGTCCGGGAGTGTTGTGCCTGGCTGAGAAGGAAGGATGAAGAGCCTGGAGGAGATAAGATTAGAGCTCCTCAAGACCAAGCTAGATGGGAAGTCTGCATTTTCCTGCCTGGGTATCTTAAAATTTACTTTAGCTTGTTTCCCATTTACTTTCCATTTATCCTTGAATCAAGTATTTTTCAAAAATCTTGCCGAAGGGAAGCAATTCAGTTAACAGAAAGACTTTCACGTGCAAGACACAAAAGTGGGTTAGTGAACCAGACAGTTCTTGTCCTCACAGAGCTTACAAACCAGTTTTTTTTTTTCCTTCAAAGAAACAATTAAAAGGTGTCATGAAAAGAGACGTATGGGCACATATCCAGGGTGAAATGAGCATGGCTAGTTACAACGTTTGGTATCCTTGGAACACAAAGCTCAGTGGGAGGGGGAGCATAGAGATGTACAGAAGAGATTAACCTGGACCTGAGAGTGTCAGGGGTGAAAAGTTCAGCCTGGAGTCTTCGTGTGATGACACAGGAAATGAGGCCTGGAAAGCTGTGGTGCTGCTTAGGATCCAGTATCTCTAGGCCTTCCTTCTATTGAAACAAGTGGAAGGATTCATTTTTATTGAGGAGTGTTTCCATTTCCTTGCCTGAACCCACATTTATTCCTGTTCTCCTTCCATGTTAATAATTCCGATTTCACCCGTACCTACCTCAAAACTTATTTCAAGAGAACTCATGTAGCAGAAACTGCGGCAGCTAGAGAATTGGCTTGGAGATTAAATCTTGGCTAGTGAAGAAGTTATATGGAAGACAGAAATAAATACTACGTACTGGGCAGCTTTGGAACACAGAGAGTAGCAGACAGGACAGGCTCTGAACTGTCTGGAAGGCAGGTCATAGGGGACTTGATGAAGTCCCATGGGGGAAATAAGAGAGTATGCACAGGAAAGAGAAGGCTTTCATGGATTGGCATGACCCTTATGAGGGTAATACTAAACAAACAAACAAACAAAAAACCCCAAACCAACCAGACTTTGGAAATATTGAAGCCTTCACAACGTTTCTGGGGCTCAGGAATTCTGGAGCTAGAAAATCTGTACTAGAGCAACCAAAGGAAGGTCTTTCAGTAAGCTGAACTAAAAAAAAAGTGCTATTTTCATGTCACAGTGATCAATTATGAAATATTCAGGCATAATGCCATTAGAACTGCTGCATGCCTTGGAGGAACAATGGTGCCTGCTATTTCTGGGCACCTCAGTGTCCTAGGCTCTCCTATATTGTGTCTTCTGACCTTCATGACAAATGTGTGAAATAGCTATTATTCTATTTCATAGGAGAGGATGCTGAGGCTCAGTTACAGTATGGGAAGTCACTCGGGGAATAAGGGGCAGAGCTTTCTGACTCTGTCTGTGTTGTCGTCACTCTCATGGAGTGCCTTCCCAGGCAGTGCTGGTCCTCACAAAGGACATTGTAATAAGACATTCACATTAGAGAAATTGAAATTTGTATGGAAAAATATAAAAAAATTGAAGAGGAACAAAATAAGAGCACCGGGAATGTCTTATATAAATTGCATTTATGCAATACTTTTTCTTATTTTTTTAAAAATATTTTTATTTCTATTTATTTATTTATTTGACAAAGAACGAGGGAGGGAGAGAGAGAATGGGCACGCCAGGGCCTCTAGCCACTGCAAACAAACTCAAGATGCATGCGCCCCCTTGTGTATCTGGCTAACATGGGTCCTGGGGAATCGAACCTGGGTCCTTTGGCTTTGCAGACAAATGCTTAACCGCTAAGCCATCCCTCCAGCCCTTTTTTTGGTTTTTCAAGGTAGGATCTCACTCTAGCTCAGGCTGACCTGGAATTGACTATGTAGTCTCAGAGTGGCCTTGAACTCACAGTGGTTCTCCTACCTCTGCCTCCTGAGCACTGGGATTAAAGGCGTGCACCACCACACCTGGCTTGCAATACATTTTCTTTATCATTGCTTGTTAGAAATATTTGAAAAATATTTTATTATTTTTATTTATTTATTTGAGAGAGAGATAGAAAGACACAGGAAGAGACAGAGAATGGGCATGCCAGGGCCTCCAGCCACTGCAATTGAATTGTAGACACATGTGCCACCTTGTCCATCTGGTTTATGTGGATCCTGGGGAATTGAACCTGGGTCCTTTGGTTTTGCAGGCAAGCACCTTAACCACTAAGCCATCTCTTCAGCCCTAGAACTATTTTTTTAATTAAATTTATTTTGTTTTTATTAACAACTTCCATGATTGTAAGCAATATCCCATGGTAATTCCCTCACTCCCCCACTTTCCTCTTTTAACCTCCACTCTCCATCATATCCCCTCCCCATCTCAATCTGTCTCTCTTTAATTTTAATGTCATGATCTTTTTTCCTCCTATTAGGATGGTCATGTGTAGGTAGTGTCAGGCACTGTGAGTTCATGGGTATCCAGGCCATTTTGTGTCTGGAGGAGCACGTTGTAAGGAGTCCTTCCCTTCCTTTGGCTCTTACATTCTTTCTGCCACCTCTTCCTCAATGGACCCTGAGGCTCAGAAGATGTGATAGAGATATTTCAGGGCTGAGTACTTCTCTGTCACTTCTTCTCAGCACCATGATGCCTTCTGAGTCATTCCAAGGTCACTGCCATCGAAAAAGAGAGGGTTCTCTGGGCTGGAGAGATGGCTCAGCGGTTAAGCGCTTGCCTATGAAGCTTAGGGAACCCGGTTCGAGGCGCTATTCTCCAGGACCCACATTAGCCAGATGCACAAGGGGGCGCATGTGTCTGGAGTTCGGTTGCAGTGGCTGGAGGCCCTGGCACATCCATTTGGCACGTCATTCTCTCTCTCTCTCTCTACTTCTTTCTCTGCCTGTCTGTCACTCTCAAATAAATAAAATATAAACAAATTTTTTTTTTTTAAAGAGAAAGCTCTCTACCAAAAGTGAGAGTAGCATTAACATATGGGTATGAACATTAAGATAAGTGCTTACTGGGCAGTTTGATGAGCATAGTATTTACATTTAGGCAGACAGCAGGAGACATTACACCCCTAGGGCTCATGGCTACCCCTGTTGTAGGTTTTCAGTATCAGGGATGCCTAGAACGATTTTTAAATGAAGACATGCCCAGCAATTTCTTCTGCTTTATTATTTAGTAAAATACATGGGTCTAGTCTTACACTTAAATAGAAACTCTTTTTTCTTTTCTTTCACTTTTTTTTTGGTTTTGTGTTTTTGAGATAGGGTCTCACTCTAACTCAGGCTGACTTGGAATTCAGTATATAGTCTCAGGGTGGCCTTGAACTCACGGCGATCCTTCTACCTCTGCCTCCTGAGTACTAGGATTAAAGGCGTGAGCCACCACACCTGGCTTCTTTCTTTTAAAAAAAAAAAATTTATTTATTTATCTGTGGAGAGAGACAGAGAGAAGGAATTAGCACACCAGGGCCTCTTGCTACTGAAAACTCTAGATGCATGTGCCATTTTGTGCATTTGGCTTTACATGAGTACTGGGGAATTGAACCCAGGCCATCAGGGTTTTCAAGCAAGTACCTTAATTGCTGAGCCATCTCTTCAGCTGTTATTAGTATATAGGCCATCTGAGGTTTGTGTTTGGGGGAAGAATTATAGCAATATTCTAATTTTGCAAACTGATAAAATTTGATAGACAAAAGGCAAAATTCTAATATAAAATTATTTTAATGCTAGAATTCTATTAATCAATCCATCAGTCAATTCAATATCTAACAGTAGTACTTCCTGCCCAAACCTTTACTGTGTGCTGAAGATATACCATTGATCAAGGCCAGCTGAGTCCTTGCTTTGAGGGGGTGGCATATCAATCAGGAAGAAAGAAAATCAAGGCCTATTTAGCCTTGGGACTCACTCAATCCTTCAGACAAGCCTGTTAATTGTCCATGTATATGCAGGACATATGCAAAAGAGAGAGGCTCAGAAAAATTTAATAGTTTTTGGAAGGTCACACAGCTAGTAAATACAGTACTCCAAATCAAACCCAGCAATAAAGACCAAGTGCTGAGGCCTGGCTCACTGTGTAAAAGTATTTGTTTGCAAGCATGAGGACCTGAGGTGGAAACTTAGCATCCGTATAACAAACAAAAAGCTAGGCATGTCCACATATACTCACACCATACACACGCACCATACATACTACACATGCACATGCCAAGAAAAAGACTGTTCTTTTCACATACCATACTGTATGTTCCACTATGAAAATGCCAAAAATTGGGCTGGAGAGATGGCTTAGAAGTTATGGCATTTGCCTGCAAAGCCCAAGGGCCCATGTTGGACTCCCCAGATTCAAAGTAAGCCAGATACACAAGGTGGTGCACGCACAGGGTCATGCATGCACACAAGGTGGCACATGTGTCTGGAGTTCAAGTGCAGTGGCTGGAGGGCCTGTCTCTCTCTCTCTCTTGTTCTCTCTCTCTCATTAAAAAAAAATACTAAAAATTATGAGTACCTGCTAGTAATTTTATTCCTTCTTGGCCTGTTTCCAAAACTAAAACAGCTGGATAACTATTCTTATCCTGTCTCAGGCAACACTTTAAGACCCAAAAGCCCTATAAAATGTTTAAAAGCTGTTTTTAGTTATTTAGCTTAATCTTATAAGTGAAAAAACATATGGATTTTTAATAATAATGGGTTTATTATAATAATGTATTGATATGAAAATATTCTAATCCAATGTGGTTGCATTTTGACAAATGGCTATTGATACGTTTCATTTTATTAATTAACAGTAGGCTCAAGCTTACAAGAACAAAGATTAGGGCAAACTTCTTATCCAGTGAGGATCTTCATGTCTACTGGGTGAAAGTAGCATATAAATAGGTAAATTATGAAAATATACTGTAGCACATATTCATGGTCCAGTCAGGTCTAAGCATATTCTGAGCTTCCTGTGACAAGGCTGTCTTTTGTCTTTTAACTGTTTCTCAAACTTGGAAAGCCTCTAGGCAGCTAGTTAAAAAACAAAGCATTTCACTCTTGTGGAGGAAGATTTTTCTGGAGATGGGGCTCAGACTCAATAAAAAAAATCCCCTCATCTTGCAAATCCTACTTAGACTAGCAAGTGAAAAAGACCAACTGGTAGCAGTCAGATAGTCTGTATGTGTTACTTTTCTCGTTGCTGTGACAACGTACCTGACAAAAGAAGCATAAGGAAGGAAGGAAAGAAGGAAGGAAGGAAGGAAGAAAGGAAGGGTTTATTTTGGCTAGTGGTTTAAGAAGGTATACAGTCCATCATGGTGGGGGAAAGTACAGTGGCATGAGTGTGAGGCAGCTGGTCACATTTCCTCAGGGGTCAGGAAGCAGAGAGTGGACCAGAAGTGGGGCCATGCTACAGAACCTGAAGGTTCTTCCCCAGTGGCTTCCTCCAGCAAGGGTCCATCTCCTTAAGATTTCAGAAGCTTCTAAAAACAATGCCACCAGCTGGTGACCAAGTGTTCAAATAGAAGACTTAAAAAAAATTTATTTGAAAGAGAAAAAGAGAGAAAATGGGGTGCAACAGGGCCTTTATGCACTGAAAATGAACTCCAGACACATATACCACCTTGTGCATCTAGCTTTACATGGGCCCTGGTGAATTGAACCCGGATCCTTAGGCTTTGTAGGCAAGTGCCTTGACTGCTAAGCCAATTCTTCAGCCCACAGAAGACCTTTGTGGGGATATTACACATTCAAAATACAACAGGCTCTAAAGAAAAACAGCTCTTAACAGTGCTAACAAAGCTATGGTTCTGTTCTATCATCAAAGACAAGGATCCAAGCACACTTAGAGAACTAGGTGTGGCATGGGTGGGAAAAGGCTGATTGAAAGTCGTCAGAGCAGATATAGATGACAGATTGTTACACATTATGTCTGTGGGGGGAACATTTTGGCTGATAGTTTTCCCTGTGATATCATTTAAATCTGTTAGTGGAGTGCTGGGGAGATGCCTCAGCCTTTAAAGGTACTTACTTGCAAAGCCTGTGGTCCATACGTGGATTCCCCAGATGCACACAGTGGTACATGCATCCGGAGTTCATTTGTAGACACAAGAGGCCCTGTTGTGCTTATACACATTCCTTCTCTGCTCACAAATAAAATATTTTAGGGCTGGAGAGATGGCTTAGTGGTTAAAGCGCTTGCTTGCAAAGCCTAAGGACCCATATTCAACTCCCAGATCCCTAGTAAGCCAGATGCACAAGGTAGCACATGTATTTGGAGTTTGTTTGCAGTGGCAGGAGGCCCTGGTATACCAATTCTTTCTCTCTCCTCATAAAAAATATTTTAAAAAATCTGTTAATGCCGAGCACGGTCGTGCACGCCTTTAATCTCAGCACTCGGGAGGCAGAGGTAGGAGGGTCACCGTGAGTTCGAGGCCACCCTGAAAATACAGAGTGAATTCCAGGTCAGCCTAGACTAGAGTGAAACCCTACCTCGAAAACAAACAAACAAACAAATCTGTAATGGATGACACTCAAATCTGAGGCATCTAGTTGAGCCAATGATCAGAGCACAGAATTCTAGACTGAACTTTAATAAAGTCCAGTATGTATAGAAGAATTACTATGGCTGAAGAGGACCATAGGGGACAAAGGGATGGGTGCTCTGAAGACTTTGAGAACAGTAGCAGTCTATGATAGACTGAACTTTCATTTGTATTGCAGGCTGGCCTGGCACCCTCTAGCAACTTTAGAGGTGTATAGTATTTAACAACTGAATAGATAAAGGAATGAATGGCCATCATGTTGATTCAAGATGTAATTGAGGAATGAAAACTTGCTCACTCTAGCTCAGGCTGACCTGGAATTCACTATGTAGACTCAGGTGAACTCACAGTGATCATCCTACCTCTGCCTCCCAAGTGCTGGGATTAAAGGTGTGCGCCACCACACCTGGCTATCATTACCAGATTTTTTTGACCACTGATTCTACCAGCCTTCTTTGAATATGAACTTGGGAGGTAGTAAGTTCTTACAGGCCAGTTTCCTCTAGGATTGTTCCCATTCCTGTCTCCACCCTCTCTGCCCAGAAAGATATCCTAAGTACTATCAAGAAGCCTGATGAAATTCAGGCTGCATTTTGGGTATGTGTGCATGGTGGGGGGGGGGGCGTGAGTGGTGGGATAGAATGGTAGGTAGGCAGAAAAGAAACCATTTTCTTAGAAGAATTATACATGGTTGATTTTTTAGAAATAAACTCAATGTTTACCTAATTGGACAAACATGGATTCATTGGGGAAGTTTGGAAAGTACAAAAGGGCACAAGGAAGGAAATGAAATTTACTTTTCCTGCCATTACTCATTACCTAGAGATATTATGTCAATCTTTTTTTTTTTTTTTTTTGTGGTTCTGAAGATCAAACCTAGGTCCTCAGGCATGACGCTAGGCTGGATCATTAGATTTGTATCTTATAAAATAGAATAAGCAAATATACTATCCTGATATGTTTTTAACTTTTATCACTACATAATAGCCATGAATACATCTTATGTTGTGAAATATTGCACTATAACATGATTTTCAAATATATGCATTATAATCCATGAAAGAATGAATGTACTAGATTTTGTCTGACAAGTTTCTTATAAACTATTTGGGTTACTTTCCTTTTTCTTTTTCTTTTCTCTCATGAGTAATGCTACACTAAGTACCTTTTAGTCTTTGTGTATATCTATCTCTGAGTACTTGTGGCATGCTTACTTCTTCAGGCCTTTGATTCATAGGACCAAATGCCCTCTGGAATAATTGCACCACAATATTTGAGGTTTTTTTTCCCCCTCAGATGTGAACCTTACTTTTCATCTGCAATGACATTGTTTGTTTTTAATCAGCCTTGGTTATCTGAAGCTGAAAATACTACTCTCCTAGCTTTGGGAAGAAAAGAGGTATTAAAGATGTCTTGGGTGTTTCCTTCCTGGACTGAGGGCCTTAGCCTCTGGTCTAAATGGGAAATGACTCCAGTTTCCACCGCGATGACCTCTACAGCCTCCGCACAGCTGTCTTCAGTTGTTGTCCATTTGCTTTAGGGATTTTTTTTTTTCTAGAAGTTAAATTTATTTCTGTGGAGGCTAAAACTAGTAACTTCACCATATTTTTGATATGAGCCTCATTAGAATAAAGTTCTAGAAGGATGGCAAGTAGTTCCCACCCAAATTGCACAATAGTAAGAAGTGGGTTGTGAAGAGCTGGGGACATCAGCATTTGCAGCTGTAAACGGCCTTTCTCCTAGTCCTTCTCAATTCAATCTGGGCTTGGCATTTCCTTTTTATGTCTTGACAGTGTGTGTGTGAGTGTGTGTGTGTGTGTGTGTGTGTGTGTGTGTGTGTGTGTTTATACCTGATTAAATCAAAAACACATGAAACTCTGGTTCAAAATTCCACAACCACACCAACATAATACACACACACACACACACACACACACACACCCCATTTAGGGAAAGTTTACTGACTTTCTTTTCTTTTTTTGCTTATAAAAATGAAAAACTTGCAGAATCTTTAACTTGTAATGGTATTATTGGGTGTTATAGGTAAGAGAGGCAAGCCAAACTGTGTGAAAATTAAGTTTTTCTTCTTCCTCCGTTTCAGTGAAAATCATGCTGCTGAGCATGCACATTCTGCCTGACTTCTAACCACATTCACGGTGCTGCCAGAGTGGGTTAAAACTTCCTGAGGAAGGCAGGCAGTGGCCAGGGGAGGAGTGGGGATCTTTGGCCATTTTTTCCATGCTGTCAATGTTAAAATGACTGTTGTTTTAATTGTTTTGAAATATCTATTGGAGAAATATGCAATGTGGTCTTATCTGAGCGTCCTCTGTCCGTCTTAATCATGAATGTATAAACATAGACTCAAGGCTTGGGAGGTCAATATTATAGGCAAAGGTATAAACCTGTTTTTTTTTTTTTTTTTTCCTGCGGGTTCCTGGAACATTTGTGGTGCCTGAGACATACTTGGAACCTGACAACTGGGAGAAAGGGTTTCTTTTGTGATTGCTGGAGGCTTTGAGACCATTTTCACAAGGAGAGAGAATTCATGAAGTCATGAAAATATTTATTTATTTATTTGTCACAGAGTCTCAAGTAGCACAGGCTGGCCTCAGACTTACTATATAGTCAAGGATGATCTTGAACTCCTTCCTGATCCTCTTGCCTCTACTTTTCAAGTGCTGGGATTACAAGCCTGTGTCACCACACCCAGCTGCTGTTTCCTTTTAAAAGCATTGAGGTGGCAGCACCAACATCTGGGGATTTATTTAAATATTCTGGTTCTTCGAATTGCCCATTTCCTCTGTGTGATTTATTTATTTTTCCGAGGGGTCTAAATTTCCACTTTGTGTCTTCCCCCTGTGAGTGATGTTATACTCCTTATTTTAGCATTTAAGTTGCTTGGTATTGAGGGCATAAGTAAAGCATTATTACAAATGCTGTAATTGGGGCTTTGGGTACATGGAGAATATGTCAGATGTGACTTGCAAAGTGATTTTTATGTATTGAACAAGTTTCATTATTTTAAACTTTCCTTATAATTAAAGACACAAGTGGCTAAAAAAAAAAAGCCCCTAGTGTCTCTTTTTTAAAATAGTAATTAAGCAATAAGGTTGACTTAATGCTTGAGTTAAGCAAAACTGCCATCCTTTTTCCTGTTTAGAATTTCAGAAATCATGAGACTTCCTTCTTTCTTTTTTGTCGCCCTCAACCTGCAGTGTCTCAAAGGGTGAAAATGTCCATGTGGTAGAGGGAGGTGGTGGGTAGGACACTGATCAGGAACCAGAAAAGTGAAACTAGGTTGGTTTCTTTCTTTAGAAGAATACAGTGTGCATTTATTGAGGGGTGAGCGATCTAGACTGATGCAGCCTTTTCCATGGTTACTTTAGAATATCGTTGGACTAGAAGACAGGATAGCACTTGTAGCTTCCTGGACTGTCAGCACAGCTGTGCGTCTTTTACTGCTTTACTTGTTATTATTATATATAAAAAGATATGGCTTTAAATATTCAGGATTGAGCTTTTTTTTTTAAACTAATTAAACTGTGTTTTCCTATGTAGTTTGCCATTTCTTAATCAGTTAAAATAAAAGCTATATTGGTTGGTGAGTACACAAAATATAGCTGAATCTACTTGGTTTATTTAGCAGGCATTTCAGGATATTGTAGTTCTTCAGTGGGCTATAAATAATGATTGTTGCTATGCAGCATTGGATGGGTAGAAGATAGGGGCTGGACATCAATGCAAATTTAGTGGCATAACCTGCCAGTTGTGTATTTAAATAGAATCCTGTTGTCAGTTTGAATCTACTCATTTGCCCTCATCTCATAAAAGTAGGTGGCAGAACACAGTAAATTCTGGCTAAAAGAGCTGCCTAGTTTATTTGAAGAGTAGTTCATTGAGATTTGCAGGCCACGTCTCCTCCATTAATTTCATCTCTGCTTACTAGATAAATTACAATATACTCTGGATTTTTACCTCCTCCACATTGAATGCTTGTTGTTATTATGATGTGAAGTGAGACTATGACAGCTGACTGTCTAGAGGGTCAATCTGTACTCCAATACTTGAATTTCTCTACTTTGTGCTTTTTTTTCTGAATACTTGTCTTTTTGTGGTTCCAGGGATGGAACAGGAGGCCTCATACATACTATGCAAGCAATCTACTGCTGGAGTCTCTTTCTAGTTTAGATGGAATTAACATATATCTAGGCCTGATAAAATTAACTCTGAAGGAGAGGAGCTCTCCAGGCCCTCATTTTCTGAAATGTCAACTTTCCTAATATTGATGAATATTTTTGGGTACAGTGGTACCTTGAAATCTGTCAGCAAATGCTGCACAGTACCTACCGAGGACATGATGCCCTGTAAGGAAAAGATAGGTATGACGTCTCTCTATGTAATATGATACTGTGCAACGAGTCTCCTCACTTGTAGTTTAGTGTTGAGGTCCCGAATGATATTTGGTTTGTGACACACAGAGCCAAAGCAAGGCTTTTGGTAGCAAGAGGACAAGTCAGTCTGATACTCTGTTGTATTAAGCTTAGTTGATTAATGAGAGAGAGGGAGTTTTTTGTTTTTTTTTTTTTTTGGTTTTTCGAGGTAGGGTCTCACTCTGGTCCAGGCTGACCTGGAATTAACTCTGTAGTCTCAGGGTGGCCTTGAATTTACGGCGATCCTCCTACCTCTGCCTCCTGAGTGCTGGGATTAAAGGCGTGCACCACCATGCCCGGCTGAGAGGGAGTTTTTTTTAAAAAAAATTGTTATTTATTCGAGAGTGAGAGAGAAACCATAGAGAGAGAGAGAGAGAGAGAGAGAGAGAGAGAGAGAATGGGTGTGCCAGGGCCTGCAGCCACTGCAAATGAACTCCAGATGCCTGTACCACCTTGTGCATCTGGCTTACATGGGTCCTGGGGAATTGAACCTGAATCCTTTGGCTTTGCAGGCAAGTGCCTTAACCACTAGCCAATTTCTCCAGCCTGAGAGGGATGTTTTTGATTGTCTTGGTGAGAGCTGTTTGATGGGAGCTGGGTACTGTGAGAACAATTTGGGGGGAGTCTGAGCCCATTGGAATAATTCTATGTCTCATCTGACTCTGGTAATCTTTGATTATCATTAACACAGTACCAGGCTCTTTATATAAGGGTCCGTTTCTGCTAAGCCATGTGGGTCTCTTCTCTTCATTTGGCTGTTCATCCTTGGGTTTGGGTCACAACCTTTGGAGAGGGGGTAGAAAAAAAAGGGCAGAATTGGCAATTATCCCAGTGATCTATATTTTATTAATGAAGGTCTACTTTGGGGGAGGAACTGTGCCTGTGGCCACTTTGTGAGAAGGATGAATAATGATACCTCAAGCCGTTTCTTTTTTGACCCAGAAGAGGATATGAAGAGTAATTAGTTCCAAGGGCACAGTCAAAAGTATAAGATTTGCACCCAAGCCAACTACTTTATTTGCATATCAAATAAATGGCAGTTGTGCTTGATGTCTCAAAATTTCTAGTTATCCTAATCAGTAAAGAAAATGAAACCAGATGTTTTCATTCTAGCTTTAAATCGTGTTGTTATTAAAATAAAAATCAAGTTTTTAAAAGTATTCTTCTAAATCCAATCTAATCATTTCTCCAGATAGAACTCTCAGCAAGGCCAATGGCCTGTTGAGGGTGATGGAACCTGGTGTTTTACGGAATTTAACAGTTCTCTGTGAGCTACATACAAATTTCATCTATGTGCTATTTTTCTGTATTTCTTCAAGTGCTATTTTTGTTGTGGTTCCAGTGATTCTCATCCAAAACACAGCAGCATCATGTCATGGAAAAACACTGAACTGGCAGTCCAAAGAATCAATTCTTGTTGCAGATCTTTCGTCAAATGAAAAGACGCGCGCTTCTGGAAAATCGCTTTCACTCCTGACCTCAGTTCCATCCGCTCTGTCAGACTGCCACGTAAGGCCCTTCTGAACTTCAGGCGCTTCAAATCTTGGCTACAACATACATGTGATGGTCCACTCAGTGCTTGCTCATCTGTAGAAACTGGGCATCTCAAGCTCAAGCAGGACAACCCTACTTTCCATTTAGAAGTGAGTGTCTGGCTTGGGATAGAGCGTAGTGATAAAACACTTGCCTAGTATGAGTGAGGCTCTGTGTTCAGTCCCTAGCCCTGAAAGAAGAAAAGGAAAGAAAAAGGAAGAAAGAAAGGGAAGGAGGAAGATTGGCTCATGACAGTTTGAAAGCATTAAAAAAATAAACACTAGGGCTGGACAGATGGTTCAGTGGTTAAGGAACTTGCCTGCAAAGCCTAATAACCTGGCTTCAATTCTCAGTGGCTGGAGGCCCTGGCACATCCATATTCTCTCTCTTTTTCTCTCTCTCTCTGCTTGCAAATAAATAAATAAAAATATAAAAAAGAAAATATTACTAAAAAAATTCTAGAATGTAATAAATATACAATTTTTTTAACTTTTTAAAAAATTTTATTAACATTTTCCATGTTTATAAAATATATCCCATGGTAATTCCCTCTTTCCCCACCCCCACACTTTCCCATTACAATTTTTAAAGATCTAAGTGTCTTGCTAGGCATGGTGGCTCATGTCTTTAATCCCAGCACTCAGGAAGCCAACGTAGGAGGGTAGCTGTGAGTTTGAGGCCAGCCTGAGACTAAATAGTGAATTCCAGGGCAATCTGGATTAGAGTGAGATCCTACCTCAAAAAAACAAACAAACAAACAAACAAAATAAATAAATAAATAAATAAATAAATAAATATAATAAAATATAAATTCTGTTTTAAGAATAATATTTGATATTTTAATCTGATATACTAGTAATCTGTGTTAATTCCAGAAAATTTGCAAAATTCAGAAAAAGTAAACATTGACCTTCACTTAGAACTAACTCATAATATTTTTGTTTTCGGGTTTTCTATATTGTTCTTTTATCTCATGTAGGTATGATTTCTTTCTTTTTTATTTTTATTTTTGGTTTTTCGAGGTAGGGTCTCACTCTGGCTCAGGCTGACCTGGAATTCACTATAGAGTCTCAGGGTGGCCTCAAACTCACAGTAATCCTCCTACCTCTGCCTCCCGAGTGCTGGGATTAAAGGCGTGCACCACCATGCCCAGCGATTTATTTCTTTAAAAGCTAGAACCATACAGTTTGTAGTATTTTACATTATTTCTCTTACTTGAGAAAACATTGTGAATTGCTTCCTATATCCTTATTCTGAAATATAATTTTTAAAAGCTCATCTTTTTTTTTTTTTTTTAGAAAAATATCTGGAAGGTCAGGTCTTAGGATTTTGTGACTCTGGAAGTCAATTGGGTTATTGCTGTTTATTTTCCTTAGAAAAGAAAACACATGCAGGTGATGTTTTAAGATATATGGCCAATGCCATTTTTTCTACAGCCTTCCTCTGTGGAGGTTCAGTTTATGGCAGTGGAATGCAGTTATAACTAGTCACAAAGGAGCTGAGGTTGTGGAGTAATGGGGGGGCTGGCACTCCCCTAAACCAGACGCTTGCATTTCTCTCCTTGCGCTGTACTGATACTGAAGTACTCGGGGAAGGTAACGTAGTCCTGACAGCCTGCACATCTTGTAAGTGGCTGTGTAACTGAGCAGTTATGAGTTGAGTCCTAACTTCCATGACATGTTGGTGACCTGATGAGACCTTACTTAGCAGATGATCACATTTGACTAGAAAGAATGGCTAATGCTGAATAGGCAAGACTTTTATCGCTATTTGTTTAAATCTCTCCAGTTATAGAAAAACCCTGGTCCCAATATGGTATAATGCAGAACCTGTATGTTTTTGTTTCCTTTCATTTATTCATTCAGCAAATATTTATTGAACATGACTTTGTGCCATTTTAGTTTAGGGTGGTAGAAGTTGGAGGAGTCAGACCAGGAGACAAGTACAAGGAGCCCACCCCACATCTGGCACCCCTGGATTCTGCATAGCAATGTGAAGGCCTCCATCAGGATCTGTGCTCTGGGCTCCACAGTGGGAGGTAAGGCCCATCTGTGCTATCATTGCAGCCTGAGCTGTCTTTCAGTTCAGGGAAGTTGGACAGAGACAAAAGCAAAATTCTGATATTAACAGTCTCCCTCTCCTCATCCATCTTGATTCTTGAATTTCATTATGATACTAATACCTTCAGTCATTTATTTTACAGATGGCAGCAATTTGTTCTTGACAACTGATCTAAAATACCTTTTCAATCAGTGACTGAGACCAACGTCTCTACACAATAGGATGGTAAATTAAAGACACATTCCAAATGCACACAGCTCACAAATGTATGCAGGAACACGCACACAACTGTCTACTAAGTCACCCTTTCTTGGTTCTTAAGAATACAACTTGACCTACAGTTGAGAAATAGCAAACTAAACCATGTATACTTGGGGAAAAAGTATGCCTTAAGAAAGAAAAGGCTTGGGTGGAACTGTAATATTTGACAAATTAGACCTTGTAGAATGCTCCACTTTGTGCAAGTGGGCATGGTAGAAATGGTATCCTGTAAGGTGTAACTAGTGTGTGACTGTATCGAGTCCATAAAGTAGGGAAGGCTTCACGTTTGGTTTTATACATCCCCTTCTTTCTTAAGGTGTCCTGTCATAATCAATGGTAAGAAGTTTAACAATACACATGGGAATGCACTCATTCTTGTATTTTTATTTGATAAATTTAAAAAGCTGCTGCATTTCCCATCATAACAGTTTTCTCTTTCAGTCTCTCTCTCTCTTTTTTTTTTATTTCAAAGTAGGAGCTCATTCTATAGCTCCAGACTAGCCTTGAATTCACAGCTATCCTCCTATCTCTGCCTCCCAAGTGCTGGGATTAAAAGCATTGCTACCTCATCCAGCCCATTATAACCATTTAAAAAATTTATTTATTTATTTGTTTGAGATAGATAGATAGATAGATAGATAGAGAGAGAGAGGGAGAGGGAGAGAATGGACACACAAGGGCCTCTAGACACTGCAAACAAACTCCAAACACATGCCCCACCTTATGCATCTGGCTTATGTGGGTCCTGGGAAATTGACCCTGGGTCCTTTGGCTTTGCATACAAGTGCCTTAATTGCTAAGCCATATCTCTACCCCTCTTTTTTTTAAAAAAGAAAAAATATATATGTTTTTTATTGACAACGTCTATATTTACAGACAACCAACCATGGTATTTCCCTCCCCTCCCCCACTTCCCTCTTCATAACTCTGCTCTCCATCATATCCTCTCCCTCTCTGCATTAATCTCTCTTTTACTTTGACGTCATCATCTTTTTCTCCTACTATGAGGGTCTTGTGTGGATATTGCTAGGCACTGTGAGGTCTTGGATATCAAAGCCAATTTCTGAATGGACAGTTGTAAGGAGTGGTTCCCTTCCTTTGTCTCTTACATTCTTTCCACCACCTCTTCTGCAATGGACCTTGTGCCTTGGAGGGTGTGATAAAGATGTTACAGTGCTGGACACTCCTCTGTCACTTCTCAGCATTATGTTGCCTTTTGGGTCATCCCAGTGGTCACTGCCATCCAAAAAGAAAAGCTTCTCTAACCACAAGTGAGATTAGCATTAATATATGAATATGAATGTTAAGTGTAGTGCATTCAGGGCAATTTGGTGAGAGTAATATAGGCATTTATCCAGACAAGAGCAGGCTTTATACCCCTAAGGCTCATGACCACCCTGCCATAGGCTTTCTTAAAAAATTTAATTACCACACTTTATTCACTCTTTACACATGTTAATTAGGCCAAGTCCTTTCTTTTATCCTTTCAACTAGCCTAGCCCCTGAAGCACTCACCTATGATGTCACTTGGTCCTTGGGCTTTTGATTAGGTTTTCAGTACCAGGCATGTATTCCCTCCCATAGTGCTGGCCTCCAGTCCAATTGTAGAATAGTTGGTTTCCCCCAGAGCAGACATGCCACTATTATACTCATTCAGTCATTTGGCCTGTCTGGTCAAACTTGAGGCTTCCACTGCCCACTGTTTTCACTGCTGATGACTTCTGTCTCCCATAAGGCTGCATACAGAGTAGCCTTTTCCAGCTTTCAGTTGCCTAGGCTACAGGGAGAAGGTTTTCTGCTCAGCATCAGTTTGATTTCTCAGTGACTTTGCTGCTCAGGCATGTGAAGTCTTCAGCAATAGGGTCTTACTATCTCTTTCTCATGGGAAATCAAGGGCCTTGGCAATAGCCTATAATGTTTTGGAGGTAATAGGGACATCCCTGACCAACAACTCACTGGACAGTATCCCATCTCTGGCACTGAAAGTTTTTTAGTAACAATGTATGGCTTCTGGATGTGCCATTATTCAAGAAAGTAGATTTTCATATGTCTTATTCAGAATATCTTGAATTTTGATTGATTCTCCCCTTACCCTTCTTTTATACAATACCTTCCCCTGACCTTGCTTCGGCCTTTCCCCTCCCTGTAATCTGTTCTTCTACTTACATATATACAATAACATCCCCCAAAGTCCTTCCCTCTCCTCCGTCCCATAGCCTTTTTCTAGCTTACTGGCCTCTGTTATTGATTTTTGGTTCTAGCTCACACACAAGTCTATACATTTGTAGCTAGGATCTACATATGAGAGAGAACATGTGGCATTTGGCTTTCTGAGCCTGGGTTACCTCACTTAGTGTAATCCTTTCTATATACATCCATTTCCCTGTGAATTTCATTTTTCTTTACTGATAGAACTCCATTGTGTAAATGTACCACATCTTTATTATCCACTCATCTGTGGAATGACATCTAGGCTGGTTCCATTTCTTAGCTATTGTGAATAAAGCAGCAATAAACATGGTTATGCAAGTATCTCTAAGGTAGAGAGAAGAGTCATTAGGATATATGCCTGGGAGTGCTATAGCTGGATCATATGACAAATCTATTTTTAGCTGTCTCAAGAACCTCCACATTGCTTTCCACAATGGCTGTACCAGATTACATTCCCACCAACAGTGTAGAAGGGTCCCCTTTTACCACATTCTCACCAACATTTATTTTCATTTGTTTTCTTGATGGTAGCCATTCTGAGAGGAGAGAGATGGAATCTCAAGGTAGTTTTAATTTGCATTTCCCTGATAGCTAAGGATGTAGAACACATTTTTAGATGTTTATATGGCATCTATATTTCTTCTGGTGAGAACTCTCTATTTAGTTCCATATCACATTTTTTCTCGATTTTTATTAACATCTTCCATGATTATAAAAAATATTCCATGGTAATACCCTCCCTCCCCCCACTTTCCCCTTCTCCATCATATCCCCTCCCCATCTCAATCAGTCTCTCTTTTATTTTGATGTCATGATCTTTTCCTCCTGTTATGATGGTCTTGTGTAGGTAGTGTCAGGCACAATAAGGTCATGGATATCCAGGCCATTTTATGTCTGGAGGGAGCACGTTGTAAGGAGTCCTATCCTTCCTTTGGCTCTTACATTCTTTCCACCACCTCTTCTGCATTAGACCCTGAGCCTTGGAAGATGTGATTGAGATGTTACTCAGTACTCCAGTCACTTCATTCCAGCACTATGATACCTTCTGAGTCGTCCCAAGGTCATTGCCATCTGAAAAGAGAAGATTCTCTACCCAAAGTGAGAGTAGCATTAATAAAAGCGTATGAGTATTAAGAGAAGTGCTTACTGGGCAGTTTGATAAGCATAGTATATACATTTATCCAGACATCAGCAGATGTTACACCCCTAGGGCTCATGACTACCCCTGTTTTAAGTTTTCAGTATCAGTGATGTATTCCCTCCCATGGAGCGGGCCTCCAGTCAAATTAGAGGGCAGTTGGTTTCCACCATGATAGCTGAGCCACTATTGTACCTGTTGGCTCCTTTG
This sequence comes from Jaculus jaculus, assembly GCF_020740685.1. Classification (NCBI taxonomy): domain Eukaryota; kingdom Metazoa; phylum Chordata; class Mammalia; order Rodentia; family Dipodidae; genus Jaculus; species Jaculus jaculus. The sequence goes on along the minus strand of NC_059108.1, from coordinate 24,546,309 downwards.
GCCTGGCTGGCCAATTGTAAGGTTTGTAGTGTCCACTGTTGAGTATCTTCTCTGGTGGTCTCTCTTTCTCCCATTAAACTGCATGTAGAATGGCTTCTTCCAGTTTTCTGTCAGCTGGTCTACATGGAGGAGGTTATCAGCTCAGTTCCAGCAGGATTTCTCAGTGGCCTTACAGCCCAAGTATGTGGAGTCTTCAGCAATAGGATCTTACCATCTATTCCTTGTGGGAAACCAAGGGCCTCAGCAATGGCCTTTAGTGTTTTGGGGGCATCAGGGATCTCCCTGGCCAATAGCTCACTGGAAGGTATCCCATCCTTGGCACTGAAATTTTTCTAGCAATGATCTAAGGCTCCTGAGTGTTTCATTGTTCAAAACTGGAGGATTCCATATGATTTATTTATATCCTCTTAGATTTTGATTAGCCCTCCATCCACCTTTCCTTTACTCAATCTCTTTCCCTGACCTCACTTTGCATAGCCCATTTTTTAATTGGGTTGTTTGATTTCTTCTTGTTCAGTTTTTTTGAGTTCTTTGTATATTCTGGATATTAATCTTCTATCAGATGTGTAGCTGGCAAAGATTTTCTCCCACTCTATAGGTTGTCTCTTTGCTCTATTCACAGTGTCCTTTGCTGTACAAAAGCTTTGTAATTTCAGGAGATCCCAGTGGTCGATTAGTGGTTTTATTTTCTGAGAAATTGGGGTTATATTCAGAAAGTCATTACTTATTCCAATATGTTGAAGAGTTTCCCTTACCTTTTCCTTGAGCAGTTTTAGAGTTACAGGTCTGATATTAAGGTCCCTGATCCACTCAGGTTTGATTCTTGTGAATGGAGAAAGACAAGGATCTATTTTCATTTTTCTACATGTAGATATCCAGTTTTCCCAGCACCATTTGTTGAAGAGGCTGTCTTTTCTCCAATGAATATTTTTGGCATTTTTGTCAAAAATCAGATGGCTGTAGTTGCCTGGCTTAACATCTGGGTACTCTATTCTGTTACACTGCTCTACATATCTGTCTTTGTGCCAATACCATGCTGTTTTTGTTATGATGACTTTGTAACATAGCTTAAAATTGGGTATGGTGATACCACCAGGCTTATTTTTATTGCTCAAAATTGTTTTGGCTATTCAAGGCTTTTTGTGCTTCCAAATGAATTTTAGGATTATTTTTCTATTTCTGTGAAGAATGCCATTGGAATTTCAATGAGGATTGCATTAAATATATAGATTGCTTTTGTAAGATTGACATTTTCACAATATTAATTCTTCCAATCCAAGAACATGGAATGTCTTCCATTTCCTTGTGTCTTCTGTAATTTCTCGCTTGAGTGTTTTAAAGTCCTCATTGTAGAGATCCTACACTTTCTTGATTAAGTTTATTTCAAGGTACTTTTTTTTTGTGGCAGTTGTGAATGGAAGAGATTTCCTGATTTCATCCTCCACATGATTTTTGTTAGTATATAGGGAAACTACTGATTTCTGTGTATTTATTTTGTATCCTGCTATGTTGCTAAAAATGTTTATCAGCTCTAACAGTTTGCTGGTAGAATTTTTAGGGTGTTTTATGTATATAATCATATCATCTGCAAATAGTGATAATTTGATCTCTTCCTTTCCAATTTGTATCCCTTTTATGAGTGTCTCTTGCCTTATTGCTATAGCTAAGACTTCCAGTACTACATTAAATAAAAGTGGGGACAGTGGACACCCTTGTTTTGTTCCTGAATTTAGTGGAAAAGCTTCATTTTGTGTGTGTGTTTTTGAGGTAGGGTCTCACTCTAGCCCAGGCTGTCCTGGAATTCACTATGTAGTCTCAAGCTGACCTCAGACTCACAGCTGATGCTCCTACCTCTGCCTCCCAAGTAATAGGGTTAAAGGCATGCTCCACCATAACCATTTTTAACCGTACTATTCAGTAGATCTGTGCACCAGCTCTGGAGCTTTTCATTATGAGGAACTGAGATTATACTCAGTATCCAGGACTCCCTCATTTCCTTCCCTATGAAAACACTGCTTTGTGTGAATAGTAGCATGTGCTGTTTTGCTTCAACCAGTGGTATATAGCAAGGTAAAAATAAATAAAAAAAAAGTGAATCAGGAGTGAGTGCTGTTCTGGAGGCCAAATAAAATGTGCTCCAGAAAACCAGGGGCTGGAGAGATGGCTTAGCGGTTAAGCACTTGCCTGTGAAGCCTAAGGACCCTGGTTCAAGGCTTGATTTCCCAGGACCCATGTTAGCCAGATGCACAAGGGGGCACACATGTCTGGAGTTTGTTAGCAGTGGCTGGAAGCCCTGGCACACCCATTCTCTCTCTCTCTCTCTCTCTCTACCTCTTACTCTGTGTGTTGCTCTCAAATAATAAATAAAAATAGCAACAACAACCAAAAAGCCTTCTAAATATATGTTTATCCCCTGTGATTAATGCTGCTCTTGCTTTTGGCTTAGATAACCTACTTGTTACAGAATACTGGGGAGATCCAAGCCCCATCAGAATGACGAGAAGGAAAAGTCGGGAGCCAGGGCCTGCATGCACCACCTTGTGCAACTGGCTTATGTGGGTCCTAGAGAATCAAACCTGGTTCCTTTGGCTTTGCAGGCAAGTGCCTTAACCACTAAGCCATCTCTCCAGCCACATTCTCTCTCTCTCTCTCTTTTTTAAATTTTTTTATTTGAGACAGAGAAAGAGAGAGAGAGAGAGAGAGAGAGAGAGAGAGAGAGAGAGAGAGAGAGGTCATGCCAGGGCCTCTAGCTACTACAAACGAACTTCAGATGCATGTATCACTTTGTGAATCTGGCTTAGGTGGGACCTGGAGAATCAAACCTGGATCCTTAGACATTGCAGGTGAGTGCCTTAACTGCTAAACCATCCCTCCAGACTGCACATTCTCTTTTTTTAAAAAAAATATTTTTATCATTTATTTGCAAGCAGAGAAAGGTAGAGAGATGACAGACAGACAGAAACAATGGGTACACCAGGGCCTCTAGCCACCACAAATGAACTCCAGACACATGTGCCACCATGTGCATCTGGAGTTTATGGGTTCTGGAGAATTGAATCTGGGTCCTTTGTCTTCACAGTCAAGTGCCTTAACTGCTAAGCCATCTCTCCAGTCCCTCATTATCTTTTAATCATTTCCTTTAATGTTCAATTCACAAAATTCCTTTTTAATAAATATTTTTATTTATTTATTTGCAATCAGAGAGACACAGAAGGGAGACAGACAGAGAATAGATGGACCAGGGCCTCCAGCCACTGCAGATAGACTCCAGGTGCATGAGCCACTTTGTGCATCTGGCTTTAAGTGGGTACTGGGGAATAGAACTCTGGTCGTTAGGCTTTGCAGGCAAATGTCTCGAATGCTGAGCCATCTCTTCAGCCCCCACATGTATATCTTAAGCAATTGTAACAAGGACATGCTTTGGTAGGCAAGGAGGGGGTCTTGCTTTCAGTTTCTCATTATCTCTAACTTTGAACCATGTTGCTTACTTATCTTTTCTTTCTTTCTTTTTTCTTTTTTATTGTTTTTTGTTTTTTCAAGGTAGGGTCTCACTTTGGCTCAGGCTGACCAGGAATTCGCTATGTAGTCTCAGGGTGGCCTCGAACTCATGGCGATTCTCCTACATCTGCCTCCTGAGTGCTGGGATTAAAGGCGTGCTCCAGCTTATCTTTTTTTTCCAATAGAGATAACTGAACATTTTAACTTGGTGAACATTTGACAATTCGTGGGTCAGTCTGATATCCATGGAGCTTTCTACATTTTCTTTGTCCTTGCAAAATGTTGGGTTTCTGCCACCTGATTTGTTCTTAGGGACAGCAGCAGGTACTAGGGGTGGATTGCTCGTTTAAAGAGCATGAACAAGGGAGGGAAGGATGAGAAACCAGAAAGAGCTCAGCGCTTCTTGCATGGATAATGCAGGCCTTTTGGCTTCACTTACAATGGCAGCGTTGAGCTTGGTTTGGCCAGCAATCTGTACGTGCTCTGCCCTCTTTCAAATCAGAAAAGTCATGTGTTTCAGAAACGCATTTGGTTTAAAAAAAGAAAAAAAAAATCTGCTGGCAGGCTATCCCAATTCCCCAAACTAGTTTAGAAAGAGGCAAAGAGAGAAGGCGGCTGTGTTAGGTCCGCGGCAGTTACTTGCTCCTGCGCAGTACCACTAATCTTAACACCGCTGTGTCGTCGAGAGCACACGCGTGTTCGGAACACAGAGTTGGCCTGATAAAAGACACCGCACTGTGGGGCTTGCTGTGCTTGTTCTGCTTGGCTGAATCCATGTCTTCAAGTTTTGTTTTCAATTTTCATAGTAAAAAATGGTGAAAGCAAGGTGTTTGATTGCTGCAGAGATTTGATATGTCTGAAAGACCTGAAGCAGCAGTTCAGAATGCTACTGTCTTGTACAAAGGATGTAGAGTAACTCAGTGAGGGTAAGCAACAGCACCCCAAACCAACCCATCCCATGATGAGTACTCACCTCTGCCTCTCACAACAGAAACACTCATTTTAAAAATATTTAATTTATTTATTTATTTGAGAGAGAGATTGAGAGAGAGAATGGGCATCCCAGGCCTCCAGCCACTACAAACGAACTCCAGATGCCTGTGCCATCTTGTGCGTCTGGCTTATGTAGGTACTGGGATATTGAACCTGGGTCCTTAGGCTTCACAGGCAAGCACATTAAATGGTAAGTCTGATGTGATTGTGTATTTCTGTCTGTTCATGTTAACCAGAAATTCATGTGTTTAGAGTCACTGGATTTGTGGGAGAGTTTCTCACATGAATCCTGGTATAGTACTGGCTTATACTTTCTGTCTCTATGATGCATATCCTACTTAAAATGGCAGAAGAAGGAAATACCTGTGGATTGCTATTGATATAACATGGATACTTTGACTAAGACAATCATAAATCAGGTAAAGACAATCATATTTTAGTCTTTAAAAAAAGATATGTTTTCTATGCTTGTGCAGACTGAAAACTGTTGTAGGATTAAGAGGATAAGGGGAATGCCTGGGAAATGGATTTTAAAGGAGGAAAGGAATGATATATAGAGTTAAAGAGACATTATAAAATGTTAAAGGACCAATGTTTCAACACAAATGACATCCAAGTTATATAAAAGCCCTGTGTATGATATGTTGATTGTTATTAGTTTTTCACTTTCGCAGTCTCTGGGGACTATGTTGGCGTGGCTCTCTGGTTTATAGAGCACATTCAGCTGCCACAAGCCCTGGAGTTCTGTGGAACCGTGTGCTGAATCCCTGTTTACCTCATCCTTGTGGGCAAACATCTGCTTTTGTTTCTTACTTCTTAGAACTGCAGCTGGATTTCTGGAATTCTGTGGCCGTCTGGTATTTTCTCCTGCATATTAATATGATTACATTGCATGAAGCATTCTCCTTTTTCATTATGCTCCTAATATTTTAGATTATAAAACTATATAGGTCTATTATAAAATATTCAAGCTATCAAAATTGTAATGATTAACAACAATGATGAAAATGCTAGTAAATAATGGCTGAACTAACTGATGGCCATGTTGGTGGTTATCCTTGCAGATATCTCTCAATGCTATGTATGTAAGCAGATAAATATAACATATGGACATAAAAGTCAACACCACGCAATTTGAAGTAAATAACATACTATAAGAACCATATTATAACCTTTTTTTCCATGCTAATAACTATGAATCTACATCATTATGCTAATTGATACATTATGCATACTATGTATAAAATATTGCTTAGCACTTGGTAGGTCTTCAACCAATAGTATTAAGTAAATAAATACTAATTTGTTTAATCAAACTCTGGATTGGAAATGTAGCTCAGTGGTAAAGCAATTACCTAGCATCTGTGAGGACCTGTGTTCAATCCCCAGCACTGCAAACAAAATAAATAAATAAATAAATAAACTGAACCAAACCAAACCAAAGAACCAAAATCAACCAACTAAGCAAACAAAATCTTCAATCTCCTATCAGTGGACATGGTTGATTTCTGATTATCTCACTATTAAGAAAAATCATACTGTAATGAGTATTCTGCATTTTCTTTGTTTACATATACAATAATCTTCTTAAAACTTCTGAAGAATGGACTCAAAAGATAGAAACATTTCACTTTGTTAGTGATAAGCTTGCCATATTGCTGTGTGTCCTCATCATTTCAATTTTCACCATCATCAACAAACCCGAAGGTGTTCTTCCATACTCTCCCTATAGTCTCATTGCTGAACTCCCAATGTGAGCACACGATCATATTCAAACAAGTGATAATAAAACATTTATTTTTGAAAAATAAATGTTAGTTATATCCAATGATACTAATTTAGATACCTTTTAAATTTTAATTTAATTAATTAATTTATTTGAGATAGAGATGAGAGAGGAGGGGGGAGAGAGAAAATGGGCCATGCCAGGGCCTCCAGCCACTGCAAATGAACTCCAGATGCATGTGCCATGTGTACCTGGCTTACGTGGGTCCTGGGGAATTGAACCTGGGTCCTTTGGCTTTGTGGGCAAGTACCTTAACTGCTAAGCCATCCCTCCAGCCCTAGTTTAAATTCTTAATGCCAAAACACCATTACATGAACCTCAGTTTCTTGGTAATAATAAGGGGACCTGGTGTCACAGTGTGCTGTGCTCCTTTCTTCCTGAGAGGATTGGCCACCTGGCTTTTTAGTTTCAGTCAGACAAAAGTCCTCCTTGGCAAGTATTTGTAGGGTTAGACAACTAAAGACTGTACAGCAGAGAGGGCGAGTTCCAGTTAAGAAGTTGGATTAGTCACAGGGGTACTTAATCCACACATAGAGTACAGTCTTCAAACAAACTTCTTTGTTTTCATCTCGTATTATTTAAAAGGAAATAGTGAACAAATGATCTCAAGCCAACTACAAACCAAGTAGCAAGTGTCTCGTTAACAGATTTCTAAATTTCCTGAGTCTAAAGAGTATAAGTTTTGGAGACATTTTTTCCATTTTTAAAAAAATATATCCTAATTCCAAAATACGGATGGTATAAGAGTTACCATTTTACCTATTTTAAGTGTCCAGTTTAGTGGTATTAAATGTACACCACCATCCATTTCCAGACTTCTTTTCATCTCACAAAACTGAAACTCCGCCCCCTTTAGACACTGAAACACCATCCTCCCTCCCCCAGCACTGACATCTGCCAGCTATTGTACTTTCCATGCAGAGACTTTTTTTTTTAAGGGATATCTCTTTCTTTCCAAAATAAGGCAAAGATTCAGATATCAGGGATAGATTTAAGCACATGTCTATGCCTACCTGAACACACAGTATGACAGTCTTTTAACTATACATCTTGAACTGCACTTAAAAAAAAAAAAGATATAGCTGGGTGCTGGGGGTTCTTGCTTCTTATCCCACCAACTTTTTGAAGCCATAAGAATAACTTATTAAGGATTATGCAAAATACCCTCCTACAAATCCTGACATTATTACACTGCCCCCCAAACTTCAAAGCATCAGAAAAGATTTTTTTTTTTTTCTACCATGGACTCAGAGACTGAACTTGATCCTGCTGTCCCTGCATGTACAACACTGCCCTGGACTCTGGTGAAGACTTAAGTGCATGAAAGGATTCCAGGATCAAAAGGTTAGCTCTACAGGGAGCTGTGTCTGGCTTAAGCAATTCTTTTTTTTTTTTTTTTTTTCTTATTGACAGTGAAAACATTTTACGGTTCTTTTTCAAAGTTTTTCCAAACTTCTTCAAAAACGGGCTACTTGTGGAAAAGTCCAAAGGCATCTAATTGAACTGTATCTAGAGGAAACCAACAGGAAGGAACATTTCCAAAACACAGTGATAATGGTGAAACCAATTATAATTGAAAAAGAAAGGTATTTGATGTAGCAACTGAGGGAAAAATTGATTATGAGGCTTCAAGTGATTATTAAGCAGAATGTGGGATCAATTAAAACTCTTGAGTTTTTATTATCTTCTAGTGACTGAAGCTGGCTGTATAGTACAGTGTTTTGCATTTTATAAGATTTATAAACTAGGAAAAATATATACTATGGGCTGGAGAGATGGCGTAGCAGTTAAGCGCTTGCCTGTGAAGCCTAAGGACCCCGGTTCGAGGCTCGGTTCCCCAGGTCCCACGTTAGCCAGATGCACAAGGGGGCGCACGCGTCTGGAGTTCGTTTGCAGAGGCTGGAAGCCCTGGCGCGCCCATTCTCTCTCTCTCTGCCTCTATCTGTCTTTCTCTCTGTGTCTGTCGCTCTCAAATAAATAAATAAAAAATTTAAAAATATATTTAAAAAAAAAATATATATATATATATACTATAACTACATGGAATAGATATACAAATGATTAACTACTATGTAGTTAATTGCTTGGAAAGTAAATATTTCAAAAACAGACATTGTCTTAAAGAGAGTGATTAGATAGTATTTAAAATTTTTTTATTTCTATTATTTTATTTTGGGGGTTTTTTTGAAGCAGAGGCTCACTCTAGCTCAGGCTGACCTGGAATTCACTATGTAGTCTCAGGGTGGCCTTGAACTCATGGCGATTTTCCTACATCTGCCTCCTGAGTGCTGGGATTAAAGGCGTGTACCACCACACCTTTTTAATTGATAAGTTCCGTAAATATAAACAATGTACCATTATCATTATCTCCTCTCACTACCCTCCCTTCTCCTCCTCCCAAATCCCCTCTACTGAATCCCTTCTTCTTTCCAACTAGTCTCTTTCTATTTTGATGTCATCATTTTTTTTTGTCCCTGCTATTATGCAGGACTTATGTAGGTAGTATCAGCCACTGTGAGGTTATGAATATCAAGGCCACTTTGTGTCTGGAAGACAGTATTGTAAACATTCTTCCCCTTCCTTTGGTTCTTACATTCTTCCTGCCACCTCTTTCACCATGGTCCTTGAGTCTTGGAGGGTGGGATAATGATGTCTCACTTAGTGCTGAACACCTCACTGTCCCTTCTAAGCACTTTGGTAAGTTTTGAGTCACCCCAGTGGCTACCACCATCTGAAAAGATAAGCTTCTTTAACCAAAAGTAAGAGTAGAATTAATATATGGACATAAACATAAGTATTTAGGGAGTAGTTTGGTGGGCATAATATATCTATCTAGCCAGAAAACAGTAGTTTCATCCCTAAGGTTTACTACCTTCTAAGATACAGGATTTTCTAAAATTTATTCTTTTTTTTATTTTAAAAGAGAGAGAGGCAGAGAGAAAGAGAAAAGGGGTGCGCCAGGGGCTCCAGCTACTGAGAATGAACTCCAGATGCATGTGCCCCTTTGTGCACCTGGCTTATGCGGGTCTTGGGGAATCAAACCGGGGTCCTTAGGCTTTGCAGGTAAACACCTTAACTGCTAAGCCATTTCCCCAGCCCAAGATAGGGGTTTTTGATTAGGTTTTCAGTACCAGGCAGGAATTTCCTTCAGTGGAGCAGGAGGCCTCAATCAGAGAGCAGTTGATTTCCACATAACAGACATGCCACCATTGCACCCGTTGGTACATTTGGCCTGGCCGGCCAGCTATCAAGCTTGCAGGACCCTCTGGTTAAGACCACTAATAACTTTTATCTCCCAGCAGGCTGCCTAGGTATTGCCACTATCCTGACAGCTAGTCAATAGGGAGGAAGCTTCCAGCTCAGCTGCAGTTTGATTTCTTAGTGTCCTGCAGCCCAAGCATGTGGAGTCTTTAGCAATAGGGTCTTACTATTTAGTTCTGGTGGGCAACCAAGAGCGTTGACAATAACTTGTAATGTTCTGAGGGCATTAGGGGCCTCCCTAGACAACAAGTCCCTGGAAGGTATCCCACCTCTGACACTGAAAATTTTTTATTTTTATTTTAGAGAGAGAAAGAATAGGCACACCAGGGCCTTTCAGCTGCTGTGAACAAACTCCAGACATGTGCGCCCCATTGTGCATATATGACATTGCATGCTTGCCCTGCTGTACAATGCTGTACATCTGGCTACGTGGGACCTGGAGATTTGAACATGCATTCTTAGGCTTCGCGGGCAAGCGCTTTAACTGCCAAGCCATCTCTCCAGACCTGAAATTTTTCCTAATAACAATCTATGGCTTCTGAACACAACATTGTTCACATCCACAAGATACTTCTGCCCAAACCCTCTTTTTGTCAAAATATATATTAGCTAGAAAAGAAGTTGGTTTCCATATGGCTTATTCATAAACATGAAATTTTGATTAACCCTCGTCCACATCCTACTCCTCCATCCTCTCCCCTTGGATCATTTCTGCCCCAGTATTCTACTTCTCTGCTTATATATTATATATTATGTATTATATGTTATATATAGTATTTTTGAGGAAAGTGAAATGTTATTCTATATATGTTAGAATATCTGAGAATTAACCTTTGGCTCATTCACTCATTCATCAAATATTTCTTATCACTTGTTATATGCTAAAGTTAATCTAACAGTTTTAAAAAAAATCCTCATTGGAGCCAGACATGGTGGTGCACGCCTTTAATCCCAGCACTTGGGAGGCAGGGTAGGAGGATCACTGTGAGTTTGAGGCCACCCCGAGACTTCCAGGTCAGTCTAGGCTAGAGTGAGACCCTACCTTGAAAAAAAATCCACTTTGGACAAGTATTTAAGGAAGTGAATTGAATTTAATAAAATAAGACATACCAAGTAGGGATAGAATGGTGTGTTTAGAGGATTTTGCATTCTCAAGTCACTTTTCAGAGTAAATTTGCATCAAGAATTTTCTCTGGCTTCACCTGGAATGTGAAGATTTTGATTGGCAAAGCATTTCTGGGATGAGTCTCCTAGGAATAACTAGTGTAATGTTATCCTAATATATGTTCCATGACAGAGAATGTGGTGTTGAACTAACTTTATTAAAAAGCGTTTTACATAATCAGAAAACTGAGTTGATGTTATTAGAGTCTTGATCTTAAGCATCTTCTATTATATGAGCAAGGGAAAAGTTGGTGAGGGGCTTGTCCAAACAGCACTCATGCATTTTCACATAATTGGCCTTGACATTTTCCTGCCATTGGACAGGGGTAGCTTCAGTGGATGGTGTTCATGTTTTTACTTAAGGGCCATCCAGTTATATTAGAAATTTTATACCACACTCTTGTAATCCTATAAGTCATTTTTGAGTTGCATTATTGAAAGTGAATAATAATGTACCACAACACAAAAATTACTCATACATTTAAAGCTTTTCTTGTGTGTAGTTCAAGAAAATACCAGTCCATAGAGAATAGGGCTCATGAAAGAAATGAACACACTCATCTCCACCCACTCCTGGCTGTCTGGGCCGATTCAGATCTGGGGAAAATGTTAAGCCTCCCACCCTAAGTGGTATTGGGTTCGTTTATTCAGCTTCTGGATGGTACTGGGTTAATGGCTATAAAGGAAGGATTTTTTTATTGTGGTGGAGTGTGTGTGTGTGTGTGTGTGCATACTTTTCCAGTTAGCATGTGCCCATAGGCCTATAGAAACCAGATACTTTTTTTTTTTTTTTAAGATTGTCAACTTTCTTGGAATAATTTTTTTTGGGTGTTTTGTGTTCTTACTTGATAGTTAAATTGGCTTACTGAAGTGAATCTAGAAAGTTACAGAACCACAATTGACTGAGGAACTGTTGAATGGGAATCCAGAGAAAAAATTTAGGAGGTAGGACTGGCAGCAGCCTTCCTCCGTGCCCAAATCTTTGATTTTTAATCTCTTAAAAATATTTTATTTATGAGAGAGAGAGAGAGAGAGAAAGAGGGACAGAAAGAAAGAATATGGGCATATCAGGGCTGCTAGCCACTGCAAATAAACTCCACCAGACACATGTGCTACTTTATGTGTCTGGCTTTATGTGAGTACTGGGAGAATCGAACTCAGGTTCTTAGGCTTTGCAGGCAAGCACCTTAACTGCCAAGCCATGTCTCTAGCCCTCAAATCTTTTTTCTAGCCATTACATTCTTTTTTTTAAAAAAAAATTTTAAATTTTATTTTATTTATTTTTTTTTAATTTTTAAATTTTTATTAACATTTTCCATGATTATAAAAAAAAAATCCCATGGTAATTCCCTCCCTCCCCACCCCCACACTTTCCCCTTTGAAATTCCATTCTCCATCATATTACTTCCCCATTACAATCATTGTACTTATATATATACAATATCAACCTATTAAGTAACCTCCTCCCTTCCTTTCTCTTCCCTTTATGTCTCCTTTTTAACTTACTAGCCTCTGCTACCAAGTATTTTCCTTCTCACACAGAAGCCCAATCATCTGTAGCTAGGATCCACATATGAGAGAGAACATGTGGCACTTGGCTTTCTGGGCCTGGGTTACCTCACTTAGTATAATCCTTTCCAGGTCCATCCATTTTTCTGCAAATTTCATAACTTCATTTTTCTTTAGCGCTGAGTAGAACTCCATTGTATAAATGTGCCACATCTTCATTATCCACTCTTCAGTTGAGGGACATCTAGGCTGGTTCCATTTCCCAGCTATTATAAATTGAGCAGCAATAAACATGGTTGAGCACGTACTTCTAAGGAAATGAGATGAGTCCTTTGGATATATGCCTAGGAGTGCTATAGCTGGGTCATATCTAGCCATTACATTCTGAACCTTCCTCCTTAGTGTTGCAATAGGAAAAGTTGTTTTCAGTGCTGCTGAAACAAAAGCTTGCTCCTGTGGGCACTCGCACATTGCCTCGGGAGCTGGCAGGCCATCTAAGCAACTGAGACAGAAGGGTTTTAGGGCAGAAGACCACAGACACCCAGCTGTTAACAGGGAAGCAAGCAGGTGGAAGAATGGCTCTGAGAATACAGCTGTGGAAGGTGGGACAGAGCTAGGCATGCAGCATGAGACTTTGACCATTTGACTTAGCATACATAGCCTAGCACAAAGGCTTTATTTGGAATGAAATGATAGAAACAACGAGGTTCCTGAAAAGAGGCCTTTAGGGCCACTGAAGACAAATGTTGACCATGTCCCAGCCTGACACAGAGTTCAGTATTCAACCCAGCTGTTCCTGGAGGTCTTAGCCCAGGTATGGAGGAAAGCGTCATAGCGAGCCTTCATTCATTCTGTCAGCTGGAGGTTTTACTTAAGGTGCTTGAGGGTTCAAGAGAGTTTGGAAGCTGCGTCCAGACTCGTGGAAAAGAATTCCATGACTTAGCAGTTCTGGCCAAGAGTCCAAGATGGCAATGGCCAGTGACCCTGCTATCTTTTTGAGGTGCCCAGTTTTCACATGTGCTTGGGAAACCTTGTGAATGAATCTCCATGAGCTCCAGGCAGCTTGATGAGCTTCAGTTATTTTCCTTGCATATTTGTATTAACCTGGAAAATTGCTTCTTGAAGAGGAAAGGAAGTGATATTTTTAGAACTGGATCAGTATTTCCAGAGTGTTTATTGATGTGCTGGCTCCTCAGTGTTTACATGGCAACGGGATAAACTATTATTGTCACATCATGGGGTATCAAACTTAAAAAAAAAAAATACAGACCAGCAATGCAAAGGAAAAAATAGAGTTAATTAATTTATTGTAATTGCTGTTGACACATTAGCTGTGATTTCTTCTCAACTTTTCTCATGGTAGACTATAAATTCTTATGTTTTAGGAGGGGAAATAAGGATTATTTTACTTTATTGTTTTGGTACTGAGCATTAAACCCAGAGTCTTGTGTGTGACAGGCAAATGCTCTGCCACTGAGCTAACATCCCCAGCCCAATAAAGATATATTTTAAAAATGAAAATAACCATGGTATGTTGTCTATACTTATGGAAGTTGTCAAAAAGTTAAAAAAAATGAAAATAAATAAATTGACAAACTAATAAAGAATTGGATCATATTTAGAGTAGCGAATTTTTTGAATGCTTATTATTTTTCTGACACTGTGCTTGTGACTATGGGGGATACACATGAAAGCACATACTTGGCCTTCCAAGTTCTGTACCCTTGGATTCAACCAACTACAGACTATAAATATTTGAAAAGAAAAAATACACTTCCAGGAGTGGGATACTACCCAGTGAGTTGAGTCAGGGAGGTCCACAAGGCCCATAAAACAATACAGACTATGGCCACTTCTCTTGGTTGTCCACCAGAAATAGTTGCTAAGACCCTATTAGTGAAGATACCTCATGACTGCAGTACATGGGGAAATCAGGCTGGACCTGAGCTGGAAGTTTCCTCCTTGGTGGCCAGCTTTCATTGTGCAGGAAGGTGTTATGCAGGTTGTTGGGGGAGAAAAGTCCTTAGCAGTCTTACCCAGGGAAGGACCCTGAGAGACACACAAGTAACCAGCCTGGCAAGGTTTGCCCATAAGAGCAATAGTGGCATGACCATTATGGGATAACTAACTGCTCTCTGGATTTGAGGGTGTAGTAGACAGCTACAGGTTAATGAGATGAACTACTAGACCAGGAACAGTTATGGAGGAAGGGATTTATTGAAGCTTACAGATCCAGGGGAAGTTCCATAATGGCAGAAGAAGCTGACTGCTTTCACTGGTCCAAGCAGAGAGAGAGAGAGAGAAGCCACAAGCCAAGCCCCTAAAACCACCCCACACAGCACACTTTAGGAACTCCAGGCAGAACTCAGGCACTCTGCATATCTTTAGATTGGAATTTCAAATCCACTTACCACACCTTAGGGCTAGACTCTAAGATTCAACCAGTGATACCTTCTCCATATAGGCAGCTGTAGATCTAAATTACAAACTATAATAAAACACTGAGTATATTGGGGGCCATCTATGCAAACTGCCACAGAGGCCAACTCCATGGGAGGGAACTCATGGCATTAGGTATTGAAACCCTAGTCAAAAGCTTGTGATGGGGAGGTCATAGATCCCAGGAGGGCAACTGTTACTGTTGTTTGGCTAAAAGGATATGTTGTGCCCTTCAAATCGCCCTCTACATTTTTACGTTTATGCTGTTTTCCACTTTGGTTAGAAAAACTTTTCTTTGCAGTTAGTGGTGACCATTTTGGGAGACTAAACATTCATTGAAGTGCTGAGAATTAGTGACTGTTGTGTTCTCAGCACTAAATGAGACATCTTTAATTACCTCAGCCCCTCCAAGACTCGAGAAACATTGCGGAAGAGAGGGTGGAAAGATATAAGTACTAGAGGATGGAAAAGAGTGTGTGGAAGGCTGTATTTTAGACATGATATGGTTATTGCATTCATGACCTCACAGTGCACAAGACCTGCATTAATATTGAGTCCATCAACATTCCATTATGAACCACAGAGGAGTGCATGAGGCTGCCACCCCTTCCTGAAGAGTTATTTGCAGTTAATGGTTACTGGAATAGGGAGAGAGATTTTCTTCACTGGTGTGGCCGCTAGTGACTTACATGTGCTCTGGTAAATACCTCCCCACACATGTTCATGCAAGCAACTCTAAGCTCAGTGAAACACTCAAGCATGGGCATGTGTACATGTACTCTCCACCCCCCCTTCTGTCTGTCTGTCTCTCTCTCTCTCTCTCTCTTACACACACACACACACACAAAATAGACATCAAATTAGAAGAGTGACTAGGTGGGAAGAAGGAGTTCAATGAGAAGGGAAGAGGAATGGAGAACAAGATAAGCTAATGGGAAGGGATTATGATTAAAAGTACATTATAAGCCAGATGTGGTGGCACTTGTCTTGAATCCTAGCACTTGGGAGGCAGAGATAGGAGGATCACAGTGAATATGAGGCCAGCCTGAGACTACAGAGCAAGCTCTAGGTCAACCTAGGCTAGAGTGAGACTCCACCTTGAAAAAAAAATACATTATATATGTTAGGTCAGGACAAAATGGAGTCACCAAGGACAGCAGGAAGGTGACAGATACCAGGGAATGGGTCATCCACATTCCTCAAGGAACCACCCAGCTATCATCCCTTCCTTGCCTAGCAATGCCCCAGCTCTAGGTTCCCTGCCCCTTATCTCCCACCTGGTCACTTCTGGTCTCACACCCTATGGCTAATGTAAAGAACAAAGGAGTTCCTTTCCCTTCCTTACCTTCCCCCAACTGAATAGCCTATAAGGCCCCTGTATGTAACCCCAGGCTGACTGCTCTCCTCCTGAGAGTCAGTCCTGGCAGCTCGTGTTTTCTCTGAATAAAAGCTTCCATCTGTGTCTCAGAGTGGTCTCTGTGGTCTTGGTCACTCCTGAACCTTACATGTGGTGCCTGACTCAGACAGGAAGGATTTTGGTTGCCCTCTTGGGCGGCCAGACCTCCTTTCCCCTGACCAGACCACTGAGCTGCCATTTGACCCTCTGAAGTCCTTAGACCATCTCTGTCTGATACAGGCTCTCACATCCACCACAATTCGATTCAGCCTCACTGTTCTTTTCTCTGTCTCCTCCCTCCTTCTTGGTAAGTGTCCCTCTCTCCCGGGTTGGCCTGTCTCGGTTCACCTGTTCTCCTGGAAGCTGTGCCAGCATGCCAGGCTACACCCCTGGGCAGTTAGGCCCTGACCTCACATCTCCAGAACTCTGGACACCTCGGGTCTCTCTCTCTCTCTCTGGTCTACCATACCCTAAGGGGGCCTTTTGGTTTGGTTGCATCGTCTTGGGATTCAACCAGTGACACCTTCTCCACATAGGCGGCTGTAGATCTAAATTACAAACTATAATAAAACACTGAGTATATTGGGGGCCGTCTATGCAAACTGCCACAGAGGCCAACTCCTCTCCCTCCTGAGCTCTCATCTTCCACTGCAGGCCGCTTTCATCTTCCACAGCCAGCAGCTTTTGCCATTGGGAGCACAGGTGGCCTCCTTGCCCACCAACAGGCTAAACGGCCGACAGTTGTGACCTGTATGGCCTCTGCCCACGTGGGAGGTGCAGGCCCCATTCACCCTGACGGGCCAGGGGTCATATTGGTGTTCTGTGTAAACCCAGCTTAAGCCCTGGCTCCTTTCTCTCACCTTTGTTTTGCTCTTTCCCTGTCTCCTTAAGAACTTAAAGCCTCTACGACTCTTGGACAACATCTTGTCTTTCTCTGCAACTTTGCTTGGCCACATCCATAAGCTGGATGATGGGTCCAAATGGTCTGAAAATGATACTTTTGATTTCTAAATTCTCTCTGATTTAAAAAACTTCTGCCAATGTACAGGAAAATGGTCCAAAATGCCCTGTTTCACTCTGCATGGATGGCCTTCTCTCTGCCCTAAATGCTTTTCTTACCAGGTCCTTCTAGCACTTCTCCCATATTCATCCTCGCCCTTTGCTTTTGACCTGGATGCCATAGAGGACCTGACCCCAACATCTCCTCTGGCTCTTCCAGCTCCCTCAGCCTCTCCTGACACCCTGCCTTGTAACAAGGGTTGCTTTTAGTCTCCAGAGTTGTAAATAGAATACAAATTTAAAATGAGACTGCAGAACTTCTGAATAAATGAATGAATTAATGAATGTGTGAAAGGGAAATGGTTGTGTAGAGTCTATATGAAAAGTACACTTGAAATGAATGTGTGTGTGTGTGTGATTAAGTACGTGGCTTATAGCCCTAAGGTTGCAGAATGATTTCTGTTCTGAGCAGTGCCATTTCATTGTGGGGATGTTTTCCACCAAGCCCACTGTACGAGATGAATGCCGAGTCGCTATGGGGAGTTCTTATAAGAAATTTGTAACTGTTTTATGTTTACTTTATTTTTCTATGCTTCTATGAAACTACTCACAGACAACAGCCTCAAGATTTTTGTTTACATTTAGAAGTACTTGATACTGAATTTGTAAAAAAAATTTCTAAAAATTCCTAATAGTGTTCAAATCTGCTTTTATATATATTTTTAAAAAATGTGTTTCAGGAAAGTTGTAAGAAACAAAGATCAAAGACCTATATGTTTATTCAGAGTAAATAACATAAGTCAAATCTGATCTACTCTTTCTTTTACAAAGTTATTTCACAAGGCCTTTTGAGGGAAAAATGGTCATATTAAAAGTGTTATGGTAAGAACAATAAAAGTTTTTGTTGACAGTTATGAGATGAACTGACTGAAAGATAAACTGGAGAGAAAACTTTATATGTTGGATGTTAAATGTTTGATGAAAAAGATTGTTACAGAGTGGTTACATGGATTGTAAGGTAAAAGTATGTAGATGAAGGTATGAATAAGCTTAAATAGAAGTACTTAATCAGATTACAGACTTCTTGAGATATAAAATGATTTAGCCTGGATTTCTATCAGACTAACAAAGTATGGCCCTGGCTGGTAGCAGGATGCTGTGGTATTCAGGTTGTGAACTTAACTTTCTCATTGATGTTAATCTGGTCATAATAAGGGTTATGAAAGACTGAATTTAGAGTACCAAACCAAGTTAACTAGGTTCCTTTATTTGCCAATCTTTTAACTAAATCTGAAGGTTAAAATTGAAAACCCTGCCTCAAAAAACAAAACAAAACAAAACAAAACAAAACAAAACAAAACAAAACAAAACTCACAGAGGAACTATTTACTCTTTTTCTTCCTATTTTTTTTTAAGGTAAATAGATCACATTTAAAACATTAAACAGTATTTATCTGCCACACATTTGAAAACTATTTACTTCCTGGTGAATAGTAAAAAGAAATTCTAAACAAAGTTATGTTGTGATTTAAGATGTAATTTCTCAATTCCTCCAACAATCACTTATGTCATTATTGAACAAGTTTACCAAATTATCACAGGCAGAATTATAGAGTTGGCTAAGGTTCAAATAGTTAAAGATTGTGTCATAAAATTTTGTGTATGTTAAGAGATTAAAAATATTTCATTTTGGCTCAGCAGTTAAATGTGCTTATTTGCAAAGCCAGATGCATGTAGTGGGGCATACATTTGGAAATTGTTTGCAGTGGCAAGTGGCTGTGGCATGCCCATGCCCTCTTTTTCCATGAGACTTGACTCCTTTTTTCATTAGATCATGGCAATTTAATCCAGTTCCTGTATTCTTTGCATATGTTAAATATAGCAAAATTAATTTCAGAAACTGACATAGATTGGATGGACATCTTATGTAGCTTTTAAAAATGCTAAATCTCCTCATTAAAAATATATATTTGTATATATTATATAAAGGTATCCCACCTCTAATCTAAAAAATTATAAAGTTTTTCATGTCTTCATATTTAAGCCAAAAATCTTACTATATAATATAGGTTTCTTGTTTATTTTCAATTCTGCTAGCAGAGTTTTTTTTTTTTTTTGTTGTTGTTGTTTTTAGGTAGGGTCTCACTGTAGCCCAGGCTGACCTGGAATTCACTAAGGAGTCTCAGGATGGCCGTGAACTCACAGTGAGCCTCCTACCTCTGCCTCCCAAGTGCTGGGATTAAAGGCATGCACCACCATACCTGGCTTAGAATTTTTGTTCATAGTTTACTCTCTGTAGCCTCATGGCCTTAAATATGTAAACTCTACTTTTTGTTAATATCAGACTTTTCCAGATATCAGAATACTGTAATTTGGTTTATACAAAGTCCATGATGTTTAGCTATCAATAAGCATCCATCACCATGCCTGGCTAAAACACTGTAATCTTACGATGGTTATTGTCTTGTTCATGCTGGTTTTGCTAGATGTTTGTCACTGAAGTTATAATCTAAGTCTTAGAAAAAGTGACTTATTGTGATTTTGTTCTTAGAAAAACTGAAAAGGCTCCACATGTCTTAAAAAGATCCACTGTATACAAATAATGTTAGTATAGTTTGTTTAAGCTTCATGTAACAGTCATAAATATTTCTTTAGTTAAGCCTTAAAATTGTTCAGTGATAAAAGGCACTTATTTAAGAAATAGCTTTGTATCTGTCATGTTGTCTCTAATGCAGGCTTGCTTAATTCAACAATGGCCAAATTTTATTTTATTTGTGAGCTATGTATAATCAGTCTCAGTCAAGGTTTCACTTAATTAATTGTCTCATTTCTGATATCTTAAGTTCATTGCTTATAGAGATATTGATACTTAAAACATGGAAACACAAACAGTGTTAATATAGTTTGTCTAAGCTTCATGAAACAGTCATAAATATTTCTTTAGTTATGTATAATCAAGTCTTAGTCAAGGTTTCACTTAACTAATTGTCTCATTTCTGGTCTTAAGTTCATTGCTTATAGAGATATTGACACTTAAAACAGGTTTCCTGCCCTAAATATAATCTTAAATTGCTGTTCTACTTCCAGTCTGGGGGGGTAATTGGTACTTACATTGATATACAGACTAGCTGAAGTTGTTTTCAAACACAGATGCTAAGTTTTTATACTGTCTTGTCTTCTTCCTGGCATACAATTTCTAGATTAAATCAATTGCCTTAAAGTTATTGATAAAATATTGTTTTCAGGGCTACTAAAATGTTCTGCCTATACTTATAACTGATAGATTATTAAGAGATAGAATGTGTATGCTTTTTATGTCCCAGATATAGCTTACACTGTCACCTGACAAGTAGACTTAAATATTAATCAGAATGATTTTAAACTATTGTGTCATTCTCTAACCAAATCTGCTTTGCTAACCAGATATGTTCTGCACCCTTTTTAACTAATCTGTTTTGCTAATCAGATATGTACAGTCTCTCTGAGTGAGTAATAACCATATGTAGAAGCCAAAGTCAACTGGAAACATTGGAGTTAAAAGGATAACCAATATTTTGGTTTCTGCTCCAAGGTGGAAAGGCCACAGGAGATGATGGGACACTTGAACTTCTAGCTTCTGATAAGTTACCTGTCTTCTTGATTGGAGAGGATGTGGAGACCCAGACATGAGTTCCAAGTCAGTGTATCTGCAACAGGAGAACACATTGGAGGAAAATCAGTTCTTCAGCTTCCCAGAAGAGGGAGGACCAGTATGGCCTTGACTTATCCTAGCAGATGACAATGCTAAGAGTCACAGGACTCCTCACAGGTCCCTGAAAGTCACTCCTACAGCACCATTATTGACCTCCAAAATATACAGTTAACTCTGTCAGCCTACATGTCTTAATCACCCAATGAGAAAAATATAACTACACAATATATGTACAATATAAACAATAATTCAGACTAATAGATTCCCCTGCTTGATGCTGACTTACAATACTAAACTCTTACATTAACTCATGCCTTCTGCCTCTGCCTGTCCCTGATTAACTTCACCTATCCTGACCACAGCCCCTCCCACTTGCCTGAGGCAGAATCAGAGTTATTCCTCGGGCCCACCCTTCCTTAGCCCTTACTCTATCTCATCCAGGGATAGGATGATTAAAAAGTGCACCTACACTGAGCACAGACTGACCTTTTTTGGTCATTTTCCCCTAACAATGCAGTATAGCAGCTATTTATATAGAATTTACATTGAACGAGATATTGCAAAGAATCTAGAGATGATTTAAATCACATAGGAGGGACAGGGAGATGGCTTAGTGGGTATGAACACTTGCTTTGTAAGCTTGAGAGCCTGAGTTCAATCCCCAATACTGATGTAAAAACCCAGGCATGACCATGCATGCCTGTGTCCCCAGAACTGAGGAGGGCAGAGACAGGAAGATTGCTGGGGCTTACTGGTCAGCCAGTCTAACTGAAAAATGGTGCAATGCTTGAGTTGTTTAGGCAAAGAAAGGAGCAGTGGGGTCATCTGAAGAGCTAGGATTCCTTCAGTCTGCTCCTCTTGCTTTGGTGGTCTATGACTCCAATAACTGGGACGTAGGGAGAATGGGGGAAGGCTGACTCAGCTCCTACTTCCTTGCTTACACAATGATACTCTTGTACTGAATGTGTCTATGGAAATTTGGGAACTGGTAGGAAAATTGTTTTCAGAGGTGGAGGAGAGTGAAGCTGGCAATGCTGGCATGTTATCCACGATAGCTCTTGCAGTCTAATTATCTGTCTATTCAAAGACCCTGGTGTCCAGAGGCATTCTTTTAGCTACTAGAGTCCATTCTAAGGCAGTCACAGAACTTGGGCCAAAGGCCCAAGGGCTCATCTTGATTTCTATTCTTTTTCAAAGGCATTCCAAGAGGGAAGCAAGGGAGTGTTTACAAGGATGTCCTCTCTCCTTCTTGTTGCTTCTTCCCTTCTCTGATTTTTCTTAGCTAGGCCCTTAAGCTTTATTGATTTCCTTTCCATTCTTTCTCAAAGCATATCTACATTGTACTTATTCCTGCTTTTACAGGGGACCATAGTTCTTTGCACATGAGTGCTTCCTTAAGTTTGAGGAAGCAAAAGGTAAATGAAATAGGTGCTGTCAAGTAAGATCCTTCTACTTTCATGTTTGGAAAGCCACTTCCTGGAGTATGGTTCTGAGATGCAGAGACTGGATACTCTTTGTGTTCTGAACAGCCCAAGTGTTCCCAGCATTGCAAAGAGTGTGAGTAGCAGCTGTCATCTCTCTTATGCAAGGCATTGTGGGCTTCATTACAGATAAGTGAGGCACTGCTATGTATCTTTCTCTCATTTGTGTTCTCATTCACTCTCTGATTTTCTTTTTTTTTTTTTTAATTTTTGTTACTTTTTATTTATTTATTTGAGAGTGACAGAGAGAGAAAGAGGCAGATAGAGACAGAATGAGAGGAGAAAGTGAGGATGGGTGCACCAGGGCCTCCAGCCACTGCAAAAGAACTCCAGATGCATGCGCCCCCTTGTCCATTTGGCTAACATGGGTCCTGGAGAATCAAGCCTCGACCGGGGTCCTTAGGCTTCACAGGCAAGTGCTTAACCACTAAGCCATCTCTCCAGCCCCCTGATTGTCCTTTTTTTTTTTTTTTTAAAAAATGTTTTATTTATTTATTAGGTAGAGAGTGTGAATGGGCTTGCCAAGGCCTCCAGCCACTGCAAAGGAACTTCAGATGCATGCACCTCCATGTGCATCTGGCTTACGTGAGTCCTGGGGAGTCGAACCAGGGTCCTTTGGCTTTGCAGGCAAAGGCCTTAACTGCTAAGCCATCTTCTCCAGCCCCCTGATTGTCTTTTTCTACAGTGCTTGACTCCAGGCATCTGATATAAAGACTAACTGGCTAAACCATTTGCCCATCCATGGGGCTCATAAAAAACCCTCAACCTGAGTGTTGAGGCGGTGCCTTCCTGGGCAAGAGCTCTCCTTACCTCTTTCTCTTAAGTTTGGGGCTTCTCAAACCCCGTCTTGCCTCCTTGGGCAATAGCTATGTTTTCCTTTATTTCTTTAAGCTCCCCTTCTCCTAATGTTCTCTCTTCTTCCTTTTTTTTTTTTTTTTTTGGTTTTTCAAGGTAGGGTCTCACTCTGGTCCAGGCTGACCTGGAATTAATTATGTAGTCTCAGGGTGGCCTCGAACTCTTGGCAATCCTCCTACTTCTGCCTCCCAAGTTCTGGGATTAAAGGCGTGTGCCACCACGCCCGGCAAGTTCTCTTTTCTTAAAGCTTGAAGCTATAATAAAAATCTTTCTGAGACTTATTCATTGACTTTTTAAGACAAGAATGTGGAGACATGTCAAAATTATTCGTGTACTGGTGGGGAACTCCAAAATTTCCATATCTTTTGGAACTTTTGCCCTTTGTGCCTGCCCTGAACCAGGTCTTGTCTGATGCATAGGGCCATCCAGAAGCCGCATTAGCTCGTCAGATGTCCTCCTGGCCCTCAGGTTACGTCTCTTCCAACCCCATTTTCCTATGTTGGATCTATTTCATAGAAGCACTCACCCTCAGGCCATATCATGAAAACTCTATAAGCAAGGCTAGCAGTAGTTCACATGGGCATGTGTTTAAATTTTGTGAAAGCAAGATGTAGATTCAGTCCCACAAGACCACCTTCTCTTTCCGATCTGACTTCCCCATCATCATTCATCACAGTTCTGTTTTTTATTTTGAGACAGGGGCTCATGCTCATGTAGCCCAATATAACCTTGGACTTGCTGTATAATTGAGGAGGACACTGAGCTCCTGATCTCCCTGTGCCCACTCTAGAGTGCTGGGATCACAGGCATGTTCCACCATGCCAGGCTTCACACTTTATTTCATGCCACCTTTCACTGCAGTAATAGAATGAGGGGTATGCATAATGTAATATGAAAATTATGCATACATTTATTATTTACACATCATATATATTTATATTATATATTATTATGCATAATATGTAATATAATGCATATTTTAATGTTGTTTATAGTCACCTTAATAGTCATCTGAGTGACGAATGTCTTCTAGTAATACTCCTGTAACACTCCCAATGAGTCCAGAAATCCTAAGGACATGAGTCTGTCCTTTGATGTCTATCATTTAAAGCCAAGGGGCAGGCTGGAGAGATGGCTTAGTAGTTAAGGCGCTTGCCTGTGAAGCCTAAGGACTCATGTTTCACTCCCCAGGTCCCATGTAAGCCAGACACACAGTGACGCAAGTACACCAGATTGCACACAAGCACAAGGGGGCACACGCGTCTGGAGTTCAACTTCAGTGGCTGGAGGCCCTGGTGCACCAATTTTCTCTTTCCCACACATACTCTCACTCTCTCTTGCATAAAAAATGGCCAGTCTGTTGGACTTGACACACACACACACGCACACACACACACACACACACACACACACAGGGCCAGTGAAGGAAAAGAAGTGTGGAAACCAGATTTAAGAAGCTCAACTGCAGAACATTCTTACCAATGGCTGACTTAACACTGTATGATGCAGACTGAAGAGAATGTAATCCCTCTTCTCTTCTCTGGACTATGCTTGATAAGACCAAATTTGTAAATTTTATGCCTTTTATCTAATTTTCCTCTTCTTTTTGGTTTTTTGAGGTAGGGTCTCACTCTGGCCCAGGATGACCTAGAATTCACTATGCAGTCTTAGGCTGGCCTTGAACTCATGGCAATCCTCCTACCTTGGCCTCCTGAGTGCTGGAATTAAAGGCATGCACCACCGCACCTAGCTATAATTTTCCTCTTAAATTTTTTGTTTTGTTTATTTGTGGGGAGAGAGGGAGGGAGAGAGAGATGCACATGTCAATTTGTGCATCCAGCTTTATGTGGGTACTGGGGAATCAAACCCAGGCTGGCTGGCTTTTCAAGCAAGTGCCTTTAACCTCTGAGCCATCTCCTCAGGACTTTTTTTTCATTTTTTGTGTGAAAATAGTGCTGATACCTTTTGAATTTTTTTTTTTTTTGAAGTAAGGTCTCACTCTAGTCTAGGCTAACCTGCAATTCACTATGTAGTCTCAGGGTGGCCTTGAACTCATGACAATCCACCTACCTCTACTTCCCAAGTGCTGGGATTAAAGGCATATGCCACCATGCCCAGCTCCTTTTTAATTTTCTTAAAGAAGAATTTCTGAAGATAGCGCAGCAAGAACATAAGTGTGAGAAGATTCATTTCATGCTGGATCTCATTTGACTATAAGGATGGTATCTTGCTCTGTGAAAGTCTGGTTTCAAAGGAAAGGACATGCACAATTGTCAGCAAAGTCAGAGAGGTTCCCAGAGAAGCAAGTGTTCTGTAGGAAAGGCCTCATCCATCCTCATTAAACCACAGTGTGTAATTCAGGAGGAATTCAATAGTTCAATGACATAGCTTAGCGCAGTGTGGGAGCATGTGAATCATTTTTGTGTAGGCCTAAATTTCAGGTTTCATTCCAGAATCATTTTACACACCTAAATTCATATATGACAGGAAGGACATATCTCTATGGAAAAAGTATAAATTAGCTGGGTGTGGTGGCCTTTAATCCTAGCACTCGGGAGGCAGAGCTAGAAGGGTCGCTGTGAGTGAGTTTGAGGCCAGCCTGAGATTGCATAGTGAATTCTGAATTCCAGGTCAGTCTGCGTTAGAGGGAGACCCTACCTCAAACACACACACACACACACACACACACACACACACACACACAAAGAAAAAAAACTAGAAATCAAATGAAAATATTTTTGATGTTTCTCAGCTTTAAAGTTTTGTAATTTGTGGGCTGGAAAGATGGCTCAGTGGTTAAGGCACTTGTCTGCAATGTCTAATAACCTAGATTTGATTCTGTAGTACCCATATAAAGCTGGATGCACAAAGTGGTGCATGCATCTTGAGTTCACTTGCAGTGGCTAGAGGACCTGGTGCACCCATTCTCTCTCTTTCTTTTTTTTTTTTTAATTTAATTTATTAGTTTTCTTTTCAGCAAATACAGGCAGTTTGGTACCATTGTTTAGGCTCATCCATGATCTATCCCCTCCCAATGGACCCTCCTTGTTGGTATAAATGGGTCGTGCATTGTGGAGTTAGCTCACAGTTATTGGTACGATAAATGTCTCTGCATATCATGACCCAACATGTGACTCTGACATTCTTTCCGCCCCCTCTTCCACAAAATTTCCCTGAGCCATGTTGGGTTCATTTTTGGTCTGCTTCAGTACTGAGGTGTTGGGGGCCTCTGAGGCTATGGCTCTCTGATTTGGTAGGAGTTGATTTTTCTCTGTGTTGGTCTCCTTCCCCTTTGTGCTGGTATCCGGTTCATCAGGAAAACATCACCCTTGCCTGTTTCGCCAATTATCCTTAGTTTCAGTTGGGCCCCTTTTGAGGTATGTTGGGGCAGCTCTCTCCTTAGGATCTGCATCTATCTTTCTTTCCCTGGTATTTGCAGCGCAGCTAGGTGGTCGCCATCTTGGCTGGAAGTGTCCCCCCATTCTCTCTCTTTCTAACTCCTTGCAAATAAATAATTTAAAATATTTTTTAAAAACTAAAAAAGTCATAATTTGTGTGCTTTCTGGACTCATTCTCAATAAATATTCATTTTTTTGGTATCTAGCTTTGTGCTTTTTCCCCCAAAAAGAATGACACAAAATTTGTATGTATGGTTTCAATTTGTTACATGGTTTAGATCTAATAAAACCATGTCCCACATTGTTGTGTAGCAGATCCCTCCAAATTGAAATATTCTCTCCTGAAGAGAGCGAGGAGGTCCTGGGGGTTCAGGAAATCAAGTCTGGGGGTCCTGAAGCTTAAAAGTCAGGACCACTTCTCAAGGCTATAGGAATGATACACATCTGTTGAAGGGCAGACTTTGACCAGTGTTAATTAAAATTTGAAACATTCAATTAAGAATTGAAACATTCCCTCCTGGGCCAGGAAGGAGGCTCAAGAAACTGAGAAAATCAACAAGTCTGGGAAAAGTTTGTAAGACCCCCCCTCCCTAGAGCTACATGAAGAAAAGACAACTGCTTGGGAATGAGACTCTCCCCTTGAGCTGCCTGTGAGTGGTACAGGATCTTCGGGGCTCTGGAGCCCAGCTGCCTGCAGGCTGCGCTGTGCGCTCCAGAGACGCAGCTTCCCTGAGTCATCCCCTATGTTCTGGTAGGCTCTTTGGTGATGGAAGCTGTCTTTGAGTCATCTGTCACTCCTGTAAGTTACTCTTCACCCTGCTCTTTAAGTAACCCAAATAAACTCACTGGTCCACCAAAACTGGTTTTGGGGTAATCGTACTTCAATCTGTCTCCTGTGCCCTATCTGGGGTGAATAGATGCGTGTTCATGTCATCCCAGGGGCAAAATGTCCCTCAACGCACATGGCAGTCCTGTTTATTCAGAGCCTTTGTATTCAGGTCTAATAGTCTTAGGGTTCAGGTATGAAGCAGGTACATGGGAGGCGACTTGATTCTGCTACTTCCGAGCTGTGTGGTTATCAAGTTCTTGGCCTCTCTGAAGTCTTAATTCCCTCAGCTGTAAAGTCTGAGTGATGATTCTTGCCAAGTTTGTTGTGAGATTTAAAGGAGTGCTTACTATAATGCTATGTATATGATAGGTACACAAAAAATGTTATTTTCCCTTTTTTATAAATAAATATTTTATTTTTTATTTGAGAGAGAGAAAACAAGGGAGAGAGAGAGCAAGAGAGAGAGGGAGGGAGAGTGGGTGCGCCAAGGCCTCCAGCCACTGCAAACAAACTCCACCTTGTGCATCTGGCTTACATGGGCTCTGGGGAATTGAACCTGGATTCTTAGGCTTCATAGGCAAGCACCTTATACACGGAGCTATCCCTCCATCCCTTATTTTCCTTTTCTGATATGAAGAAATTAGGAAGAGAGTTGGGGTTTCCCCTGTAATTCTTGTCTTTAATAAGCCCTAGACAAAATGAATCAGCACGGTATTTTCCCTAGGTACAAAGCAAAGAATGAAGCACTTTTATTAACCATGTAGAGTATTGGGCCACCAAGATTCCAACCCAGTATGTTCACCAGTGAGCATAAGCCCAGCCTTATGTTCACTGTCAATGCCCAAGGATCACATCATCTCAGAAGCACTGGGATTTTTCTTTATAGCTTCATTTTTCAATCAGAAATCTTGGTGAATGAAGCCCAAGGTTGGATGCCAGATTTATCTGAATTGTGTGGATCTGGGAACTGCAGTTTGCCATCCATGGGTATCCTAATGTACCACAGGCCTCTGAAATAACACATTCTTTCTACCACGTGTGCCTCAGCTCCATGTACACAGAGACAGCCTCCATGTGGTGGGCATGGGAGGGGCTGGTAACACCATGCTAGTCCGTGCTGACTCGAGGGCAGGGTCTTACTGGACCTCGCAACATGAGTTAAATGCCTCCAGTACTAGACCATGAACTCTTTTCTTTGAGGACATGACTCCAGACTGCTTTCGTATAGGGCCTACCAGGGTGAGTACAGAGTAGTTGTTTGTCACATTTGTTGAATTGATTTATTATCTACATTCAGCGGGAATAAAAGAGAGTCTTTTTAAAAGTGCCCAAAGGGTTTTCCTTGTTGAAAGCAAATTGCAGCTTTTGATTAATATGTATGATAATTATGTCTCTTGCCCTGCTGTTTGGAGGAAGGGGAATATTTTTGAAATGGAGAATCAGAAACCCTCTACTTCACCACACACTTTCCCTGTAAGCTGTTCCTTGTCTATGTGAAAGAAATCAAGCTGAAGCAAGTCCTGGGCTGTCTAAGAGGTTAGCGTATGTGTAAAGACAGAAAACCACAAGTGAACTGTCAGCTGAGTGAAGGGTGTTGTGGTCTAACCTGCAGGCAGTCAGAAAGAAAAAATGTTCTGAGACAGTCTATGTTCCCATTGTGGCACACATGACTGGTTCTTAAAGACGAATGATTGCTGGTGAAATGAGAAAAAGTCTGTCTAATATGTCGTAGTGAGTTATAAATTTACTTATTAGCTATCTGACACCCTTGTGTACATATAGCTTATTTATATTTTATTTGGGGCCGTGCTGATTCATTTTCCTACCTTCTAAGCTATTGAGTTCAATCAGTTCACTTGGGTGTTGTCAAAGTGAACCCATTTAATCTAGTTAACATCTTGGTGTTTAGACAAAGTTTATCCCAGAGTAAATCTATATGGCACATTTGTGCGCTCCACGTGCTCACTTGTTTGTTTAAAAATGTTCATCAGAGGGCTGAAGAGATGGCTTAGTGGTTAAACATTTACCTGTGAAGCCTAAGGACCCCGGTTTGAGGCTCGATTCAACAGGACCCACGTTAGCCAGATGTACAAGGGGGCGCACACGTCTGGAGTTCATTTGCAGTGGCTGGAAGCCCTGGTGCCCATTCTCTCTCTCTCTCTTTCTTTATCTGCCTCTTTCTCTCTCTCTCTTTCTCTCTCTCTCTCTGTGTGTCACTCTCAAATAAATAAAAATGGAAAAAATTAAAAAAATGTTTATCAGAGCCGACTGTGTACCAATCTGTGAGCTGACTTACTGAGGATGTAAGACATCTTGACGTTTGCAGTAGGATGAGACACTAGGAGCCGTATCTCTTACTTGCTATTGCAGGATACGTGAGGCTTTATTAAGTCTGCAGAAGCATTTCTAGAATGGCTTGCCTTACTGATTCTCTTTGCTTATTCCCCAAGGATGAGACGACTTGCAGGTTGCCAGTGAGAAAAAATGCACATTCATTGTTCTTTGGATCATTTAACCTTGATCTAGCAATTAATTATAGAAGAGATCAGAAAGGGTTTAAGGGAAAGATAATCTCTGAAATATCTGTATTTTAAGTCCTGATTTGAAAGTGGAGTACAATATTTGGCTAAGTGAATTGATGATTTTGATGTCCTCAATAATAAGCCTCAATTGCAGTGATTTCGCTTTATGCATAGATTGGGGGATATATTTTGGCTCTCATTGGAAAACAGAACTGAAGTAGCATTGGCATCATTCTGTCACATTTTTAGTACTTGGGTCTCTGGAATCATTGAGATTTACTCTTTTTTATATTCGGGAATATTAGTTTGTTTCAGAGTGGATTATGGCTGACCATAGCTAGTTGAATAAAATTCCTGCAGTTCATCCATTCTTCTCCTACCAGCAGGTGTCAT
Organism: Jaculus jaculus; assembly: GCF_020740685.1. Classification (NCBI taxonomy): domain Eukaryota; kingdom Metazoa; phylum Chordata; class Mammalia; order Rodentia; family Dipodidae; genus Jaculus; species Jaculus jaculus. The sequence continues at coordinate 24,516,095 of NC_059108.1, read as the reverse complement.
TATGGAAATATGAAAATACTGTAAATTCCAAAGTTGTAGGAACTGGCTGTGAGAAAAAAGAAGTAGCACTTTGAATACTAAGAGACAACAAGAAGTGAAGAGCTCACGATGCAAACCAAGCATGGCATGCTCAATTATAATTTGGTGATGTTCTACTGGCCCACCTAGCTGACAGAATTTTAAGTCACATGCTCAAGTCATTTGAATTAGATTAAGTAAATATTTACTAAGGCCCATTCTAGGCTCTGAGAGGAGTCTGAAGAGAAAAGTCAACTATAATTCTTTTTTGAAAAAAATATTTTATTATATTGGGCTATATTGTAAGGCCATTTTCATGTAAGCATGTGTTATACTGTCAGCATATCCCTCCTCCATTAAGTGCAGTTTTATCCTTATGGAGCTGACGTGACATCTGGGGAATAAAAGATATACTCGTGAAATAAGTAGTTCATAGATGAAGCCAGTTTTTCCTTTTAACATGCTGAATTACATGTCAGAAAAGTGGCAGAAGAGCCAGCTGGAGTCACTGAGGAGTGCTATCTACCAGGGTTAACGTTTATATACTCAACGAGAGAGCAGCTTCAAAATGTTTTGAAACTTGAAAGTTCTTTTGTTTCTTGTTAATCACCTATCTTTCTCCATTTAGCCAAAGTAAGAATGGTAATAATTGAATATTATATTTGTGTCCAAGAATATAACAATTGGATGCAAAACTTTTGCTCTAATCTACTGGGTTGTATGATCAAGTTATTATTGTTATTTTTAAGGTAGGGTTTTACTGTAGCCCAGGCTGACCTGGAATTCACTATGTAGTTTCAGGCTGGTCTCAAACTCCTGGCAATCCTCCTACCTCTGCTCCCTCCTTTTCTGTCAGTGTGAACACTCTGTTCAGAATCATTCAAGTGCCAGCGTCATAGCAAACCGTCAGTGACAACCTGGCCCTCATCACAGTCACCACTGTGCTAGTCAGAATTTTTGTCACACACTTCCACAGACCTCAGTTCACGGTCCTTGGTTGGCACTGTTTCAGGGTCTGTCGTGGTGAGAAGAACATCATGGTGATGGAGCCAGTGGCTCCTTGTAGACAAGAAGCTGCATGAAAGGAGAGGACAAGGCACCTCTTAAAACTTTCCAAGGCATGTCTTCAATGTCAGGAGTCTACAGTTAGACCTCACCTCCTAAAATTGCGCCACCAGCTGGGGGCCCAGGGATTGAACATATGAGCCTGTAGAGACATTCTATATTCAAATCTTTTATTTTTTGTTTTTTTCTAGGTAGGGTCTCACTCTGGCCCGGGCTGACCTGGAATTCACTATGGAGTCTCAGGTTGGCTTAGAACTCACGGCAATCCTACTACCTTTGCCTCCCGAGTGCTGGGATTAAAGGCGTGCGCCACCACGCCTGGCTTCATATTCAAATCTTAACAACCACCGTAGCTTACCTCTGATCCAATCACATGGAAAGATAGTTTCCCAATCCAGCCCATCACCTTTTGACTTCCACATTTAAAAAAATTGTGGTAAAATATACATAACATAAAAAGTGCGTTTTTAGGGCTGGAGAGATGGCTTAGCAGTTAAAGCACTTGCCTGTGAAGCCTAAGAGCTCATGTTTGAACCTCCAGGCCCCATGTAGCCAGATGCACAGTGATGCAAGCATGCAATGTCACACATGCGCATAAGGGGACACACATGTCTGGAGTTCATTTGCAGCAGCTGAAAGCCCTGGCACACCCATTCTCTTACCCTCTCTCTCAAATAATAATAATAATGATAATAATAGTAATAATAAATCTATTAAAAATTTGCCATTTAAATCTTTTTTGTTTGTTTGTTTGTTTTTGAGGTAGGGTCTTACTCTAGCCAAGGTTGACCTAGAATTCACTGTGTAGTCTTAGCGTGGCCTTGAACTCATGGTGATCCTCCTACCTCTGCCTCTCAAGTGCTGGGATTAAAGGCATGCGCCACCACGTCTGGCTATTTTAACCATTTTTATGTGTGTAGTTCCAGTAAATACATCCATACCACTCTGCAACCAAAACCTCCATCCACCTTCAGAACCTTTTTGTCTCCCCAAACTGAAATTCTATACCCACTGAACACTGACTTCTCATTCCCTCACTTCCTAGGCCCTGTCTACAAATTTGACCACATGAGGACATCAGTGGAAACATGACTGACTTAGCTTATATGCATCCATGATTGTATCATGTACCATGATTTCATTTCTTTCTAAGGTTACTGTGTTCTATTATGTGTAGATACCACACTCATGCAGTCACCTGCTGAGGACAGTTGTGTTATAACTTCTCTTTTAGCATATCACAGTATCTGCAAACTGATTCATTTTTTTAAAAAAATATTTATTTATTTGAGACAGAGAGAGAGAAAGAAAGAGACAGATAGAGAGAGATATAATTGAATGGGCATGCCAGGACATCTAGCCACTGCAGACAAACTCTAGATGCATATGCCACCTAGTGCATCTGGCTTTGTGTGGGTACTGGGGAAATGAACCTGGGTCCTTTGACTTTGCAGGCAAGTGCCTTAACCACTGAATCCTTTCTTCAGCCCCCAATTCATGTTCCTTTGCTTAACTGTAGCTATCTCTCTTTGCTGTTTGTAAGTGTTCTAGAGGTTTCTTCTCACAGATGGTATTAGTAGCAGCATCCATTGCCCCACACCCAAACCCTCCCACCTTTCTGGGCCCTGACCATGAATAGGACCTTATTGTCCATTGTTAATCTTTAACATGTATTTATAAAACAAATATTTTATTTTGAGTACCTGTTCTGTGTTGGGCACTGGTTTAGTGCTGAGAGTAAAGCAATAAGCCAGCTAGATGTGGTGCTTTATTTTTTTCAAAGAACTGATTTTGGAGTTAAGTGAGTCCTTTGTTTGGGCCAGAATACTGTCTTCACTCAGTTGCCAGCTACTATCCAATGTGAACATGTAGAAACTATTTGGTGAATGATCAATTCAGTAAAGCTCCCTCTCTATAATAACCATTTGACTGAATAAAGATCGCTGAATAGTTGAGGTTTTCATATATATGTATAATTTTTGGTGTGTTCATTCCTGTGTGTGACTGTGAATGTGCCTATGCCATGGTCCTCCTGTGGAGCTCAGATGACAATTTTGGGTGTCAGTGCTCTCCTTACAACTTGTTTTTCTGAAGCGGAGGTCTTACTGTTCCCCACAGAGTTCACCCAGGCTAGCTGGCCTGCAAGCTTCTAGGAGATTCTCTGGTCTCCACCTCCCGTCTTGCCATAGATATGTTGGGATTATAGATGCTTGTTACAGTGTCTGGCTTTACATAGGTGCTGGGGATCTGAACTCAGGGACACATACATTCGTGTGCAGCAAGCGCTTTATTCACTGAGCCATCTCCCGTGCTCCTTGAGGTTTCTGTTTTCACTTTTGCCCATTGTCACTGCAGTTCTTCTTGGTGTCATTGGCCAAATTCTATTAAACATGAACTTTCCCTGTGATTCATATTTTACACCTGGGGAACTTGAGGATAGTTGACACTTCCTTAGGAATGGACGGGTGTGTGTGTGCACTGATTAGTTACTTTTGCCTTGGTTGCTCTGCCTCTTGTGCCCTGCATTGGCCTGGTATAATGGTTACAAGAACTTGTTGAGAGTTGGGGGTGTGTTGTAGTCTGTTCCTGGTTTCCAGGACGAATATCTGATCAGATACAGTTTATGGTAGGAAGGGATTTATTTTAAGTTTACAGATTCAGGGGAAGTTCCACCAACAGCCCAAGAAGCTGCTTGCTTCTGGACATCCAAGCAGAGGGAAAAACTGCAGCAAACACCAAAAGCAGCAAATACTGAAACCCAGGCAGACAGCAAGAAGTCTGCCACACCTTTGGGCTAGAAGCAGATCTGCCTCTAACCACATCTTTGCAGCTGGATCCCAGGTGACACATCCTGCAGCCAGGCAGCTGGAGAGCCAAGTTACAAGCTTAATAAAACACCTAAGTCACCAGGAGTCTTATTTCTTGTTTGTGAACCAATGTCTCCTTTTTATTGATTCCAGAGTTTGCTGGACTCCACTGATTCTTCAGTCTTTGCTCCCCAGTGGGAATGGAGTTGCAGGTGAATATGGCCATACCTATATGTGGGATCTGGAGATTTGAACTCAGGGAGTCTTAGTCCTCCTTAGGCCCTCACAGGCCTTCACACTTGCACAGGAAGAACACTTTACCACTGAGTCATTTCTTCAGTCCTCCCCCAACTTATTTTTTGTTTTTCGTGGTAGGGATTTATTCTAGCTCAGGTTCCCCTGGAATTAACTATGTAGTCTCAGTGTGGCCTCGAACTCACAGCAATCCAGAGTGCTAGGATTAAAAGTGTGCGCCACCACGCCCGGCTCTTCAGTCTTTTTTTGATTTTTAAAAATTTTTTTGTTTATTTTCATTTACTTACTTGAGAGCAACAGACAGAGAAAGAGGAAGAGAGAGAGAGAGAGAAAGAGAGAGAGAGAGAAAGAGAGAGAGAATGGGTGTGCCAGGGCCTCCAGCCAGTGGAAACGAACTCCAGATGTGTGTGCCCCCTTCTGCATCTGGCTAACGTGGGTCCTGGGGAATCAAGCCTTAAGGTTCACAGGTAAGCACTTAACCGCTAAGCCATCTCTCCAGGCCCTTTTTGGATTTTTTTGAGATAGGGTCTCATGTAGCCCAGGCTGGCTTCAAACTCACTAAGGATGACCTTAAACTGTGATCTCCATCCCTCTACCTTAGTGCTGGGATTACGGATCTGTGCCTGCAGGCTCAACTGTTTGAGTTTCTTTAACAGAAGTATCAGCTTTTAAAACCCTTGTGCAATAATAATTTCAGTTGTTTTTCTGTCATTGATAATTGTTAGCATGCTCAGTTTAGCAGCAGATTTTCTTTTAAAAATTTTTTTTTGTTCATTTTTATTTATTTATTTGAGAGTGACAGAGAGAGAAAGAGGCAGGTAGAGAGAGAGAGAGAGAGAATGGGTGTTCCAGGGCCTCCAGCCACTGCAGACGAACTCCAGACGCGTGTGCCCCCTTGTGCATCTGATTAACGTGGGTCCTGGGGAATCAAACCTTGAACCAGGGTCCTTAGGCTTCATAGGCAAGCACTTAACTGCTTAGCCATCTCTCCAGCCCTAACAGCAGATTTTCTTAGCAGCTCATCTTTATTGATCCTTTGAGAGTTTCATTGTGCTGGGTGTGGTGGTTCAGCTTTTAATCCTAGCACTTAGGAGACCCAGGTAGGAGAAATGCTGTGCGCTGGAAGCCAGCCTGCGCTATAGTTGAATTCTAGGTCAGCCTAGTCTAGAGTAAGATTCTGCCTCAAAAGTTTTTTTGTTTGTTTTTTCAAGGTAGGGTCTCTAGCTCAGACTGACCTGGAATTTACCATGTAGTCTCAGGGTGACCTTGAACTCATGGCGATCCTCCTACCTCTGCCTCCCGAGTGCTGAGATCAAAGGCATGCACCACCACACCTAGCCAATTTCCTTTTGTTATTTTTTTTTGAAGAAATGAAACTTTTGTTGCCATATCTTATCTGATGACATAATATTTAATTAAATTATATGATCACAGTGATAAGTGAAAGTGGCATAGCTTTACTACCAACTGACTCTTGGTAAGCCTGCCATGCAGTTAGTGGGGTAGAAGGCAACAGGCATTTGAGGAGGGAACCTGCTAGCTATGCACAGCAAGGGGGCTGTTGTCTCAGCCAGTATGACTGCCTGAGCACATAAGAAGTACTGGGTTTAACATGGTCACTTAGTGAAGGTTGCTTCTTTTGAGGAAGAGCCGGTGGGGGCGGGGGGAGAGAGAGAGAGAGAGAGACAGAGAGAGAGAGAATGGGCAAGCCAGGGCCTTCAGCTACTGCAAGCAAACACCAGATGCATGTGCCACCTTGTGCATCTGGCTTATGTGGGTCCTGGGGAATTGAACTTGGGTCCTTTGGCTTTGCAGGCAAGCACCTTAACTGCTAAGCTATCTCTCCAGCTTGGTTGCTTCTTCTTTTAATATTTTATTTATTTATTCATTTGCAAGGAGGGAGGGAGAGAGAGAGAGAGAGAATGGGCACGTCAGAGCCTGTAGCCACTGCAAATGAACTCCAGATACATGCACCACTTTGTGCATCTGGTTTTATGTAGTTACTGGGGAATGGAGCCCTGGGTCCTTAGGCTTTGCAGGCAAGTGTCTTAACTGCTACATTCTTTTTGTTGTTGTTGTTTGTTTATTTAATTTTTTTGTTTATTTTTATTTATTTAAGGGGGGGGAGGAATCGTCAGGGCCTCCAGCCACTGCAAACAAACTCCAGACGCATGAGTCCCCTTGTGCATCTGGCTAACGTGGCTCCTGGGAAATCGAGCCTGGAACCGGGGTCCTTAGGCTTCACAGGCAAGCGCCACTAAGCCATCTCTCCAGCCCAACACTACATTCTTGATTAGTTCTCCTATAAAGAAGTTGGAGTTGAAGTGGGTGCTGTCAGGGTGGTATGTGGAACTACACAGATCCTTCATGCTCAAATGACAAAAACTGGTCACATTTACATTTGATGTCAGTTTGCATCGTGGCGCCAGAGATCCAGTTCTTGTGGAGACGGGGTAGGGAGGAGGCGGGGCCTCAGGCTGCCACTTTCTGGGCCAGGAGCTCCACTTTTATTTATTTATTATTATTATTATTTTTAAATTTAATTTATTAGTTTTCTTTTCAGTGAATACAGGCAGTTTGGTACCATTATTTAGGCTCATCTGTGATCTATCCCCTCCCATTAGACCCTCCTTGTTAATGAAAATGGGTCGTGCATTGTGGAGTTAGCCCCCAGTTATTGGTATGACAAATGTCTCTGCAAATCACGACCCAACATGTGACTCTGACATTCTTTCCGCCCCCTCTTCCGCAAAATTTCCCTGAGCCATGTTGGGTTCATTTTTGGTCTGCTTCAGTGCTGAGGTGTTGGGGGCCTCTGAGGCTCTGGCTCTCTGATTTGGTAGGAGTTGATTTTTCTCTGCGTTGATCTCCTTCCCCTTTGTGCTGGTATCCAGTTCACAGGAAAACATCACCCTTGCTTATTTTGCCAGTTATCCTTAGTTTCAGTTGGGCCCCTTTTGAGGTATGTTGGGGCAGCTCTCTTCTTAGGATCTGCATCTATCTGGAAAAGAGAAGCAGATTCTCCAACGGACAGTAAGTTAGCACCCGGAAAATTGAGATAACACTTACTTTTTTGATAGACAGTATGATAGGTTAAGCCCTCTTATACCCCGTGATTGATGGTAGCTTGATATTGTAGAGTGGGCTTGTGTTTGGGTATGGTTCTGACTTGTTTCCCAGCTCCAGCTAAGGGTCTAGTACCACTGAGTGGATCAGTTAGCCAAATCAAGAGCAATTGATTCCTCACCATGGCTGTGTACCACTATCAGCAGCTCCACTTTGTGCACATGACCATGTTGGGTGTGGTCGGGTGACTGCCCACTCTGTTGCCTGTCCTCATCCTCCATGCAAAGGTCTGTTCCTGGCATCCTGGCAAGTCTCTTACACTTACTTCTGTTTATATGTATGTGGAAGAGAATTGTATTTGGATGTGGGAGATTCTACAACAGAAATTCTACAACAATTTTAACAGTGTGTTATGGGGCTTTTGGAGTTAAGAAAGAGTCCTTAAACTCCAAACCCCGAGTTCATGCCTATTTTACCAAAGAACTGAAATAAAATAATACTGAGAAGGATAATTATTAAATTATTACGTTTATTCAGAAGTCAGGAGGGGTGAGGGAGAGTCCTTGGACCCGATGCACCCATGTGGCCCACCTGGTAACCTTCTTGCGGTGGGCTTTATCCTTAGATGCCAGAGGGTCCGAGAGAGGGCTGATTGGTCTGAGCTTGGGGGCGGGATCAGGAAGAGACCGGAATACCTGAGGAGGGTGTGGGAGAGCTGATTGGGTGAGACTGGGCCAGACCCTGGATTTCAGCCCTGCTGCAGCCGTGAGGAAAGACAGAAATCAATTTAAGCTTTCTCTTCTGAGCCCTTTTCTAACTATCTACCTAATAATTATTTATTGTTCCCTCTCATTTGGACATGCTCCCCTATTTTCTGATGCAGGTTTTCCCCATGTTTATATTGCTTCTGTCAGCCCTGGACATCCACATTGGAGGGCCGGGAAAACTGTTGTCTTTTATTCCCACTCTCATTCTTTCCCACCTCACTGTGTATTTTAGGATCTTGGGCTAGATTGTACAACCTTAAACCCCCCCCCCCCCCTCAGCTATAAGCAGCTAACTAATGAACTATGAGCCAGTGTTAGGTCATCAACAGTTCTGTATTTCCCAGTGCTTGTGCCCTTCTGATTTCAGCGGGACTCTGCTTGGAGGCCTGGTCTGGGTACTTTTTGGTCATTCACTTTCTCCTTATGGCCTTATGTAGGCATAGTTATATCAGGTTGCTAGCTCTGGAATGCTCATAATTAGCATTTAGTTTGAGATATATAGTTTTTTTTTTTAAAAATTATTTATTTGAGAGGGAGACAGAGAGATAAAAAGGGAGAAAGAGAGAGAACAGGTGTGCTAGGACCTCCAGCCACTGCAAAGGACCTCCAGATGCATATGCCACCTTGTGCATCTGGCTTACGTGGGTCCTGGGGAATTGAACTTGGGTCCTTATGCTTCCCAGGCAAACTCATGAACCACTAAGCTATCTCTCCAACCCATAGTTTTTTTTTCTTTTAAACAGAAAAGAAAAACCAATGAACAATGTTAAGGAGAGCAGATATCCTAGGCTCAGTCTTGAGGACTACTTTCAGAAAACAGTGACTGGATTTTACTGTCTGGTTACTTGTTTTCTAATGACCTTCAGTGTCTCAGATCGGCACATGTCTGCTCCAACAAGGAGAAGATGAATTTTGTAGCTTTGCAATGATGTTTTCTTCATTTGCTTAACCACAGGAGGAATATGGTCTTGGGAAAAATGGGAAAGGGTTGCAGACATTTTTCTGCCATTAGAAGATGAACTGGATCCTCTCTCAATCTCACCACATACAACCTTTGCTTTATGTTGATTTGTTTTCAACACAAATCATATAGATCCTGCCCTCGATCTCCACACTTGAAAATCTCTTGGAATACTATTATTTTTCCTCATTGGTTTCCTTCTTTTTTTTTTTTTAAAGCCCTAGTGAATACTCCAAGTGTTCTCAAATTTATATTCTAAAAGCTTCCCTGCAGGGTTCCACAGTGAAAATGAAGCGTTGCTTTACCACTAAACATGGTGCGAACCCAGGCCATGCCTTGCTTTTGGAAGCTAACTACAATCAGCTGGGCTTGAATTCTCCTTTTATTTCCTTGCCTCCAGGTCCAGGAGCCTTTGATTCTGACCCTGAAAGGAGGAACCACATTGAGGAACGAGCCATGATTTTAAAACAAAGGTGCTGGGAGGGATTGCGCAATGGTTAAAGGTGCTCACTACCTGCCCAAGTTTGATTTCCCAGACACAAAGTGGCACAGGTGTCTGTCATCCCAATGGCCTATGACAATGGAAGAAGCAGCCAGGACACGCCCAAAACTCACAGGCCAGTCATACTGGCACAGGGGCAAAAACAAGCACATCCCTGTCTCAAGCCAAAGTGCAAGGACAGAACAAACAGCCCGAGGTTGTGGCACATGCACATACATCCATCCATACACATACACACGAATAATAATAATAATGATAAAGAAAAGGTGCTGGAAACATCCTTCCTTAAATCCGGGTGCGGTTGCCCACACCTTTTTTTTTATTTTAATTTTTATTTATTTATTTGAGAGTGACAGACACAGAGAGAAAGACAGATAGAGGGAGAGAGAGAGAATAGGCGCGCCAGGGCTTCCAGCCTCTGCAAATGAACTCCAGACGCGTGCGCCCCCTTGTGCATCTGGCTAACGTGGGACCTGGGGAACCGAGCCTCGAACCGGGGTCCTTAGGCTTCACAGGCAGGCGCTTAACCGCTAAGCCATCTCTCCAGCCCACATCCTTCCTTTATAACAGTCTCCCATGAGAAATGTTCTGTTGCGCACACATGAGACACTCATCAGTGCTTGTTGAATAAATACACAGATTCATCAGGGGTGACGGTCTTGCTATTTCCACTCAGCACCTGTCCATGTCTACTTCTCAGACATCACTTCTTCTTTATTTCCTGTTTTTTTTCAAATTTTTATTAACAACTTCCATGATTATAAAATATATCCCATGGCAATACCCTCCCTCCCCCCCACTTTCCCCTTTGAAACTCCATTCTCCATTGTATCCCTTCCCCATCTCAGTCAGTCCCTCTTTTATTTTGGTGTCATCATCTTTTCCTCTTCTTATGATGGTCTTGTGTAGGTAGTGTCAGGCACTGTGAGGTCATGGATATCCAGGCCATTTTGTGTCTGGAGGGAGCACATTATAAGGAGTCCTACCCTTCCTTTGGCTCTTACATTCTTTCCACCACCTGTCCCGCAATGGACCCTGAGCCTTGGAAGGTGTGATAGAGATATTGCAGTGCTGAGCACTCCTGTCACTTCTTCCCAGCACCATGATGCCTTCTGAGTCATCCCAAGATCACTGCCATCTGAAAAGAGAAGATTCTCTACCCAAAGTGAGAGTAGCATTAATATAAGGGTATGAACATTAAGAGAAGTGCTTACTGGGCAGTTTGATAAGCATAGTACATACATTTAGCCAGACAGAAGTAGATGTTATACCCCTAGGGCTCATGACTACCCCTGTTTTAAGTTTTCAGTATCAGGGATGTGTTCCCTCCCATGGAGCGGGCCTCCAGTCCAATTAGAGGGCAGTTGGTTTCCACTATGACAGATGTGCCACTATTGCGCCTATTGGCTCATTTGGCCTGGCTGGCTAAATGTAAGGCTTGCAATGTCCACTGTTGAGTATCAGACATCACTTCTTCACACTGTGCCCTTTCACTGCTCCATTATTGTTCTGCTTTTCCCTCTGATCCGGGAGGAAAGCCAAGGTTAGAGTGTGGCTCCCACTGTGCAGCTGAGCGCCCTGTGATGGCAGTGGGAGGATGGCAATGCCCGCCGTGGGCGATGCTCCCGAGCCAGACCCCTGGCAGCTTCTTGCACTTGCAGGCCTGGTCACCCACGTCTTCCTCTGGCTGCCTTGATGCTGGGATAGTGATGACAGTGACAGGTGGCTCTTACAAGAGTGGCTGCTCAGCTTCCAGGTCAAGTGTCTGGATGCTTTGATGCCAACACATTTAAAGCATTTAAAGTCACCTGCGCGTTTACACAATCTCTGACATTTCACATCTCTTAGGGGAATGGCTTGTTGACTCTGGAATGGGGAACGTATTCTTCCCTAACTTCTCAGTTTTTCAGAACATGGCTTATGTCTATTACAATGCCCATTTCTACTCTCAGCATGGGCCAACTGTCTGTTAAGTCAGTGGAAACCAGTTGTGGCTATTTTAGAGGTGGAATCATATATTGCATGGACTGACCCTTGAACTGCTGGGCTCAAGTGGTCCTCTTGCTTGAGCTTGCTGAGTAGCTGGGATTACAGGCATTCTACCAGCACCACCAGCAGCAGAAGCAGCAATTTAGGTAATTCATTTATTTTTGTGGTGTTGAGGATTGAAGCCAGGGCTTTATGCATTTCAGAAGCTCACTCTACCACTGTGCTACACCTTCAGCCTGCCACATGCCCTTTAGACAGAAGCTAGGTCAGGTTTCTACCAAAGCCACAGTTCTCACTTTGGAGGCAAACTGGATGTTGCCTGTGTTGGACCTAACTCAGAGTAACCTTGAAGTCATGCCATTTTATTTCCAAGTGCCGACTTCTGATTTTCACTGTCACCCAAGATACTATGTCTGATTCCTTTTCCTGATGAGTTTTTGTGACAGACGATTCACAGGTTGGTGACATTGTCTTTTTTTTTTTTTTTTTTTGAGGTAGGGGTCTCACTCAGGCTGTCCTTAAACTCTCAGTGATCCTCCTACCTCTGCCTCCTGAGGGCTATGATTAAAGGCATCCACCACTACACCTAGCTTTTTTATTTTAAATATTTTTATTTACTTATTTGCAAGGACAGAGAGAATGAGAAGAGTGCACCAGGGCCTCCAGATGCTGCAAGCCAACTCCAGATGTGTGTGCCGCTTTGTACATCTGGCTTTATGTGGATACTGGGGAATGAAACCAGGGTCATTAGTCTTTGCAGGCAAGCACCTAACTGCTGCCTCATCTCTCCAGCCTTGCTTTTTTTTTTTTTTTTTTTGTTATAAAGCCTAAGACATTAGCTTTTTTCCCCCCTTGGGTACTGAGAAGATAATCTAAGATAGCATTTATTACCTTTTCTCTATTTGCTATAAGGAGGCTCTATGTAAACACTCTATTGATCTGAGATAGTAAGAAGGAAACTTTTATAGCCATACTCAAAGCCAAAATATTGGATATATCTTTTTTCAATTTTTATTTTATTTTTAAATTTTTTGTTTATTTTTATCTATTTGAGAGTGACAGAGCAAGAAAGAGAGAGGGAGGGAGAGAGAGAGAGAAAATGGGTGTGCCAGGACCTCCAGCCACTGCAAATGAACTCCAGATGCATGCGCTCCCTTGTGCATCTGGCTTATGTGGGTCCTGGGGAATTGAGCCTCGAACCGGCATCTTTAGGCTTCACAGGCAAGTGCTTAACTGCTAAGCCATCTCTCCAGCCCCAAATTGGATATATCTTAATTTGTTGTATGTCACAAGAGTGTTATAAAAATAAGGGAAGATTTCTGAACATAATTTCTGAACATAAATGCTTAGAAGCACTTAAGCAAGCCTTTTACTGACCTTGATATTGAGCCCCAGTTTATTATGGATTAAAGGTTGCTATAGTCATGGAAAAGATCTATGTTGACTGGGCATTGATAAAGATGTTGCAGTCTGGAGATGGGATTTTTCTAATGAAGATAACCTAAATTAAGCCAGATTTCCTGATATGGGCTCAGCGTCTTTGTAGTGTGACATTCTAAGACAACAATCAAACCTGAGAATGTATGAAGAATAATGTAAATATTTGCTGTGAGTTTTGCTGTAAAAGGGTTTTGTATTGGGATTTCACATGATAAAACCAAGCAAGAAACTTCCTACACATTTCCTTGCGGTCTCTTTCCTTCTTTTTTATTTTTATTTATTTATTTATTTTTTATTTTAGAGAGAGAAAGAGAGAGAGAGAGAGAGAATTGATACCCGGGCCTCAGCCACTGCAGTTGAATTCTAGATGCTTGTCCTACCTAGTGGGTATGTGTGACCTTGTGCTTTCCTCACTTTTTGTGCATCTCACTTATGTGGGATCTGGAGAATTGAACATGGGTCCTTCGGCTTTGCAGGCAAATGCTTTAACCACTAAGCTATCTCTCTAGCCCTTTTAAAAATATATGTATATTAAAATATTTTTTTGAGAGAGATAGCAAGAGAATTGGCATGCCAGGGCCACTAGCCACTGCAATTGAACTCCAGACATGTGTGCCATCTTGTGCATGTGTGCGACCTTGCACACTTGTATCATCTTGTGTGTCCGGTTTACATGGGACCTGGAGACAAACACTTTCACTGCTAAGCCATATCTCCAGTCCTCCTTTTTTTCTATTATATTTTATTTATTTATTAATATTTGCAAGGAGAGCGAGAGAGAGAAAATGAGAATAGGTGTACCAGGGTCTCTTGCCACTGCATACAAACTTGTGCATCTGGCTTTACGTTGGTACTGGGGCATTGAACCCAGGCCACTAGGCTTTGCAAGCAAGTGCCTTTAACTGCTGAGCCATCTCCCCAGCCCTGAGGTCTATTTCCTCCTCACCAGTTTCCCACTTGTGACGACTGTGAAGATATCCCTGTTGCTGTGTCTGGAGTGGTGTCACTCTTTGGTGGCTGTCCCGTCCTGTGCCTGCACATCCCCACAGATCTTCTCTGGTGCATGCAATGCCTGAAACATGCCCTACCTGGGCTCTGGTGGGTTTTCTTTCTTTCTTTTTTCAAAATAATTTTTATTTTATTTATTTGAGAGCAAGAGAGGGAGAGAGGGAGAAGGGCATGTCAGGGCCTTCAGCCACTGTAATCATACTCCAGACACATGTGCCATCTTGTGCTTACATAAGTTCTGAGTAATAACACCTGTGTCCTTTTGCTTCACAGACAAGCGCCTTAACCACTAAGCCATCTGTCTAGTCCATCTGGTGGGTTTTGTTGTGACGCTATGTTGCCCTGGCTTAAACCTGATGAATCCATCTTCACGTCTGTCTGAACACTTGGATCAGACACATGTATGCTCTCACTTCAGTGTGATCTGTGCATCAAGTTACCTAAGATTCTGAAAATCAGATCCACTGGCTTTTATTTTTTTTCATTAAATCGGGAGGGGAAGTCTCTAGCTGCCATTATGGTTTGTACCAGTCAGTGGGCCCAGGGTTGTCCTTCTCTCGTCTCCTCTTCATTTAAGAACCTATTACTTGCAGAAGATCATATAAAGGTAGTGAGTTGGGGTATAAATAAATGCCTGGCTGCATGTGGTAGCCCTGAGTAGGTGGTGGTGGTAATGAGGGAAGTTCCTTTGTAGTCTGTGCTTGACTTCTACTCCAAATCATTCGTTTTTGAGTTACTGCTGTGGGAAGAGAGTAGAAGAAAGAGCTGTGGTTTTGGGGTAGAGGAAAGTACCTAAGAGGACTCCAGATGCCTTTTCCTTTTGTGCAATTTTGTTGTGGAAGGTTTAGAAGCATCTGTGTCAGTCAGGGTTCTCTAGAGAAACAGAACCAATGGCAGATTATAGATGCGCATTATTCTTACAGTATACTATATAGTGTATGTAGATACTTGCATTTATATACTTATAATGATGCACCAGAAGACTTATAATGAGGAATTGTTTCACATCATGGGGAGCCTGACAAGCTCCAAGGTCTGCAAGGTGAGTTGGTAGGATGCAGTCCTGGAATTGCTGTGGTAGGTTTTAGTCTGCAGGATGATAGGTTTAATAGGAAGAGTCCAAGGACAGGAAAAAAATAGCTGTCCCAATTCAAAGGCTGGGAGGCAGAAAGAACTCTTACTCAGCCTTTTAGTTCTATCGAGGCCTTTAACTGAGTAGATGGGGCCTGTCCACATTAGGGAAAACAACCTGCTTTACTTAGACTACCATCTTATATGCTAATATCATTGAGAAACACCCCTACACCTCAGAGTAATGATTGAGCAGATCTCTGAGTACCCCATAGTCTTTTTCATTATTATTTTTATGAGAGGGAGGGAAAGAGAGAGAGAGAGAGAGAGAGAGAGAGAGAGAGAGAGAGAGAGGGAGAATGGGTATGCCAGGGCCTCTACTTCAAATGAACTCCAGACGCATGTGCCACCTTGTGCATCTGGCTTTACGTGGGTACTGGGGCATCAAACCTGGGTATTTTGGCTTTGGAGGCAACTGCCTTAACCACCAGGCCATCTCTCCAGCCTCTACAATTCAATATCTATTCCATTATTCCTTTGCATTAAAAAGTAAGGCATGAGAAAACTGTAGTAACATTATTTTGTGGGTTGTTTATTTCAAAGTCGTCCTTTCCTTAGCTTCATTTAATCTTGTGGTGTACACTTCACATTGTTGTCAGGAAATGACCGAGCAGGCTTTTCTCCATTCTATGAAAAGGTGATGTGCTTTGTTCCCTGAAGAAGGTGCTGATATCTACATGAGTTGAACTTTATACCAGATCTACTTACTTCAAAAAGAACACTTAGTCCAGAGTTTCTGCTCAAATGACATTACACAAATCCTGTGGTTTTTTTTTTTTTTTTTCCATTAGCTTTGTTTAATGTCTCAGAGAAGCCCTCTGGAGCTGACTCATCTTAATAAGATGCCTTTAAAAAAATTAACTTTCTTCATCTGAGATTCTGACTGAGAAAATGCTGTCAAAAAATGATGGGTTGGCTTGGTTGCTGGAGTTGATTGGACCAAACACAGGACAGTACCTCAGACATGTAGGGTCTTCTGGGGATGGGACTCTTTCTTTTGGAGGTGACTTGTACAATATGTATCTCTTAATTTTCCTAGTCCAGCCAGCCAGGAGATAAAGCCTGCTGTAATGATGTTTCTTCTGTGTGGAAAACCTTCTCAAAGATCTTTGGCCTAATAACTAGTCCACTGATAATTTTAGAACCAGCAGATTCATTTTATGATGATTTAGAAAATTGTATGTAATTATTTTATTCTTATTTCCGTTCAGAATTTTGCTGTTCTAGGATATTTACAGTAAGTCAAAGGAAAACATAAAACCTATCACTAATAAAAACAGTCTCAAACATAGATGAGGCCAAGGGCCAAACAAAGGAGAAAATGAACAATTTGAATGAATATGAAGAACACCAATTTTGGAATGGATATTTCTTAGATAATCTGACTACATAGCAAGCCCTCTCTTTTTAAAAAAAATTTAATTTATTTATTTGAGAGCGAAAAAGAGGGAGGGAGGGGGAGAGAGAGAAAGAGGGAGAGAGAATGGACGCACGAGGGCCTCCAGCCACTGCAAACGAACTCCAGATGCGTGCACCCCCTTGTGCATCTGGCTAACGTGGGTCCTGGGCCTTGAACCGGGGTCCTTAGGCTTCACAGGCAAGCGCTTAACCACTAAGCCACCTCTCCAGCCTCTAGCAAGCCCTCTCTTTGAATGCCAAACGGGAGCCTGTTGGCGCTGAGTACGTATCATAGGTCACTTTGGACAGGGCCTCAAAGTCTCTAGCAGCTTTCTAAATGTTAAGACATTGTTGGAATTGTTTTTTTTTTTCTTTTTTAATTGAAAGAAAATTCTTCATCAGGAGGAATTAAGAATTAATTATCATCATGTAATTAGGCTGAGTTTTTCTCACTAACAATAAAACATGGTTGCTGCCTGCATTGTTTTTACCCTGGGACTAATACAATGTGGTCATTACTGGTCATAAGGTACTCTAAAAACAAATTAACTTGTAAAGCTTATTTTGACAAGAAATAAACACAAATGTAAAGGGCAGTTTGTATAGTGCTGCTATCATGGCACACTTGGGCATAATTTCTATATAAAGAAAATAAAAGAGCAAGTCTAACTTTCAGGGTGATTGCCTGTAAAGGACTTAATTGAAAACAGTTTTGTGCTTTTAAAAAGTGATTTATTTTAAATGTGCCTTTAAAAACAAAGGTCTTATTGATAACCATTTTAAGTATATTATCTCAATGTGGGATTTCAGTAAAAGGTCAAATCTTATAGAAGTATTTTTGGTATGACTCAGTTCTGATCACAGATAAGCTTTATCAAGAAAATGAAATTAGTTAAACATTTTCAAGTCTGAGCAA
This sequence comes from Jaculus jaculus, assembly GCF_020740685.1. Lineage (NCBI taxonomy): Eukaryota > Metazoa > Chordata > Mammalia > Rodentia > Dipodidae > Jaculus > Jaculus jaculus. Next base: position 24,498,772 of record NC_059108.1, on the reverse strand, counting down.
TTGTTTAAGGAAGCAGCAATTTTTTTTTCTAGAAAATACTTCAAAGAGAGAACTTCAGTTGAGAAAAATGGAATACAAAAATTTCAAAGTGTTATTGTAAATTTACATTCCTTACACAAATTAAGAGCATAAGGGGGGAAGGAACTCTGTGTAATTGTTGCAGTGTGAATAGGCAAATCAGTGTTTTATGTTCAATACTTGCATTTGTTTAGCTTACGAGCTTATATTTTATTTCAGAAGTGCTAAGATAGAACTTTAAAATTAAAACTTAATTTTAAAAAGAGGTACACCAGGCCCTTTGCCACTGTGAGCTAATTCCAGATGCATGACCTTATGAGTACCAGGAAATCGAAGCTGGGCTGTCAGGCTTTGCAAGCAAGTGTCTTTAACCACTGAGCAATCTCCCAGCCCTAATTTAAATTTGATTCCATTTTTAAACTTTTTTATTGCTAACTTTCATAAATATAAACAATATGCTATGATCATAATCTCTACTCAGCACCCTTCCTTTTTCCCCCTCCCATTCCCTCCTACATTGAAACCCTTCTTTCCAGCTAGTCTCTCTTCGATTTTATGTCATCATTTTTCCTCCTCCTATCATGCAGGTCTTGGGTGGGCACCATCAGCCACTGTGGGGCCATGAATACAAGGCCACTTTGTGTCTAGAAGACAGTATGGTAAGCATTCTTCCCCTTCCTTTAGCTCTTACATTCTTTCTACTGCCTCTTCTACAATGGCCCCTTAGCCTTGGAGGAGATGTCTCACTTAGTGCTGAACCAATTCCACTGTCCCTTCTTCTCAGTATTTTGGTGAGTTTTGAGTCACCCAGTGGTCCCTACCATCTGAAAACAGAAGCTTCTCTAACCAAAAGTGAGAGTAATATTAAATATAGGCATGAACCTCAGTAATTAGGGGACAGTTTGGTGTGCATAATAAATCCATTTAGCTAGAAAATAGTAGTAGTTCCCTCCTAAGGCATAGGCTTTTGATTAAGTTTTCCATACCAGGCAGGAATCAGAGAGCAGTTGGTTTCCCCGGTAACAGATATGTCACCACTGAACCAGTTGGTACATTTGGCATGGCTGGCCAGCTGTAGAGCTTGCAGGGTCCAATGCTGGTTAACACCAGGGCTGCATATTGCTAGCTTGGAAACTATGCAAATTCTAAATTCAAAGTATAGTTTCCACTGAATTCCTATCACTTTCTCACCAATATATGTTGAGCAATTGTAAGTCAAACCATTGTTAAATCAAAGACCGCCTGTGTTAAGCAACGAGAGAACTTGTCCCCTAATTTTCCTCTCCAGGAAACCTTGTTAACATTGTCTTTAGCCCATTTCCTGCTTCTACAGAAGTAGCTCAGTCATCATGATGGCCCATAAGACCAGAGGTCCCGAGGGAGCCAAGACCTCCTTCAGGCCTCACTTCTTCTGTCTGAAAGATCAACAGTTATTTCTAGGATCTTTCTGCACTTCTGACTTATGCCCGGACAAACAATACCCTTCTAGACTCTTGTGAATGTGGAACAGTCCTCAGTCTGTCTTGATCAGTGCCAGACTCTCCTCTCATTCTCCATTGTCCACTGCTTCCTTTAACAGCATCCCAATTTTGTTCATATATTGGTAGCCACATGTCCAGCCAGACAGTGTGTCTCTTACCAAGGGTAAGGATAGCTCTCTTGCACCTGGGGGTGTCTGAGTGACTCAGTTTTGATCAGTGAACCTTAAGCAATAGGAGTCAGCTGGAAAGAAGTGAGGAGGAAAGAGGAGAAGGCAGGTTCCTGGGGAATTGTCTGCACTCCTGATGAAAATGTCCAAAAACTGCTTTCTCCTTCGTCTTGGCTAGATTACAAGTGGATCGCCTGAAGCTGGGGCAGCCATTTTGTGACCATGAAGTCACAGACCCAATTGCTTATCGCATGACAGTAACAGTCTTCCACCCATATAAGCTATTGCCATTGGAATATTTCATTATTTTGCACAGCATTTCTAACTCACACATATTAAAACTCAAATGTGCAAAAATGTGCTTTGGTTTTTGAGAGACAGGGTCTCATGTAGTCCAGGCTGGTCTAGCTGTGTAGCTAATTTCTGAGTCTCTTAATCCACTTCCCTTGTGCTGGGATTACAAGTGAGTGCCACCCCACCGTTTTGTTCTTTAAGGTCTTTCTTTCTTTCTTTCTTTTTCCTGTAACTTATCTCATCGTCTTCCTGATGATTCAAGGTTGGACGTGGTGGAAAAGATGGGAGCTGATGTCCACATTCATCAATTAGTGAGATTAAAACTTATTTTGAGCGAATGGCCCAGCTGTTCAATTTTTCCTGCCTTCTTCAGGATGCTATTTGGAGTTCTTTGAGGCTACATCATCCAAATGGCTCATACTGACTAATCAGAACTCATTGTTAAATTTCTGGGGATTTTAGGTCAATTGCTAAACATGACCGTTATTACCAATGAAGTTATATAAGCTTAGAATATTAACATACAAAACTCAGCACTCCTTTCTTATTTGACTCTACCTTACTATCATTTATGCAATCATTGTTATTTGTATCCATTGTACGCCTAAGTAGAAATACCGTAAATGATGCGACGGCTATGGAAGCGGTATCGGAAGCAGAAGAGTAGCTGGAGAGTGAGGTGACTGAGATTAGCATAAGAAGGAGCCCAGCTGGCCCAGTGGAAGACTGGAAACCACCCCTCCACATAACAGAGCAGGCACAGCAGGCGAAGCCTGTGGCCGCCAGCAACTTGCATGGGCTCTGGTAAATACCTCCCCACGCCTGCTCATGCAGGCAACTCTAAGCTCAGCGAAACACCCAAACACACACAGGCTTGGCGTGGCGGCGCACGCCTCCGATCACATCACTCAGGAGGCAGAAGCATGAGGATCGCCAGGGGTTGGAGGCCACCCTGAGACTACATAGTGAATTCCAGGCCAGCCTGGGCTGGAGCGAGATCCTACCTCGAAGCCTGTGCTAGGCAAATGCAAGGGAAAGCGTCACAACCTGCCCCACTGAGCTGCTGTCCTTCTTCCCAGCTCTGGCCAGCTCCCCATGCCTTGGAAGCGTCCTGTGTGCTAATAAACGGCACCTGCTTCTGCTGCTATGTGCTTGTCCCCGTGCAACTCCTTGTTCTGGGACATAAGAACCTGGAAATCCCAGCTGGTGCCCATAGGGCACCAACACCCACCAATAACGTACCCAGTAGTGGGACTGCTGGGTCATACGGTCATTCTATTTTTCAAATTTTGGGAAAACCTCATTCTATTTTCCATAGTGGCTGTACTAACAGTATAAAGGGTTCCCTTTTCTTCACTTTCTCACAAGCACATTGTCATTTGAACAACAGCCATGCTGACAGAGGTGTGCTGGTAGCTCACTGTGATTTGAATTTGTGCGTCGGTCTGTCTCTGATGATTCATGATTTTGAGCATTTTATCTTTGACCTGTTTTGCCCATTTGTATGTTTCCTTTTTTTTTTAAATTTTTTATTTATTTATTTGAGAGCGACAGACACAGAGAGAAAGACAGATGGAGGGAGAGAGAGAGAATGGGCGTGCCAGGGCTTCCAGCCTCTGCAAACGAACTCCAGACGCGTGCGCCCCCTTGTGCATCTGGCTAACGTGGGACCTGGGGAACCGAGCCTCGAACCAGGGTTCTTAGGCTTCACAGGCAAGCGCTTAACCGCTAAGCCATCTCTCCTGCCCTGTATGTTTCCTTTTGAGAAATGTTTGTTCAGATATTTTTCCTCTTTTCGCTTGAATGTCCCTCTACTTTTGGCTTTCCCTTCAAACTTTAGATTTAAATTCAAGGCAAAGAAAGCACGCCGTATTGTCTCCCCACTCTTTCTTTCTCCCTATTTTCTGCCTTTTCACCTGTTACATAGAATGGAAAGGTTTCCATCAGCTCCCTCTATGTTTCAGAGGAATGATTTCTACATTATATCCTTTTCCTTCCCAAGGAGTTTTTCTTTTTCATAGATATTTCTTTATTTATTTGCAAGGAGAGAGAGAGAGAGAGAGAGGGAGAGAGAGAGAGGGAGAAAATGAGAGTGGGTACACCAGGGCCTCTTGCAGCTGCAGTGAACTCAAGATACATGTGCCACTTTGAGCATCTGGCTTTACATGGATACTGGGAACTCGAACCCAGGCCACCAGGCTTTGCAAGCAAGAGTCTTTAACCACTGATCCATCTCTCCTCCAGTCCCCTTTCTCCTTTTGTCTGAGGCTGCATAAGTGAAAGACTGCAGAGAACCTGACTCAGAGGGGAAATGAGCTGTCATGTGAACACAGCTGAACCCCAACTCTCCCATGCTCATCCATATGTGTCATCTTGCTCAGCCGCCCATTCTTCAGGGTTCATTATGACTCCTTGAAGGAGCCATGGGTCTGGTAGTTAGGATAATTGATTGTCACTGACAAAGGTGTAACTCCACTCCCCTTCAAACATCAGGTTGTGTCTGTTAGAACACAGATACAGTGGCCTTAAAAGGCCAGATGCTGCCTGGAGCCCAAGGTGAAGCTGGGAAAGCCAGAGCAGCCCCTCTGGTCAGGGACCTCAAGGACACTTGCATTATGGCCTGGGTCTCCCTAGTGACTTTTTGACTCCCTCTACTCATCCAGTGCCTCTATGGCTCCTAGCACATAGGCTGGGCTACAGAGTGTGGAACTTTGCCCCTTTCCTGAAAACTTGTAAGGAAAGACACCCCACATTGTTCTTCAGAACTGCCCTCCCTCTCTCTGGCTTCAGGACCTCACCATATGCTCTTTCATGTCATATCAACCCTCTCTCTCCCTCCCTTCCCCTCCTCTCTTCCCCCTAATAAACCTCTCCCCTGAAAGAAATACAGCTTACCATCTCTATTAAATTTGAACAGAATCTTCCTTTTAATAATATTTTTTTTATGAGAGAGAGAACAGAGGGAGAGAGAGAATTGGCATGCCAGGGACTCTAGCCATTGCAATTGAACTCCAGCCACATGCGCCACCTTGTGCGCAGGCATCATCTTGTGTGTAGTCGTCATCTTGTGTGTCTGGTTTATGTGGGATCTGGAGAGTTGAACCTGGCTCTTTAGGCTTCACAGGCAAGTGCCTTAACAGCTAAGCCATCTCTCCAGCACTTAGTAATCTTTTATTTCACCTACTGAGCCATCTCCCAAGCCAGTATTAATTAATTTACTTTGAGGCAGTGTCTTACTATAGCCCAGGCTGAACTGGAACTTGCTTTGAAGCCCAGGCTGGCCTTGAATTCACAGCCTACCTCAGCCTTGAAAGTGCCAGGATTAAAAGCATGAGCCGCCATGCTTGGCTTTGTTGTTGTTGTTTTAAGTTTTTAAATTATTTTATTTTTTTGGGGGGGTGGTTGAGGTAGGATCTCATTGTAGCCCATGCTCTTTCTTTTGATAATTTTAAAATACACAGGAATATTTTGCAATTAAAAAGTTCTGAATCCTTTTGGGTGAGGGTAAAGAAGAATAAAATGGAATTTTACAAGTTAAAGTTTGTGGTTGCATGTAAAATTTATGAACCAGGCAAAGAATAATGTCACTTCTTTTTTCTACTACAAAAGTTTTCTCAGTGCCTCTGGCATGTCTGTTGATGGCTGTGGCCTGGCCTGACCCAACTTAGTCTGTTACTGTTGATCACTAATGACTTGAGATATCTCTAACCTCTCTGATGCATTCAAAGTTTTAAATGTACTTTTCTTCTTTCTTGTTACAAGTAATAATTCAGGACCTGGGTGTGGTGGCATACTCCTGTAACCCCTGAATTTGGGAGGCTGAAGCAGGAGGACTATAAATTTGAGACCAGCCTGGACTACAGAGTGGGATTCTGTTTTACAAGAGAAATCATCACCTACAAGCAAGCAAGCAAGCAACAACAACAAACACCCCAATTCATTCTTTTAGGAAATACAGATTAATGTAATAAATGTCATATATAATCTGCTATCTAGAGACAAAGCCTGTTAGGCTTTCATTAGCTGATCTACAAGTTCTTAACATATCTTAATTTATTTTTACCTTTGTGTGTGTGTGTGTTCATGTGTATGAGTGTGGGTGTACACACGCCACAGAGTGTGTGGTAGTCAGAAAACAACTTGGGTGTTGGTCCTTGCCTTCTTCCTTGTTTGAGGCAGGATGTCTGGTTGCTCACCACTGCGTATACCAGACTATCTGGCCCATGAATTTCCAGGGATTTGCTCATCTCTGTCTTCCATCTCACTGTAGGATTACACATGCACACTACACAGCTGGCTTTGCATAGGTTCTGAGGATGCAAAGTCAGGTCCTCATGCTTGCATGGCAAGTGTTTTATCCACTGAGCCATCTCCCCAGCCCTGCCAATGGCTTTAAATTGTTGCAGAGTATAGATTACACTCATTGCTAGCCAGTTCTAAATAACAGCTTATATACGGTGTTAGTATATTACCCCATGAACTACAACTTCAACCCCATGAAGTACATCTAGAACCCATTGAAGAGTGAGGAGGAAAGATGTCCTTGTCATTTTAATTTTTTATTATTAGAGCATTATATTTATTGAGAGAAGTACAGAGCCAAGGAAAGGCACCCACATGGCTAGAGATGCCATGTGGAGGGCCAGGGAAAACGGTGGAAAGAAAATAAAAAAAAAAAAAAGAAAGTTCAAAGGGCTCCTGCCACATGGGAAGCTGGAAGGGATAAAGAGCCCATGTGGAGAGTAAAGTTGAGGGGGTTCTCCCCTCCAGTGAGGGAGTATGTCCTCCTCTTGCAAAGGTATTTATAACCTTATAGTAGTAGGCTCTGTCTTCCGGCTCAGGTGAACCAGAGGGGCAGCTGGTTGGTTAGGGCTGGGGGCCGTCTCAGGGAGAAGCTAGCCCTGACATCAAGTCCCAGGGGCTGAACTTGACTAGCCACAGTGTTTAAATCCTACAAAGGACCTCCTTCCCAGGAGGGGTCCAGGTTGTTTGTGGCAAAACAGGTCTAGGGGACTAGGCAAGAGATAAGAGGTCAGATCATCCTTGATTTCTAGCAAGTGCAGACTTGCCTGCCTTTTTTCACTTTCAGGGCCTCAGTTACCCTAACTGCTTACTCCCTTTTATTCCTCACTCTCTCTCTCTCTTTTTTTTTTTTGTTTTTTTGAGATAGGGTCTCACTCTGGGTCCAGGCTGACCTGGAATTAACTCTGTCATCTCAGGGTGGCCTTGAACTCATGGCAATCCTCCTACCTCTGCCTCCCAAGTGCTGGGATTAAAGGCGTGTGCCACCATGCCCAGCTTTATTCCTCACTCTCTTGAGAAGACATTCTGACTGCTGTTAGAGGATAGAAAATGACTGGTCAGTCTTTAACTGCTTCCAGCTGAACGGGGGTGTAGAAACATGGCAGTTAGAGTCTCTCCCAGAGAGGGGTACTATTCTAAAGGACTCCAGAAGTATATTATTGATGCAGTGCAAGAAGATAGTCTTGGAAGAAAATGTTGGGAAAAGAGAATGAAAGCAAGGAGTTAATGAGAAGTGGGCACACAGGAAACTAGTCACCCTCAAGGTTTTCCTTCTTGTGGACTTCTAGGTCTTGAGGAGCATTCGAGGGATCCCACGTAGATGGAGTTGGGTTGTCTCAGGACCCTCTGAGCATGAGCTGGCTGAGATTTTCTTACAGAACTGTTCATCAGATGGCGCAGTAGTGTCTGACATAGTTTGAATCAGTTCCTGTATGGCTTGTAAAACAGATGAGATATTAGCAGTGTGATCAGGAATATATATACATGATGGAAATCCCTTTCTTCTCATTGATATCTATCAAAATCCTTCTTGTCTTCTAGGCCCATGGGAGTTTTACTTGTTATTTCAAATTTCCTGCTCACTGTACTGACTTTCTCGTATTTGCTGTGTGGCTCACTGAAGACTCATTTTGGCATATTTTCTCCAACTGTTACCAAACTATTCAGTGTGTATTTAGGGCTAATAGCCACAGCTGTTGTGGTACTGGGGAGCCTCTACCCCAGCCAGTTGCTCCCAAAAGGCTATATGACAAAAGCTGAGGAAGAGCTGGAAAAGGACAGCTACGAAGAGTTTGACATTGTCAGGAGAATGCCAGGCATCTTCCTTCTCTTCCTGGAAACAGCTTGATGCTCTTGACATTTTTGAACTGTCCTTTTAAAAAAAGAATTTATTTATTTATTTGAGGAGGGAGAGAGAGAGAAAGAGACAGAGAGAGAGAGAGAGAGAGAGAGAATGAATGAATAGGTGTGCCAGGACCTCTCACCATTGCAAACAAACTCCAGATGCATGCACCACCTTGTGTGTCTGGCTTACTTGGGTCCTGGGGAAATCAAACCCGGGATCTTAGGCTTTGCAGGCAAGTGCCTTAACTGTTAATCCATCTCTCCAGCTCCTTAAAACTGTCTTGATGGGGAAAGTTTGAAATTTAATAAGGTAAACTGCTGAGTCTTTGATTTGTTTTTTGAAGCTTTGTCATGTTAATCTACCAAACCTGGTAGGGAGAATTCTCCCCTTGTTGTCTCCTGGAAAGACCCCGAAATACAACCATGCGCTTGTAGCTACCCTTACTTCTCTCTCTCCTTACTCTGCTTCTACTATGCACTCATGTCCCACTGTGGGGCAGAAGTAGATACCAATGGGAGGAAGGGAACCCTGGCCATTAATGCCTGCATTAAAAATCTTTTATTTCTATTTTATTATTCATTGGGTGTATATGTTTATAAGTGTGTGGGGGGGGCAAGTGTGTGGAGGTCAGTGGACAACCTTTGATGTTTCTTCTCTCTTCTCTCCTTCCACTTTTTTTTTTTTTTTAAATAAAAAAACCTTGGTAAATAACTGAAGATTGAGCCGGGTGTGGTGGCGCACACCTTTAATCCCAGCACTGGGGAGGCAGAGGTAGAAGGATCACCATGAGTTCGAGGCCACCCTGAGACTCCATAGTGAATTCTAGGTCAGTCCGGGCTAGAGTGAGACCATACCTTGAAAAACCAAAAAAAAAAAAAAAAAAAAAAAAAACCCAAAAAACCAAACCAAACCAACAAACAAACAAACAAACAAACAAAAAAAAAACAAAACGAACTGAAGATTGCAATTGCAGTTGACAGTTAGGAAGTTGCCAGGAAGCTTGATACTGTAGGGTAGGGACTGGGAGCTAAGCTATGACAGGTTGAGCAATGAATAACAGGTGAGGCACTAGAGGGCCGGAGAACCATGAATAGGCTTAGCCATGCATGGAAGGGTGACTGAGGGGCGGAGGGCTGAGGAATGGATGGAGGTGAGGGCAGGCTTGCTTGCTGCATCAAACAGCCTGACATTGGTGAACTATCTTAGAAGAGGAAGAAAAAGATGAGAGCAGAAAATAGTTGGATTGATCGACCCCAGCAAGGAAAAAGATGCTATTCTTTTTGGAGAAAGAAGAAACGGGAAAGAAAACTGGATAAAAATCTGAAGGGTGGAAGGAGGGCAGTTGCAGATTTTTTTTTCTTTAAATTAGGAAGCCTTGTTGCCTTTAAATATGGAATAGATCTGCAAGTGATGTTTTGAAAAACACAATAGAGGACTATTTGGGCCGAGCTGAGGTCGAGCTCTTAAATTTGTATGTTAGAGAATCAAAATAGCATTGTGATTCCCTGCCCCCAACAGTACCAGGACACCCAGAACTGGGGGGAACAGAAAGCTGCTGTGAATGGTCAGGGAGAGGGGGTGCAAGGATGGGGTGAAGGGCGAGAGAATGGAGATGTTGGGGTGCTTGCTGGCTGATGGTTTAGGCTCTGTATCACTGGTGACCAAATGCTGCGTACAGGTCTAACTCATATTCTTTCATAGTTTTCTCACACCCAAATGACAGAAACATGCATACATTCATGCACTTTAAATTCAATCACGAAGAGTTCACTTTATCTCACTGCTCAACTCCTTCTGCAAAACTTAGCCTAAGGTGGGGAGGTCCCTACTACATGGCACACTTTACATCCTCCTCACTCTATGGTGGTGGATACACATTGATGGTAAGTGGGAAAAAATTTTTCCAGCCACCTGTAGGGCCCTTAGGGTGCTAGTCACTGTCTCTAAGATGGAGGGAGACAACATGTCTTTCAGCAGCTGTCAGCAGTGACATCACGGCCAGAGAGGATCAAGCTGTCTTGAAGGGAGGTAAGGGGCCTTGTTTTATGAAGCAGACTGGGAATAGCCAGGGGTTCTTATCAGGTGCCACCTGCCATCAGCTGGTTTTGTTCTACTTGGTTCCAGCCAATCTAACACACTTATTAAAAGCTCAAACTAGCACTTACATCACCATTATAACATTGTTTGCAATTTTAGGTCTAGAGGATTTTACTAATTTAAGCAGTAGCTTGATGATCAAAGGGAAGGAGTTCATAGTGTGGGCACTGAGCCAAAGAAACTCTCATGAGGGATTTGCCTGGCATTTCCTCTGGCCACAGGTATGGAGAGAAGAAGCGGCTGGAAGCACTGATGAGATGAAAGACAGGGGAGGAGGAGCTGGGCACTTGGTGGGGCCAGGAAGAGGCCTGATGGGAGAGGAACAGACGAGTCCATAGGGTAAGAAGCAGGGGCTCCAGGTTTATGTTTCAGATGCATTCTGACGCCTGGTTTAGAGGAGAGTTAGAACTTGGGAATGTAACCAGCGCAGTTAGAATCCCAGCTGCCGGGCCCTTGGTGAGTGCGGGTACACAGCCCTGGCTATGGTTATACAGAGTGTGGGCTCAGAAGTGGGTTGCTGCTCAAGATGGCAGCCATGTGGAAGAGAGGAAGCCCGGAGTGGTGGCGCACGCCTTTAATCCCAGCATTTGGGAGGCAGAGGTAGGAGGATCACCATGAGTTCGAGGCCAGTCTGAGACTACATAGTGAATTTTAGGTTAGCCTGGGATAACAGCGAGACCCTGCCTTAAAGAAAATAAAAATATGAAAATAAAATAGAGGAAACCAGACTGGCTAAGTCACCACTGGGAGCACTGTGTTTGTAGCGGGCCTAGCTGGGCAGTTCTTTGAGGAGCAGTAATGTGGCCCTGGCTCTCTCTGAAACCTGGTGCCTGTCCTGCCCTTGCGTGGACCTTCGCTTCGCAGTGCTGTACTTTGTCCTTTATCCCTAGGGTCACTCTGTAAGAGAAGCACGTAGGTTAGGTGAGATGTTCTCAATGATGCCAGCTTATTGAGGAATAAAACTGAAACCACCTCAGTGTAGATCTTTGTTCTCAAGTCACAGCTGGCCTGATAGAGCCAATAGTAGGTCCCCCTGGCATTTTTGCCAGGTGTTGCCACAGCTTGCTTTTGGAAGAAAGACAGGTAGATTGAGGATTTGAAAACTAAAAATAAGCTTGGAGGGATGGCTCAGCAGTTAACATGCTTGCCTACAAAGCCTAATGACTAGGGTTTGATCCCCTAGTACCCATGTAAAGCCAGATGCACTAAGTGATGTGTGCATCCGGTGTTGTTTTGCAGTGGCTGAAGGCCCTGATGTGATTTTCTCTCTCTCTTTTTCTCTATGCAAATAAACAAATTAATTAAAATACTAAAAAAATAAAAATAATTAGGGGCTGGAGGTGTGCTCAGTGGTAGATCATTTGTCTACCATGTGGGAGGTCCTGGGTTTGATCCTCAGTAGTGGAAAGAAAAAAAAAATCTTTAAAAGTTTAATTAGTTGGGCGTGGTGGAACATGCCTTTAATCCCAGCACTCAGGAGGCAGAGGTAGGAGGATCGCCATGAGTTTGAGGCCAGACTGTGATTACATAGTGAATTCCAGGTCAGCCTGGGTTAGAGAGCAAGACTCTACCTCAAAATAATAATAATAAAAAAAGTTCAGGGCTGGAGAGATGGCTTAGTGGTTAAGCGCTTGCCTGTGAAGCCTAACGACCCCGGTTCAAGGCTTGATTCCCCAGGACCCACGTTAGCCAGATGCACAAGGGGTCGCCGTGTCTGGAGTTCATTTGCAGTGGCTGGAAGCCCTGGCGTGCCCATCCTGTGTCTCTCTCTCTTTCTCTCTCTGTCTGTCACTCTCAAATAAATAAAAAAGAATAAAAATAAATAAGCATAAAAAAACGTTCAATTAAAAACTTAAGAAAAAAACTACCTGGAGGCATTCTATTCCTTATAGTATTGGACATGTAATTTTGTTATTTTTACTTGCATGCACTAGGACTTTCAATTCTTGGAAGGAAAGTAGACATTTGAAAAATTGTGTTTTTTTTTTTTTTTTTGTACTGTTTGAAATTCAGTTCCTCTAGTGCGGCAATGAACTGCCACCTGAAGTGGTAGAAGAAGGCCTCTGGCTTCCATGGCTCAGGTGTGGTATGTTACAGGCTCTGCTCAGCTCTCAGTCATGAATTACATTCTGCCTTCCTGGTCTGCTGGTTCTACATTTGCAGATTCACATGACCTGGAAGTAGCTGAGAAAAATACCGCATCTGTACTAAACGAGTGCAGACATTTTTTTTAATTGTCACGGGTCACTAAACAATGAAGTATGACAACTATTTGCACTAAGGGACTGTAAGTCACCTAGAGATGATTTAAGGTACCGAGGAGGATTCACATAAGTTCTAACCAGATCATTTTATGTATGGGTCTTTGCTGTTTGTAGATTTTGGCTGTGTGTGTGTGTGTGTGTGTGTGTGTGTGTGCGTGTGTGTGTTACACAGTGAACAGATCCAATTGGAATGATTCACAAGAAATAGCCTGAGTTTTCTGACCAAAGTTATGGTTTTGGTTTGCTTGGCTATGTAAATCAGCTTTCACAGGCTGGAATCTGCTATTATTCTTTTAAAAAGATTATTTATTTATTTATTTGAGACACGGGTTGGAGAGAGATAGATAGAGAGAGAGAATGGGTGTGCCAGGGCCTCTAGCCACTGTAAACGAACTCCAGACACATGCGCCACCATGTGCATCTGGCTTACATGCACCTGGAGAATTAAACCTGGGTCCTTAGGCTTCGCAGGCATGCGCCTTAACCGCTAAGCCATCTCTCCAGCCCAAATTACACAACTTTTGTTGCCCGTTTTCCCACCTGTGAAAGAGAAGAACAGCACTCACTTTAGAGGTGTTGGAAGGATGAAATGAGTTCATAGTTTAGCAGTGCTAAGTCGTTGAAAACGTCATGAAACTGTGCTTACAACCACAGCTCACAGCACTGGAGAAACAATGTTCTTGTTAAAGTTTCTACATCTGGGTTAGGTGCGATGCTGTGACAGGCTATGTATGACCTCGAATTTTTTGTTATTTCATTTACTTAATTTGTCTTTGTGGTGCTAGGGTTCAAATCCTTGCTAGGCCTCACACATGCTAGACAAGTGCTCCACTATGGAGTTGTAGCCCAGGCCTTCGAATTCTTTTCGATGGGCTGTCTCATTGCTGTCTTCTCTATGGTATCGACTGTCCCACATAGTATAAGGACATGCTTCCTTTTTGTCCTGGCTCTCAGGAAAGGCTAAATACTCTGACCACACATTTCCCAGGGACATATGTGTCCTAACTATGGACTAGATCCCCAGCCATGAGGGAAGAGTGGAGGAGAGTTCCCAGGGTCAAATGCACCTGCCCTGTGTGCTCTGCCAAATAGATAACTTGATTATAAACAGACATTTTGCGTCTATTATGCCCCTTTTGTACAAGCCCCTTTACATATCCGAATTACTTTCTTCTGGAAATATAGCAGAGATTCAGTTTTAAAAGATCCAGGGGTTTTGTTTGTGGAATGATGTTGGGGAGGCTACTTTTTGAAATATGAGGCTTTCTGGGGACAGGTTGACTTGGACAGGATGCTGGAGGGGCCTTGTGTGCCTGAGAGAAAAAGACAAATAAAAAGAAGATGGTGCCGAAGTTGAGATGACCAAGCACACAGTGGAATGAGTTTCTGAGTGTGTCTTACTCAGATCTTACCTCTTTCACCTAACAGCTCTGTAAGCAACATGTTCACCACCCATTGATAGTGAAATTTTTCTTCTGCTCCGTAAACTGACATCGGATGCTATGGTTTTATTTTTGTGGTCCAAACATCTTCTATCTCCAAAAAGTTTAGACTTTTAGAAAATGAAATCTTTTTTTCCCGCCCCTTTGGTTTTTCAAGGTAGGGTTTTTCTCTCACCCAGACTGACCTGGAATTCACTACATAGTCTCAGGGTGGCCTCGAACTTGCAGCAATACTCCTACAGCTGAAACTGCTTTTTGTTTGTTTTCAGTGGTTTCTATCTTTCTTCTTTCAGGCTTTTTAAAGGGGCTACAGAGGCTTCTAAATTTCCTAGAGCTGTCACGAGGACCGAGCCGGCTGGCTTAGAACAATAGGAACTTACTGTCTCTCAGTTCTGGAGGCTGCAAGGCTGTGATCAGGGACGTGCCAGGCTTGGATATTCTGAGGCTGCCAGTGAAGTATGTGGCCCAGACTTCTGTCCTTGTTTTGTGAATGGTGTCTTCTCCCTGTGGCTCTTCCGTTACCTTCCTCCTATGCTTATCTGTCTTTGTGCCCAACCCCCTCCTTTTTATAAAAGCGTCAGTCTTGTTGGATTAAGAGCCTGCTGTACTCTGGTATGACATCATCCTGTCTTAACTAATTATAGCCGCAATGACCCAGTTTCCAAATAAGGTCATATTCTGAGGTGCTGGTGGTTAAGACTTCAATACGGATTTGAGGAAGACAAAATTCAACCCATAACAGAAGGTTTAAAAGAACTCAGGGCACATTGCTCTTTATGTTTTAGTCAGAAATGGGAGGATCATCTCTGTATACATTTTGTGTTTGCATACCTGGCTTTCATTTTATAATCTTTCCATCTTCATGTATTTTTTTTTTTGCATGTGCATGTGTGTAGTGTGTATACATGTATGAATGTGGGCATATGTGTGTGTGGTGTGAGTGTGTGTAGAGTCCACAGGTCAATGTTGGGGGTCCTCTCCATCATCTTCCTCTTTGCGTGTTGTGCTCGTGTGCAGTATTTGTAGTGGGGTGGGTGCGGTATATATGTGGTATATGCACTTGTGTGTGCAGATGGGTGTGCTCCATGGGCGTGCTTGGAGGTGAAAGGAGAACTTCAGATGTCCTCCTACGCCTCGTTTATCTGCACATTTCCTTAAAACGGAGTCTCTCACTGATGCCTGCCCGAACTTGCAGTTTTCATGAACCCCAGGGAGTCTCCAATCTCTGCTCCCCACAGGATTAGAGTTATAGACAGGCAAGGCCAGCTTTTTTTTAAATTTTTTTTTTTAAAGGTTAGTTTTGTACTCAGTCTCTCTCTCTCCCTCTTTTCTCCAACTCTTTTATGTTACTTATCTTTTTCTTCCTTCTCTTTGTGGGCACTGACCTGTACCTCCAAGGCCAGCTTTTTATGTGGGTGCTGGAGAATCAAATTCAGATGGTCTCAGGCCCTCCCAGGGCCTCATGCTTATGTGCTTTACCTGCTGTGCCATCTCTCTGCCCCCTCATTCTGGTCTTGGAGACAGGGTCTCTCACGGAATCCAGAGCTCACTGACTTGGCTAGTCTGCCTACCAGTAAACTCCAAGGATCCCCTCTCTCTGCCTCTCCAGTGCTGCATGCATTACTGCGCCTGGCATTTTTTATACTACCCTGTTTATTTTATTTTTATTTATTTAGTTGAGAGAGAGAGAAAGAGAATGGGTGCTCCAGGGCATCTAGCCACTGCAAACAAACTCCAGAGGCATGTGCCACCTTGTGCAACTGTCTTATGTGGATCCTAGTGAACCAAACCAAGGTCCTTTGGCTTTGCAGGCAAATGTCTTAACCGCTAAGTCATCTCTCCAGCCTGTGCCTGGCATTTTTACATGAATGCTGTGGATCCAGCTTCAGGTCCTTGGGCACGTGCCCACTAAATCAATCTTCCCAGCTCCAGAACACAACACATTTTAAAGAACTTTAAAAATTCTGTCCATTGAAAAACCATACTGGGAACTTACTCCAAGGAAATGAGTGGACAAGTAAATATCGTTTTATGTATGGGCAGGTTTATTTCAATGCTTTTTTCTCAGTGCTTGTAATTGAACCTTGGGCCTTGCATGTTAGGCAAGCACTCTACCACTGAGCTATACCCCCGCCCTTAGTTTCTTTCTATACTAGCCAAAACTCAGCAGTCAATTAATTACCCAGTAGCAGAGGATTCATTACATTGTTATGGCATATTCTGAAATGTAGTTATTAAAGCACTGATGTAGAATATATTGACATTGCAATACTATGTTTTTTCTGTTTATTTATTTGAGAGTGACAGACAGAGAAAGAGGGGGAGAGAGAGAGAGAGAATGGGTGCGCAAGGGCTTCCAGCCACTGCAAACAAATTCCAGATGCATGCGCCCCCTTGTTCATCTGGCTAACATGGGTCCTGGGGAATTGAGCCTCAAACCGGGGTCCTTAGGCTTCACAAGCAAGCACTTAACCGCTGTGCCATCACTCCAGCCCGGCAATACTATGTTTTTAAAGTTACAAAGTAAGGACTAGAGAGATGGCTTTGCTGTTAAGGTGTTTGCCTGTGAAGCCTAACAACTCAGGTTGGATTCCCCAGTACCCTCGTAAGCAAGATGCTTATGGTGGTGCATGTGTCTGGAGTTTGTTTACAGTGGCTAGAGACCCTGACACACCCATTCTTTCTTTCTCAAGTAAGTAAATAAAAATTTAAAAAAATTTTTTAAAAAGTTACAAAGTAGTCTGTAAATAAACAGATTTTTTGCTTGTTTCTTTTTTTGAGGTAGGGTTTCACTCTAGCTCAGGCTGACCTGGAGTTCACTGCGTAGTCTCAGAGTGGCCTCGAACTCACAGTGAATCCTCCTACCTCTGCCTCCCAAGTGCTGGGATTAAAGGTGTTGCGCCACCATGCACGGCTAATAAAACAGATTTTTAAGTCTCTCTGTGTGTGATGTGTGTGTGAGTGCACACATGCATGGCATGGTGCTCAGAGGGACAATCTTGGGTGTTGGGCCTCACTTTCTGCCTGGATGGAAGCAAGGTCTTTCATTCTCCACTGTAAATACCAGGGTAGCTGGCCTGAGGGCTTCTAGGATCTGCCTCCCATGCTGCTGAACAAGTACTGGGCTTTCTGATGAGTGTTACCATGTCTGGCTTTATGTGGGTTCTGAGGCCTTGACCTTTGGTTGTCATGATTCCACAGCAAATGCTTTTACCTAGCTCTCCAGCCCTCAAACACTTTCATTTTTGAGCTACAGTCTTGCTATGTAGTCTTGGCTGACCTTGAAGTTGTGATTCTTCTGCCTCCTCCTCCTGAGTGTTGGGATTATAAGCATGTGTCACCATGCCCAGTGATAAAATACTTTATAAGGAAAAACATTTCAGAAACTTAGGAAAGAAGTATATGAGGCTACATAGCAAAATGTTGACTTTATTATCTTAGAAGATTGGGTTATAATTACCTTTTATTGAAAACTACTTTGCTTGGGCTAGAGAGATGGTTTAGTGGTTAAGGCGCTTGCCTGTGAAGCCTGTAGACTTATGTTTGACTCTCCAGGTCCCATGTAAGCCAGATGCGCAATGTGACATAAATGTACGAGGTGACACATGCATACAAGATGGCACATGTGTCTGGAGTTTGTTTACAGTGGCTAGAGGCCCTGGCACACCAATTCTCTCTATCTGATAAAAACAAACAAACAAACAAAATCCCCATTCAAAACATATTTTCTGATTCTTGGGGGGGGATAATAATTTTATAGGTGATAGGATCTCACTGTGAGACTAATCTTGAACTCAGAATTCTTTTCTCTCAGCCTCTTAAGTACTAGAGTTACAGGCATTATTTTCTGATTTTTTTTACAAGAAGTATTTTTTTTAAATAATAAAAGTAACAATGTTATGCCCAGGAGAAGGTGGAGAAAGCTTAATCCTAACATCACTGGCTCTGGCTTGTGAATCCCAGGACAAAAACTAGGTTATCCCCCTACTGAGTAGTTGTCCAGGGAGACCCATGAAGTCCCCAAAACAACGTAGACCATTGCCAAGCACTTGGTTACCCAACAATAGGTAAGACCCTATTGCAGAAGACATCACAGGCTGCCATTCCAGGACGCAAGGAGACCCCAGGGGAACCAAGGCGAAATCCGCTCCTCTCCTCATAAACCCTTGGGTACTGGAAAATGCTGTGGGAGCTACTGAGTGACAGTGGTCACCAACAGCACAAAGAAGCAGGAATGTCTGCAAGCTACGCAATCCAGCACCCAGACAAGAAATACACACTTGCAGAATAGTGGCACATAGCCTCTGTGGGTCACCAGCTGCCCTCTAAATGGACATAAAGCCTGCTCAGTGGGAGAGAACCCACAAATGGTAGTGGGATCCAAGTTAGTGCTCCATGGACAGGAAGCTCACAACTGCCAGAGAGAAGCCTCCATTGTTCTCTGGACATCTAGAGTGGGTGTTCTCATCAAAATGTCTCAAAATTATATGCATATCCCCCTTAATCAGAGCTGCTCTCACCCTTGTTGGAGAATCTGCTTTATTTTACAGGTGGCAGAGAATACTGGGGAGATCCAAAATCCAGCAACTTGACAAGACAAGTCAGCCAACTGCCTACCATGTGGTATGCCTCCTCTACCATAATCACTGGGGTTGGGAAGAATCTGCAGAGGAAGCAGTGATAAGATTGCTCCTAATGCTAACCTGACAACAACCTATAGAAACATAGCAATAAACATGGCGGAGAACTGGTCCATATCACAACAGACATATAGACCACAGGGCTGGAGAGATGGCTTAGCAGTTAAGCTTGCCTGTGAAGCCTAAGGACCCCAGGTTCGACTCCCCAGAACCCACATAAGCCAGATGCACATGGTGCATGCATCCAGAGTTCATTTGCAGTGGCTAGAGGCCCTGGCACACCCATTCTGACTCCCATAAATAAATTAAAAAAATAAAATATTAAAAAAAGAAATACAGAGAACTCAACACCAAGAATAAACTGCTAACACTCCCACCAAGGCTCAGGGACTATTGTGGAAGAGGGGGCCTGAATATCATCAGAACCACAGGGAGGGTAACAATATCCTGAGGTAAGCTCCTCCCAGACTGATGGAGGCCCTAAATACCCTGCACTGAACACCAAGGACCCTATTGAGGAGGACCCCTGGGCAATTGGAGGCCAGAGGTAAAGGGGTACAAGACTATAACCTATGCAAATACACACACACACACACACACACACACACATATATGGAAAGGATTTGGTGGAGGGAGGATTTGGGAGGGGAAAAAGGGAGGGAGGATGGTAGGAAGTGAATATGATCATGGTATACCATTAAGATTTATGGAACTTGCCCAATTTTTTTTTAAAGTAACAGAAAATCAATATAATTGCTTTGGAATTTCTGGATAGCCACTGATCATGCGCAAGATTTACTTTTCCCAAACCCACAGCTCTTGAACAATCTGCATCAATTATATGCTGACATAATAAGCCTCCATACTTTTTGATCAAGAGGCTACAGTTAATAAAATTTAAAGAGGACCTTCTGCTCCCCAAATGGTTCTCTCTGTTCCACCCAGTTGGCTGATCCTCCCCTGGGCTCTGACCTTGACGAGCCCCTCAGGTCTGAGCTCATCTGAATGACTCCAGAGCAGTCTCCATAGTTTTGCAAAGAGGTCAGTTCCTTGCCATCTGCCTGGGCAGCTGTGGAAGTGAGTGGGTCAGCTCAGCACCCACCCTGCACGCTGCCTCAGGTTGTCTGCACTTCATCACCTTCTTTGAGGCCTGGCCACAAAAATCAGCATTTATGGAAGATGGTTTAGAATTCTTCTTTGCTTCTAGATGCCATGAGTTCTATGCCCGAATCAAGCCAAACCAACAGAAATCTCTGTTTTTAGAATATATGTATTGAAGATATGCCTGAACTTATACTTATTGGTTGCATTTTAGTATTACCCAAGAAAACCAGGAAGTTTTTGAAAAGGCCACAGTGGTGTCCCCACAGAACTCTCTGGAACAATGCCCCCAGGCTTGAGGGAAGACCATGAAGAAGACCTTTATGTTTCCCTGCTTTGTTTTTTTTTTTAATATTTTATTTATTTCAGAGAGAGAGAAGAGAGAGAGAGAGAGAGAGAAGCAGAGGGAGAGAGAGAGAGAGAGAGAGAATAGGTGCACCAGGGCCTCTAGCCATTGCAAATGAACTCCAGATGCATGTGCCATCTTGTGCACCTGGCTTTATGTGGGTGCTGGGGCATTGAACCTGGGTCCTTAGACTTTGCAGGCAAGTGCCTTAACTGTTAAGTCATGTCTCCAGCCCTGGCTTAATTTGTTTAAAAAATGTTTATTATTTCAACAATTTCAAACTTTCATGACCTCAATAAATTCTGTTAATGGAGGGAATTCAGGAATTTGAGAATAATCCTCATGAATATATCAATGTTCTTTCAACATATTAAAATTCAAATATTGTTTTCATTATTAAATGATGATAGGAAAAATAGCTTTACTTATGACACACTCCCATGAACACTGTTAGTGATTCTCCTCTGGCTTTCCAAAATCTGTATGTAAGAATAAAATAAAAACTACTTCAAGCTGGGCATGGTGGCACATGCCTTTAATCCCAGCACTTGGGAGGTAGAGGTAGGACTGCCATGAGTTTGAGGCCACCCTGAGACTACATAGTGAATTCCAGGTTAGCCTGAGCTAGTGAGTCCTTACCTTGAAAAACAACATGACAAAAACTACTTTAAGGCCTTCTCTCCTCTCCTCTCCTCTCTATTCAAACTTACTTATTTCTTGATTTGCATTTGTGTGCATGTGCACGTGTGTATGCATGTGTCTATATGTGTGTGGAGGGGGTGCGGGTACACGTGAGAAGTCTGAGTATAACTTACAGGCCTGTCCTTGCAGATCCAGCTCAGTGGAGGCAGGGTGTCTCTGGATCTTGCTGCTGTTCTTTGTGCTGTGCTTGCTGACAGATTCTGGGAAATTCTGTCTTCTCCTTGAATCTGCCTGTCAAAGTGCTGGGGTTAGAGAATCCCACCTGGCCTTTTACATGGGGTCTGAGGGTGGAACTTGGATTTTCAGGCTTGAGTAGCAAGAGCTTTATCCACTGAACCACCTTGTCAACCCCACCTTTTAATTTTTTTGACACAGCATCTCATGTTGCCCAGGCTTATCTCAAACATGCTACGTAGTGGAGGATGACTCTTGATTCTCCTGTCTCCATCTCCCTAGTGCTGGGATTTCAGACTTGCTCAACAACATCTGGTATTCAGGCTAGTTAAAAATGTTTCCATTCAAAATTGCAAATAACTATGATGATGGAATGCTTGTAATGGCACAAAATGCCAGTTGAATTTCAGTTGCAAGATTGATTTCAGCATCCAGATGCACTGTTCACAACCAGTGGTTTGAAATGCAAGTGATTTGGCTTCTTCCTAAAGGAACAGTTGACAATACCAGAAGATAGTTTTGACTATCACAACTGGGACAGGAGTGTGCTGTTGACCTTTAGTGGGCAGATGCTAGGGATGTTGCCAAATATTCTACAACTGAAGATGAAGAATTATCTGGCTCATAATGTCAGTGGTGGTCAAAACGAGGACATGTGGATTAAACTATAGACTATAGAACTATAGACTTCTTGAGGCCTACAACCAGAAAATCCTCCTCATAAGCATTCTCATAACTAGAATGAACAAGGTGGCCAGAACAATCCTCTAATATTGACCAGGGTAGGGTGGAAAGGGGCAAATGGGGAAACTGGATATGGTGTTTATACAAATGACTTCTAGTATAGTGTAGCATTTTTTTTTTAACAGGAATTGTTGGACTGGAGAGATGGCTTAGCAGTTAATGTGCTTGCCTGAGAAGTCTAAGGACCCAGGTTTGATTCCTCAGGACCCACTAAGCCAGATGCACAGGTGGTGCATGCATCTGGAGTTCATTTGCACTGGCTAGAGGCCCTGGTGCACCCATTCTCTCTGCTGCTTTCTCCCCCACTTTTCCTCTCAAACTATCAAATAAATAAACAAATAGTATATATATATAGTTTGTTTTTCAAGGTAGAGTCTTGCTATAGCCCAGCTGACCTAGAATTCACTATGTAATCTCAGGGTGGCCTTGAACTCATGACAATCCTCCTATCCTGTCTCCCAAGTGCTGGCATTAAAGGCATGTGCCACCACACTCAGCTTATAAAATATATTTTTTCAAAAAGGTATTGTCCTATTTTTCTCATTTATAGAGAAAAAGCTATGACAGTAAAACCTATTTTATTTTTTTAATTTTTTTTGTTCATTTCATTTATTTATTTGAGAGCTACAGACAGAGAAAGAGGCAGAGAGAGAGAGAGAGAGAGAGAGAGAAGAGAGAGAGAGAGAGATTGAGAATGGGCGCGCCAGGGCTTCCAGCCACTGCAAACAAACTCCAGACGCATGTGCCCCCTGTGCATCTGGCTAACGTGAGTCCTGGGGAATCGAGCCTTGAACTGGGGTCCTTAGGCTTCACAGGCAAGCGCTTAACCGCTAAGCCATCTCTCCAGTCCAAAACCTATTTTATTTTAAGCTATCTACTTCTGTCCATTCCAGCTGCCCTTGGAGGAAGTTGGTTTTTATTGTTTGCCGTATCCCTTAATAGGAGTTTTTGTCTTGGAATAACTATTTCTGATGCCCTAGATTTTTATATTGAAGGATTAGATAAAACAGTATCTTTTTACTGCATTTTGGTTTTATAGGAATGGTGTTGATAACATTATTAGCATTGTCAATAATGTCACTGAATAATTTCGAAACGTTTGAGGCTGGAATGTAGCTCAGTGGTAGAATGCTTGCTTAGCTATGCATGGGTACAAAAAAAAAAAAATGAAAGAACTGTGGTAGTTTGTGTTTTGAATACTGTGTCCCCAGCTGGTGGCAATTTGTGAAAGTTGTAGGGCCTTTGGCAGGTGGAGCTTTGATGGGAGGAGGGACATCATTTAGGGAGAGCCAAGGGTGTTGCAACCCAGGAACCCCTGCCCGTGCAAGCTTAATGCTTCCTCAAAACGGATGTGACAAGATGTGATGTTCAGTTGTCTTCTCTGCCCATACTTTATTATATAATAAAACATCCCTTTGAAACTGTAATGGGAAATAAACGTTTTCCTCCAATCAACTCTTCTGGTCAGGTGTTTTGTCCCTGGGGAGCTAACTGCAACAACAATCTCAAAAATGTCTACACAATGAGTTGGAGGGATGGCTTAGTGGTTAAGGTATTTGTCTGCAAAGCCACAGGACCCAGGTTCAGTTCCCCAGGACCCACGTTAGCCAGATGCACAAGGGGGAGCACACATTTGGAGTTTGTTTGCAGTGGCTGGAGGCCCTGGCATGCCTATTCTCTCTTCCTCCCTCCCTCCCATTTTTTCTGTCATATAAATAAATAAATAAAACATTAGAAAATGTTAAATGAAGTCAGGGGAAGAGATTGAGTAAAGGAAAGGTGGAGGGAGGGAGGGCTAATCAAAATCTAAAAGAATATAAATAAATCATATGTCCTCCGGTTTTGGACAATGGAACACTCAGGAGCCATAGATCGTTGCTAGAAAAATTTCAGTGCCAGGGATGGGATACCTTCCAGTGAGTTGTTGGCCAGGGAGGTCCCTGATGCCCCCCAAACACTATAGGCCATTGCCGAGGCCCTTGGTTTCCCACCAGGAATAGATGGTAAAACCCTATTGCTGAAGACTCCACATACTTGGGCTGTAAGGCTGCTGAGAAATCCTGCTAAAATTGAGCTGATAACCTCCTCCATGTAGACCAGCTGACAGAAAGCTGGAAGAAGCCATGCTACATGCAGTTTAATAGGAGAAAGAGATACCACCAGTGAAGATACTCAACAGTGGACACTGCAAGCCTTATAATTGGCCAGTCAGGCCAAATGAGCCAACAGGTGCAATAGTGGTTCACTATCATGGTGGAAACCAACTGCCCTCTAATTTGACTGGAGACCCGCTCCATGGGAGGGAATATATCCCTGATACTGAAAACTTAAAACAGGGGTAGTCATGAGCCCTAGGGGTGTAACATCTGCTGATGTCTGGAGAAATGTATATACTATGCTTATCAAACTGCCCAGTAAGCACTTCTCTTAATATTTATACCCTTATATTAATGCTACTGTCACTTTGGGTAGAGAATCTTCTCTTTTCAGATGGCAGTGACCTTGGGATGACTCAGAAGGTATCACAGTGCTGGAAAGAAGTGACTGGAGTACTGAGTAACATCTTGATCACACCTTCCAAGGCTTAGGGTCTAATGCAGAAGAGGTGGCGGAAAGAATGTAAGAGCCCAAGGAAGGGTAGGACTCCTTACAATGTGCTCCCCTCCAGACATAAAATGGCTTGGATATTCATGACCTCACAGTGCCTGACACTACCTACACAAGACCATCATAAGAGGAGGAAAAGATCATGACATAAAAATAAAAGAGACTGATTGAGATGGGGAGGGGATATGATGGAGAATGGAATTTCAAAGGGGAAAGTTGGGGGGAGGCAGGGTTTTACCATTGTTAATAAAAATTGAGAAAAAAATGTTTACACAACAAGATCATTTGGAGTATTATGTTCAATGTTAAGTTAGAAAATTCAATATAATTGATTGCGACTTTTCACTCCCATGCTGTGTATTTTGTGTTTGCACATGTGTGAGGGTGTGGCACGTGCAGGAGTGTGTGCCTATGTGGGGCCCTGCGCACAAGGCTGTAATGAGGTGTGCTTGCTGCAGATGGGAATGTCTGGTGTCCTCCTCCATCATTCTTTTGCCTGTTCTTACTTGAGCCAGAATCTCTTACTTGCCATTTTTCTGTGAGTCCTGGCCATTCTCCAGTCTCAGCTTTCCTTCTAGGATGGGGGTTACAGGTGCATGTGTCCTGGGAACTGAACACAAGTGGTCTCTCAGGCCTCATCAGGCCCTCATGTTTGTACAGGAAGCGCTCTTAACCACTGAGCCATCTCTCTAGCCCGTGTTGTATATCTTTGTGGTTTTCTCTTTTTTTTTTAAATAAAATTATAAAATATATTTATGTATTTGTTTGCAAGGACAGAGAGTGAGAAAATGGATGTGCTAAGGCATCCTGCTTCTGTAAACGGACTCCAGATGCATGCACCACCACTTGGTGCATCTGGCTTAACGTGGGTACTTGGGAATTGAATCTGGGTTGTTAGGCTTTGTAGGCAAGCGCCTTAACTGCTGCACCATCTCTCCAGCCCCTTTTCTCTTTTCTTGGTCTCAAATAATCACTCACTCACTCACTTGTTCATATTTTCCTTGGTACTAATGTTTTCTCATATTTCAGTAAGTTGTTGCTTATATTTTTTCTTTCGTTTGAGGCAAGGTCTCGGTCTTCCCTAGGCTAGCCTTGAACTCACAATGATCCTCAGCCTCCCCAGAGCTGGTGATTAAAGGCATGAGTTACCACATCTGGCTGTTGCATGTGTTTCTAAAAGCTACTCATGACATTTAAGAGTACAGGGTGCTCTTTTACAAGTAGGAATCATATTTCTACATCATAGTACAGCTTTATAGTCAGAGAATTTCTTATATTCATCATAGTGTGATTACAGTAACAGTGTCTAGTATATGTCAGATACTTAGCCACTGTTTGCTTCCTGTACTATACATGTTTCATGTATTTGTACTGGAAGCACCTCAATCTTGGAGGACAGAGGGCAATCATTACAAGAAGACAAGTTGCTGAGAGCTCAATCTCTCTGTTATGCATTAATCCATCTGTCTGTCTACTTCAAGTTAGGTCTGT
This sequence comes from Jaculus jaculus, assembly GCF_020740685.1. NCBI lineage: Eukaryota > Metazoa > Chordata > Mammalia > Rodentia > Dipodidae > Jaculus > Jaculus jaculus. Next base: position 24,473,056 of record NC_059108.1, on the reverse strand, counting down.
AAACTTCTTGTAATCTCATCTTGAGAAGTTAGTACTGTGGAAGAGACATGCCTGGGCATGTAGAAGAGCTCTATCGGTCACATTACATGTTACATTGTGCAGTATTTCTCTAAAATCCAATGCTTTTTGCATAGAAAACAGTGAAGCAGGAAATGCTCATCCATTGAGAGGTGTGCTCGGGTATATAGCAAAATGAAATATATTTCCTCAGTTTAATTCATGTGATACTTTTTTTTAAAAAAATATTTTTGTTTTATATTTATTTATTTATTTGAAAGAGATAGACAGAGAAAGAGGCAGAGAGAGACTGAGAGAGAATGGGCACGCCAGGGCCTCCAGCCACTGTAAACGAACTCCAGACGCATGTGCCCCCTGTGCATCTGGCTAACGTGGGTCCTGGGGAAACGAGCCTCGAACCGGGGTCCTGAGGCTTCACAGGCAAGCGCTTAATCGCTAAGCCATCTTCCCAGCCCTCATGTGATACTTTTAATCACTCTACTTATGTAACACACGAATTATAAGTGTATGTGTGGCACATACAGAAAGGGGTACTATACATGTGTCTCACATAGTTTGGAGGGTCTTCTTCATTAGGAGCTCTTCAAATATGAAAATTCCAACACAGTAACCATTTTTAACTAGTATTTCAAATATAAATAACTTCAAATTTACAGAAAAATGGAGCTTTACAGTGGACATCTCATGGGGAGCACCATTTAGATTCCATAATTAACATGTTGTTATACTTGCTTTATTGCATATAGATAGATACCCATCAATCTAGTCCTCTATCCATTTATTAGCACATCTTATATTTGAACATATTTCAAAATAACTTCATAGGCATCCAGGCACTTAAGTCAAAGCCACTTCATATTTTTGACTCTGGCTAACTATTTTCTACGATGTTTTTCCTTTTGAGGTTAAAAAAAATCTATGTACAATGAAATGTACAAATATGGAATGTGCTAGAATTATGGTAAATACATACAGCTGTAAAGCCCAAATCAGTACTGAGATGTCACACTGCCATCATTCCACAAAGTTCCTTTGTGTTCTCCCAGTCACTCCCACCCCTGCACCTCCATGGCAGTATTTTTGATTTTCTTTTCCGGGGGGGGGGGGTGTTGAGGTCGGGTCTTATTCTAGCTCAGGCTGACCTGGAATTCACTATGTAGTTTCAGGGTGGCTTCGAACTCTCTCGAACTCTCTGTGATCCTCCTTACCTCTGCCTCCCGAGTGCTGGGATTAAAGGCGTGCGCCACCACGCCTGGCAATTTTTGATATATATTTTTTCCTATCATGAATTGCTTGTTCTAAAACCTACAACTAGAACCGTGCAACTGCTTTGGGGGAAGAAAAAGATACATAGAATTATCTAGTGTCAACCAAGGCAAAGCAGTAGCTTACCCCGGGGGGTAACAAGAGATGGCTTTAAAGTGTGTTCTGACTGGAATGAAAAAGTAAAAAGGTTTTGGAAGGCAATCTGGAGAGTAATTAAAAAGCACAAGTTTGAAGTAGTCTGGCCAGAAAGTTTTAGTCAGCGACACTGCCTGGCTGCCTTAAGGGGACCAGAGACACCTCCTGCAGAGGCCCCACTGGGGGAGGGGAGGGGACGCAATCCAACCCCAGTAAGGACCAGTCACCTAGGCGCTGCTTTCTTTTCTCCTTTTTCCCTCTGCCTTCTCTAACCTCTGGGTCTTGAATTCCTTTTCTTTTCCATCTTCTTGGGCAGCTGCGAGCAGGAGCTCGTGTATTCTGCAGCCCCTGAGCCGCGCCGTGGCCTTGGGGTGGTGGTCGTTCCCACCGGGCTCGGAGGGAGTAACAGTAGTTTTCTCCACCTCATCAAGGGTGGCGGGTCCCAGCCTGCGAGGGGAAGCGAGAGCTGCTAACCCGCGGTGGCTGTGAGTCAGCAGTTCTTCCCTCCGCCCGCCCGGGCCCCGGGGAGAGACCCCGGGAGAGGATGTGGAGGAGGCGCTTTGCTCAGCCAGACTGCAGCAGACAGAGCTCCCCGGGGAGCGGGCGGCTGGTGGCTGGCGCGGGCGGCGCGGGTCCCAGCGCCGGGCGGAGCGCGCCTGCGAGCTCGCGTGCACGCAGTGGGGTGACCCGCGGCACAATTCTAAAACGTGTTCGTGTAAAACTCTTCAAGGGCTCTTAAAGAAATCGTTTGGACATGGATTTTTATAGGACTCAGAAACCTAAGAAAATAATACCTACCGTGTATGGAAAAGAGAAAATATACACAAACTAGTTAAATTCCATTATTATGGCTAAAATGTATAATGCCCTTTTATTTCCCCCAAAGAGTTAAAAGTCTTTAAGGGGAATTAAAAATTTTTTTTTGATGTCCACTTTGATTCTTATAAAAAAGTTTTACATATAATAGGCATTTATTATTAGGTGACCCTAGGAAGCGTAGTAAGTCAGAGTCCACTAGAGATTAGTCCACATTTGAGACTGACATTTTCTACTATTTTTAGCCAAAGAACCATATGCACTTTTGAATTAAAAGATGTCTTACTACTGATTGCTAGTCCCCACCGTTTTAAAAAACCACACAATGTGAGCTGACAGTGAAAACCTTTTCTAAGCTTAGGCCAGACATACTGTGAACTGTGTGCTTCTCATTCTCATTTTGCACACTTTATCTTACAAAGTTTGTTTCAGTAGTCACCGAAAATGGAATGCCTGTAATCTTTCATTGTGTAGAAATATTCTGCGAACTACCTTAGTTTTTTTATGCATGGTAATCATGCAGGATTTGGGGATTCAGGGAGGGCTGTTGAACCCCGACTTTTGGACACTTGACTATTTTAATAAAGAATTGGGAAAACAGACTCTGAGAAGGACAAAATTATGAATTGTTTGTTTAGGGAGAAATTAGGAATTATGAGGTTTATGTAGGGAAAATTAGGATCCAGGGAGGAGACAAGCTGAAAGACTCAGGCCAGAAGGGAATTCTCCTTGCCTAGCTGGTGGAGAATCCGCATTACAGAGAAATCTTCACATGGAAATGTTATGGGGGTTTGGGGGCCCCTTGCCAATGTCAATCGCACCAATACATTTAGGGCACCCTGGATCCTTGCCTTATGAATTAAATCCATAGACCAGAGGGTAAGACTTAGACTTTATTAGATTAAGAGAAAGAGAAGAAAAGTACAGAGAGCTCCTGCCTTGTGGAAGGCAGGAGGGGTTAGAGAGCCCAGTGGGAGTAGGGGTCCCTCCCCCATAACAGTCCCCCTGCCGGGCCAAGATGAGGGCAGGTTGGGGGGCTTACCAGAGCAGGGACCTGGAAGTTCAGAAAAGGTGAAAAGACAAAGGATCTATTTATAGTCTTGCTGTAGTGGGTTTGACCCTCAGGCTCAGGTGAGTCTGAGAGAGAGCTCAGTGGTCTGGGCCAGGGGATGGCTGGACCAGATGCTCCGGTTCTGGGTTCTGCTGCAGCAGACAGGCAGGGCCCTCTTCTCCTGACTGGCTACCTAATCCCCCCCCCCCCATCAGAAGGGCCAGTTTACTCACTTTAAAAACACTTGGTAAACACGGGGGTAGTTGTACTACCAGTGATAGACCCAGGAGTAATCCCCGACTGTGGCTTGAGCTGGTGGCTATCAGACAGCACAAAATACCGTTGGGGGTACAGAATGTGCGACCCACCTACTTGCTTTCATCTTCCCGCCGCTATAGCCTCAAGGGAAGGGGAAGAGAGGACCTATGGAGTGAGAATCCTTTCGGTGGGCGCTCTCCTGATTGGTTCCTGCTTCCTTCACCTAATTTGCATACACACAGTCAATCGGATCCCATTCAAGCCTATAAAACCCCCCTAGACACAGCCTCTGCTGGCAGCCAGCCTCTCTAATGGCAACTCAGTTTTTGCCATCAAGAGCTTTCGCTTTCACCTAATAACTCATCTGCACAGTCTTCCACAAATTACTCCTTTTGACTTAAATTCCTTTGATGACGTTTACATTCAGTTTCTTGTTCTGCCCTACGCGATGACCAAGACCATTTCTATTCAATCTCTATATACGGCTGTAACTCTGAAGCTGTAGCCTGCCCTTGTGAGCCTAGTGGGGGGACCCCCTTGATCCACACGTCCTTGGCTTCTCTGTGGAGAACAGGGAGTTGGTTGTGCATTCAGCCAAGTTGCATTAGCCGGACTTCTTCCCAGGCCTATGGGCAGAAATGTAGGTAGGCTTTTGTTAGGAATGAGTAGCAAATATTTGGTCCTTTGCTTGGAAGTAAACACGATGAAGTAAGGGAGTACTTCATCGGGCCCTAAACATCTACCTGTGTGCTAGGTGGAACCAGATTTTGGCACTGTGATTCCTCATTAAATGCCATATTAAGATTATATCTGTTGGGGGTGAATCCCCGCACTCTGGAAGCTGAGGTTGAGACCACCCACAGTGAATTTCAGGTCAGCCTGAGATAGAGTGAGACCCTGCCTTGAAAAACAACAATAAAAAACTACTTTTAGCCAGGCGTGGTGGTGCACACATTTAATCCCAGCACTTGGGAGGCAGAGGTAGGAGGATCACTGTGAGTTCGAGACCACCCTGAGACTACATAGTGAATTCCAGGTCAGCCTGAGCCAGAGTGAGACCCTCCCTCGAAAAACAAAACAACAAAACAAAACAAAACGATGTCTGTAGAAAAGATTTCTTCATCCACAGTTACTTACAGATTAACCTGAGGGAAGTGAAGAAAAACATTATAGAAAGTAGCCTAAGCCTAGGCAGTCTATTCTAGTAACTAATAGCATAATGGAACAATGAGATGAGCTATGTCCTAAGCTGTAAATCTAGCTGTTTGGTTCTAAAATGAAACATTAACCAACAACAAAAAGGTCATTGTAGGGCAATATTGTCCTGGGAACATTCTTTTTCTGCGAATCTCCTTAAAGACCAGGATGAGGCTTAGGCTTGGTAAACTGCTGCCCAGATACTTTCATGGAGAAGAAAGTAGAATTTCAGGGCACATGGCACAAAAATCTTTGGAGTATGCTGTGGCATGCTGATATTCTGGCAGGATCAACTTGTTTTGCCACTAGAATAGTGTAAAAATGACAGTCTTTTCATAATTCTAAGAAAAAGTGCTTGCCCAGAACATGTATATACATATACATATACATACATACATACACACACACATATATATATATACATATATATATAATTTTAGTTTAAATATTTTCTAAAGCCTTAGTACTATTTCTATAATAGAATCTAGTATAAGCAGCCGTCTAATGTTAAAGCTAAATATAGTGTATTAACTTGTAAATATGAAAGTGTATCAATGTTTCATGACGTTTTATAAAAGTTTTAATACTCTTATGAAAACTACCACCTAAACAATTTTGAGAACCATTGATATAGTATGAACAATACTAAACTAGTTACTATGTAGAGTGGACCAAATTTGAATTATGACACTGCCTTAGGTAATCTTGTGTAAGTCTAGAGCAGTTTCATGGTGGAGGAAGGGCTTGAACTGGCTTTATCAGCATGTCAGATTTTGGTGAGGCTGAGAGAGAGTGGGAACACTATTGCCAATGAGAGGGGAGAGGTGCACAGGCTTGAGAATTACAGTGTACATGTGGATACTAGCGAGTACATCTGCTTCCCATGAATTTGTCTAGCGTTTGTTTTGGCTCAAATGCAGGCCCAGTGTCTGTTCTCTGTTGTGCTCTCACCTGGGAATGTATGTCAATTTATCATGCCATGCTGGATTACAAGAAAACCGTGGATAGGGGAGCTTAGAGACCCATGAATCATACAATACATTATAATTACTTTTCCTTTAAAAAGTCCATTATCTTTTAATGAATTAACAAATTAGAAAAGGAGAGTTTATATTAACCACATGCATGTCTTATATCTGAAGTTCTGATGCAGTGAATTCTTTCAGATTTACTTCGTCTGACCTTGCTTTACTTTATTGTTAAGGTACACTTTTTAAATATGCTTTAAAAAATATTTTATTTATTTATTTGCAAGCAGAGAGATACAGAAAGAGAGAGACAGAGAGGGAAAGAGAGGATGGGTGTGCCAGGGCCTTTAGCCACTGCAAATGAACTCCAGATGCATATGCCACTTTGTGCATCTGGCTTGTGTGGGTCCTGAGGAAGTTGTTAGGCTTTACAGGCATGTACCTTAACAGCTGAGCCATCTCTTCAGTCCAAGGTATTCTTTTTATTACATACAGAACTTTAGGTTGTAGAATTCTAGATTTTTATTTCAACGCTTTAATGATGAGGTTCCATTGTTTTTGTTAGAAAATCAATGTTTTCCTTTTTTTTTTTTTGAGACAGAGCCTTACCATGTAGCCCAAACCATTGTAGAGCTTGCTACGTAGCTCAGGCAGGCCTTAATCTCACCATCTTCTAACTCACACATCCGCACATGTTAAGATTACATGTGTGCACCTATACTTGACAAATGATGTTTTAATTTGTGTTCTCCTACCTGTAACATGTTGGTTTTTCTCTGGATATGTTAAAACTTTTTCTCTGGCTAATGTTTTCAAGCAACTTGATTATGACGTGCATTAGTATTTGCATGCATGCACTTTTATTCTACTTGTGGCTTACTCCTCAATAAGCCTTGTGTATAAGAACTCTGAGGAAAATGGTTGAATTTGGTAAGAGCAGAGAGATATATGGTATTTAAATTTTTCCTATTCCAAGTCTTCCTTTCCTAGCTCTGTGATGGCCTTGAAAATCAACAGCCCATAAATTACAATGAACCAGCAGGCTTCCAGCTACTGGAGAGGGAAGATCGGGCTGGAATTCCTTCAAATTCTTAGTCCTAGGGACTTCATTATTTAACTGCTTCCAGCAAGGTCCCATTTGTGAGGCTCTTTATTAATTCAGGTATCACCTTCTATGAATAGACCTTTCCTTGGAAAGTTTGTCAAAAATGAGAAGCAAATACTGTAATGTTAGCTGCTTGGAGCAGTGAATAATAGTTGTGGCAAACAATAGGTTAACCAAAAATTTTCTAGGAAAATCTGGGGAATGATGGGTCTGGAGGGGATTTTAAATTGCCCAACATATCCCCAGAAATCTGAAAACATCACATACATTTTCAGGATTATGTGCATGATGAACTCATATAACCATGCAAGACTTTAAGTTTTCTACCTCTGGCCCTAAGCTCTTACTTCTGGATAATCATAAAGCTTTGTACAATCAAGAAATGAAGAGTAAGGTAGAGTTGTAAACTTCTTTGGTAGAGTATTAAAAACATGCCTAAACATGCACAGAGTTCTTCAGCAAAGACTAGAAAACATAAATTCTAGACATATAAAGAAACCTACAGCAGGGCGGGGTGGCACTCGCCTTTAATCCCAGCACTTGGGAGGCAGAGTTGGAAGATCACTGTGAGTTCAAGGCCATCCTGAGACTGCATAGTGAGTTCCAGGTCAGCCTGGGCTAGTGTGAAACCTTGAAAAACCAAAAAAAAAAAAAAAAAAAAAAAAAGGAAAAAAGAAACCCATGATAAATAGACTTTACAGAGTTAGCTTAAAATGTTGGCAAACTGGGGCTGGAGAGATGGCTTAGCGGTTAAGTGCTTGCCTGTGAAGCCTAAGGACCCCGGTTCGAGGCTCAGTTACCCAGGTCCCACGTTAGCCAGATGTACAAGGGGGCGCACGCGTCTGGAGTTCGTTTGCAGAGGCTGGAAGCCCTGGCGCGCCCATTCTCTCTCCCTCCCTTTATCTGTCTTTCTCTCTGTGTCTGTCGCTGTCAAATAAATAAATAAAAAATTAAAAAAAAAAGTTGGTAAACTGGACTGGAGAGATGGCTTAGTGATTAAGCTGCTTGCCTGCAAAGCCTAAGGACCAGGTTCAATCCCTAGTACTCACATAAGCCAGATGCACAAGGTGGTGCATGCATCTGGCGTTTGTTTGCAGCATCTAGAGGCTCTGGCACACCTCTCCCTCTCTTTCTCTGCTGCCTTCTTTCTCTGTTGCTTTCTCTCAAATAAACCAATGATTTTTTTAAGTTAAAAAGTCAATAAGCTACTACCAGCAACCAATACAAAGAACCACAAAAAATGGGGGAGAATGTGTATTCCAGCATTTCCTCATATTGGTTATTTTTAGCAGAAAATCATGACACATGAAACAAGAAAGTAAAAGTCAATAGAAGTTAAATGTTAAGAAGCCCAGATTTTGGGCTTACTAGAAAAAGACCGAATTACCTAAATATATTAAAGGAACTAAAAGAACATCTGAGGACAGTAACTCACCAAAAAAGGTAGCAATGATAAAAACACCTGCAGATAAATAAAAACTGAGACAATTTGCTGCTAGCAGACTTCTCCTTTAACAAAATACTACAAAACTGAAATGACACTAGATAATATATTAAATTAATTTGGTGAACTAGAGAGAGTCAATCAAAAACCAACATAGACAAGTATAAATGTATAAGTATAGCTCTTGCTTGCCCAGGCACAATTTTCCAGAACTCACGTAAAGCCATATCTAGTTTGTTTGCAGCAGCAAGAGGCCCTGGTGTGTCCATACTGTCTCTCTAAATAAATAAATAAATAAGATGATATGAAGAGAAAAAAATAAGGAAACAAATATATGTACTCAGAAATATTTAACTAATCATCTTATTAATTATCAGAAAGTAGATTAAATAAAAATGGATTAAGTTGTCCAACACATACATTGGAAGGCAAGTAACAAAATCATGACTAAACCTTGTGGCTTCTACAACAGACACATTTAGATGAAAAAACATAAATCACTTAAAAAAGGAAAAGATGGAAATAGACATACTACACAAATAATAAACCAAACAACTGATACTGCTAGTATTGGACAAAATTGATTCTAAGGTAAAATTATAGTAGCTACAAAGACATTTTGTAATGATTAAAATGTCAATTAGGCTGAAGAGATGGTTTAGCGGTTAAGGCTCTTGGTTTGCAAAGCCTAAGGACCCAGGTTTGATTCCCCAGTATATATGTCAGCCAGATGCACAAGGTGATGCATGCATCTGGAGTTCGTTTGCAATGGCTGGAGGGCCTGGCACACCCGTTCTCTCAAATAAATGAATAAATAATCAATATATAAATAAAACACAGGAAGTTTTTGAGGTAGGGCAAGGATGAATTGGAGCTCAGGGCAAGAGGAGGGGCAGGAGACTTTTCCAGTAGAGGGAACAACATTGGGGAGCCCCCCCCCCCCGTTTCTGATGTGGCAAGGGTTTCCGAGGCACTGGCAAAAGACCACTGGGACCCTGAGGTGTGGGGGGCAGTCCTGGGATGGGCACTAGGAGGTGGAGATAAGCTGAGAAGTAGGAAGTGACCATTAGGAGGTCTTGGAAAGCATTTAAATGTGGGAGTTGGTCACACAGGTATGGACAACACTCCCCCACCCCCAGCTCAGCACACAGTGTGAATTTAGGAAGCAGGTGGAGCAGGGAGACCAATGAAGACACTGCAAGCTGCTGATAAAGTCCTCGGGGGGAAAGAAAGAATCAGAATCAACAAGGAAGCTGTGGAAGTTCAATAGTGTGATTGACAGACACAGATACCACACATAGAGAGACGGGTGTCCTAAAAGAACTCCATAGAAAGTATTTGCTAGAAAGTAAAAGACAAAACAACCAACTAACCTACGAGCTCAAGGTTAAATAAAACCAAAACCCAGATCTGAAAAATAACAGATGGAATGATGAAATACTTGGCTTTTATTTTTTTGGCGCTCTTTCTCTCTCTCTCTCTCTCTCTCTCCGTGTGTGTGTGTGTGTGTGTATGTGTGCACGCTCAGAGGCCAGAGGTTAACATGGGGTGTCTTCCTCAATCACTCTCTACTTTCATTCTTTGAGACAGGGTATCTTGCTGAACCTAGAGCTCACTGGCTTGATGAGCTGGCCCAGAAGCCCCAGGGAGTCTTTGTTTCTGCTTCCCTAGCACTGGAATTACAAGTGCATGTCACCTTGCCTCACATTTTTATGTGGGTTCTGGGGATCTGGAGTCAGGCCCTCAAGATTGTGAGGTAAGCACTTAACCCACAGAGCTATCTTCCCAGCCTAATAATCTGCTATTTTAGTGATTTAAAAAACAAAAGTATAGGTTGGAGAGATGGCTTAGCAGTTAAGGCACTTGCCTATGAAGCCGAAGGACCCAGGTTCGATTCCCCAGGACCCACATAAGGCAGATACACAAGGTGGTGCTGCATCTGGAATTCCTTTGCAGTGGCTGGAGGCCTTGGGGTGCCCATGCTCTATCTATCTGTCTGTCTGTCTGTCTCTCTTTCTCTCTCTGTTAACTGCATCTTTCTCTCTCTCACAAATAAATAAAACATTTAAAAAATAAAAGTACAATTATTCCTTCAACTTAGCTCCTGCAATGTTTTACAGAAAGTTACCTTGATCCTTATTAAACTATACAAGTCCTGTCATACAAGATGTGCCTCTGTTTTCTATTTTGCCAGTGGTTGCAGAGCGGTGACTTGTCTTATGAAGGTAGACTAAGGAGAGAGTTGTTGTGAAAGGAACTCTGTGAGGCTGGCCTGGTTGTGTTGCCAGTGTCCAGGGGAATAGATTCAAGGCATGTCTCAAATCGGTGACAATGTAGGCCAGACGCAGGGTCAGCTGTGACCCCGCAGACAGACTCACAGCCACAATGCACACAGCTGCTGCCTGGCTGTGTTACAAAGGTGTCTGGGCAGAAGCATTTTGGCTGTCTGAAATATAGCCTTCATGCAGTCCTTAGACTGTATTTTACAAGTTCATTTTCTAACACGCAGGCACGCTTTTACGGCATCTGGAGCATTCTGCTGAATGACTTGGTAGTGCACTGTTGACCAGACAGAACATTTCCAGATTTAGATTATAAGAGAAAAACAGCAAGTGGTAAGTTCAGCCGCAGGTCACTGGATACTCACACTAGCGCTCCCTCACTGAGCCATGGGCTACTTTATCCCATGGGGACCAATCTTGCACAGCATATTCAACAGAGATGGCCCTAGGTGTTTGCCTTTATGGCTCTTAGCCACATTCACACTGGGAATGCGCTGTTATCACATTGTAAACATTACTTTTAATATCAGAAAGAAAATTGGGGGACGTGCCAAGAATTGGCATGCAAAAACTAATAGAGTTGCCAATGGTCCTTATTATTTTCTAAGCAGTTATGAGCTGCAGGAGGTAGTGGCTTATAAAACAAAGATGGCGAAAGATATTAACCAATGTTTATTGATTTTATTTCAAACTGTGCATCTTACACATCCTAGATTCTTGGTGATATTGGGATAATTTGGAGGACACATAATGATGTTTGCTGATAAATAGCTTCCTGGAGTCAAAAGTTAACGCATTATTCTGAATGGATCAAAGATTTCTGGATCTTTTAAAGCTATGGACACAGAACATGGCAGTGTTTTCTCACTTGTCTGATTTTATTTTTAAGAATGAGGAAGGGTTAGGACTATACTGGTATTAAATATACAACATCTTAATTTTAAATGCAATTATCAGCAAGTTTGCTTCAATGAGCACAGAAAGTTGTAATCATTTATACTCTAGATGCCAGGCATTGCTTGTTCACTCATGAGCCCTGTTGCCCTTAGCAATTGTATTTTCAATGACACACTCACCTTGTCTCTTCCTATGTAGTCTCAGGGTGGCCTCGAACTCACGGCGATCCTCCTACCTCTGCCTCTCAAGTGCTGGGATTAAAGGCGTGAGCCACCACGCCCAGCACCTTGTCTATTCCTTCAAACCACCTTTCTTTCAGACTTTCCTCAGTTACTAGACATGGATGGTCTCTTGACTTCACATACAGGCACATTTCCAGCCTAGTTAAGCCCATCACCAGGACCTGCGCACTCTGGCACACCAAAGTCTTATGGACCATTTAGAATCACAAGACAACAGAAATGTAGGCCAGCCAGCAGGAAAGGTCACAAGTGGACTGAGAGCCAGGAAGCCACTTTTTTATCAGGTACCACTTAAGTGCTGAGGAAGCCAGGCAGGGAAGAGAAAGAATGAAACTCACATGTGGAGAGAGATGTGGTTAAAGATAGAGGAGGGTAACTGCCCAGGGTCCTTATAGATTCTGAGCCAGGTCTAGCCTAGTGATCTTTAACATAAATCTGTTTTTTTTTTTCTTGTAGTCACCATAACGAGACTCAATGTTTACAACCTGTGAGATATTATTCTTATCTGTCATATGGCTGGCAAATAGTTAAATGCAGGAGGTCCAGATCTTTCAAGCAATCAAGTTTAGCCATGAAGTTTGGTTTAAATCATGGCGAGTGTTTACAATTGCCGCTTCCTTTTTTCAGTCCTGATAACCGTGGGGCTACCGACATTAATTCCATTTATCCAAGGCCTACCAGTGTGTGTGTGTGTGTGTGTGTGTGTGTGTGTGGTATATATATACATACATATATATATATATATATATATATATATATATATATATATATACACACACACACATATATATATACATATATATGTATGCAGTCTCCTCTTGGGGTGAGGTCTCCTTAAATAAAACATTATAACCACCCTGACTTACTGTTTGGCCTTCCCATGACAAAACAACTCTAACAAACCTACCTGTGTCCTCTGTGGTTGGCATGAAAACAAGGGGGGGGGGAGGTTGTGAAACACAGTGGAGTATGTGACTGTGTGTCTGGTGACTAAGATGGAACCCACGTAGGAGTCGAGTCAGTAATAACATGCCTCTCGCTGTAGCTCAACTTGCCTGCAAACCCCCACGCTTTTTAGCAAATATTATTTTGAATGTCAGAGTGCATGGAGTTGTTTTCTAGGGTTGGGCTAAATTTGACTCTGTGGGAGAATAAACCTAGAATTCCAAATGTGGTCATCCCAACAGAGTATGTGATGCAAGACCAATTTTCCACTTGTGCCCGGTGGGTTTGTTCAAATCTCACACAGAAATGAGAGATGCCAGACAGCATGTTGACTTGTCCCAAACATAAGGTAGTAATTTAGGTTTTATTTTAAATAGGCATTAGAGTCTGGGTAATCCAACATTTTAATTTAGGAAGGAGCCTGAGAGCATGGTAGACGATGGGCCAGGCGGCCCTCTGACGAAGGGGCGGAGGAATGAGGCTTTGCAAGCTTCAGCGCTGTTTGGGAAGAGTGACTTTGTGGTAATTTACAGGCCACTGGAAGTCTGTGTTTTAACATGATCCACAGGAGATTCTGGGTGTCGTGATTTGACTCGTAGTTTCTTTAATGAAGACGGTAGAGTTAAATTTTAGTGATTGTGACATTAAAAAGCTGACTGCAGTGTTTAAACACTGACCCAGTTTTTGCAGTCATCTTGTGGTAATTTGAATGTATGTCTTCCATAGATTCAGGTGTTATGTATTTATTTATTTATTTATTTTTATGAGAGAGAGAGAGAGAATTGGCATGTCAGGGCCCTCAGCTACTGCAAATGAACTCCAGATGCATGTACCACCTTGTACATTTGGCTTATGTGGGCACTGGGGAATCGAACCTTGTACCTTTGTCTTTGCAGGCAAGTGCCTTAACTGCTAAGCCTTCTCTCCAGCTCTCACATGTTTTATTAAGCTTGCGACTTGGATCTCCAGCTTCCTGGCTGGAGGAGCTTACTCTGGGGGTAGATTCTAGAGTCCAGCCCTAAGGTGTGTTTGTGTGGATCTGATTTCCAGCCCCAAGGTATACAGAGTGCTTATTTTTATTTTTTTAAACTTTTATTTATTTATTTATTTATTTATTTATTTATTTGAGAGTGACAGAGAGAGAGAGAGAGAGAGAGAGAGAGAGAGAGAGAGAGAGAGAGGGAGAATTGGCATGTCAGGGCCTTCAGCTACTGCAAATGAACTCCAGATGTATGTACCACCTTGTGCATTTAGCTTATGTGGGCACTGGGGAATTGAACCTTGTACCTTTGTCTTTGCAGGCATAGATTCTAGAGTCCAGCCCTAAGGTGTGTTTGTGTGGATCTGATTTCCAGCCCAAAGGTATGCAGAATGCTTATTTTTATTTTTTTAAACTTGTATTTATTTATTTATTTGAGAGAGAGAGAGAGAGAGAGAAAGAGAGAGAGAGAGAGCGAGAGAGAGAGAAAGAGTACCAGGGCCTCCAGCCACTACATCTGGCTGTGCATCTGCTAACTTGGGTCCTGGGGAATCAAGCCTCGAACTGGGGTCCTTAGGCTTCACAGGCAAGTGCTTAACCACTAAGCCATCTCTCCAGCCCTACTTTTTATTTTTTGAGTTAGGGTATTCCTCTAGCTCAGGCTGACCTGGAATTCACCATGTAGTCTCAGGGTGGCGTTGAACTCATAGCGATCCTCTTACCTCTGCCTCTCGAGCGCTGGGATTAAAGGCGTGGGCCACCACGCCCATCTTGCAGAGTGGTTTTGAGCTCTGCTTGGGTCCCTGCTTCCTGCTCGGAAGTATGGAAGCAGCTTCTTCTACCACTGATGGAACTTCCTATAAGCCTGACGTAAATCCCTTCCTCCCCTAAATGGTTCCTGGCTTGTATGTTTACCCCAGCAATGTGGACCTGTCTTCAACAGACCTAAACCAGGTTGGTCTGAGGAAGGTGTATGTTTATGGGGAAAATGGTGCTCAAGAAAGAGCCTGACAGAACTGGGGAAAGATTTCTCCCAGCTCTTCTCAGGGGACACAATGAAAGGTGGCTGGTTGAATGAAGAAGTCTCTCTGGAAATGATCCTGTGGTTCAAGTTGGCACATGTGACACTAATCATGGTCTTGGTTTGAAGAGGATGTATGGCATATTCCCCGGATAAGCATTTACCCCTGGCATGGTATGAATGTAGGGAATGAGTTTCCATCCTCGTAGAGCTTACTTTGCAGTGGAGAAAAGCCCCGAGTGTGAATCCTGACTCTTAGCTATTAGCATGCTGTCTCCATTAGATTTTTTTTTTCCCCCCAACGTGGGTTCTCGCTCCAGGCCAAGCTGACCTGATTTTTTTTTTTTTTTTAACTCTAACAAAATTCTTGAAGCGATCTAGATTTACAAAGACAGGCAGGTTTTTAGCTCAAAGTCCTAGAAGTGTAAGTCCAGGAACCACATCTGGTATGATGGCCTTCTTTGCTGAAAAAGTCCTAAGCTGGCATATGGCAGCACAGGGTAAGAGACATATGTCTCCATCTATGTGTCTGGCCTCTGTCTCTGCCACCAGGATTTAACCTTGGAGGCTCTACTAGAATGTTCTTATAACTCATTAGTTTTCAAAGGTACCACCCCTAAGTGCCATAATCAGATTAAGTTTCTACCCTCTTAAACTCCTGCATGAAAATGAATACGCCACACCCAGAAAGACAGATACTGCCTGCTTTCTTCTATGAGAACTCTACAATTAAGCGCACACACATGCGTGCATGTGTGTATGTGTGTGTGGGTGATGGAACTGGAAGACAGCCTATGAAAGGCGAGCTTAGAGAGGGAGAAGGAGAAAAAAAAAAGAGTGATGGACTACATGTGGTCTGAAAGCAGAAGAGGAGACTATTTGGGGATAGGTAGGGACCAGCAAGAAGGAGGGGAGAGTACTGGGGAGGAAAGCTGGGGAGGAGGGATGACTAACGACAAAGTAAAATGACACATACATAGGAAAATCATTACTTATATATAATATAACTTACATAATATGTTAAGGATAGCGACAAGTACTTTATAGCTCTTTCAAAAACAAACAAGCAAAAAACCAAAACACTCCTGAATGAGTGCAGGGGGATAAACTACATTCAAACCATAGTAATTAATTGTGGGTAAATTAACCTTTCTGTGGCATTGGTTTCTGTATTTGTAAAATGGGCTACAAACTTGTACTCACCCTCAGCAGCGTGGCTATGAGGATCCAAAGGGGCACCTGAAAAGGTTACAACCGCAGACGTTTGAAAATATGAACCAGCTCTGACTGGCTCCACATGGAAATGAGCCATGAGCACTAGCTTTCCACGGCCAGGGCAGGCGAGGCAGTGCTCACCCTTCTGGTCCACCTGGGGCAGGTGCTTAAACAACGTCCTCCACTGAATGTGGTGATCAGGTGGAATTCAAGTCAAGAGTCTCAGAAATTTGCATTTAAGCCATAAGAGTCTTTGAAATGGACCCCAAAGTGGCAATGAACTATAGGACAGATAAGACTATTTAACCCCAGGGGCTTTAGCTGTCACAGGTACGTCATCTTTGGCACCAGAGCTCCTGCATGACATTGGTAGGTGGTATTACAACGGATCTTTGGGAGAAGGAGATGTTACCTTTGTGCCAGTGCATGACTAGTCATGTGGATTCCCTGTGGGTTTCACGTCGGGGAAAATGATTTGACAACTCGATTTCCATATGAAACCTTGAGAATGCTCCATTTCTAATCCTGCTGCTAACCTAAATCAGGCTGTTTCAGTTAACATGCCACTCTCTTACTTCCAGCCCCCTTTTTTTGGTTTGTTTGTAAAACAAAGGAAGCTTTGGTGAAAGCAAAAGATCTTAGAGACCAGCCCACCATGAGTTTTTACCCTTGTGCTTGGAAACCCGCAGCATTGTGTGGTGGATATCCAAGTGTGCGCGTCTCGTCTCACTTCTAAGAGACGGTTGCACATACATACCTGGAACTGCTCGTGGGCAGTGCTGGCTTTGTTGCGTCTGTGGACATGACACTCTTTAAATAGAACGCCATTTGTTCATCCAGATGCCTTCTACTTTTTGTGATCTGCATCTTTGAAATTTCCAAATATGGTTGTGGAGAAAATGGGTACATACTCTTTCTTTTTTGGAGCAAAGGCTTTTTGGAACAAGGACTGTGTTACTGATGAAAATGTTATATTGGGTCTCATGGCAATTCATTTATTGCTTTCTTGACCCGGTGTCATTCAGGGAGTGTCAAAAGCCACATGGTGCTTCTGAGCCCTACAATTTTTGCATTTTGGTCTCTGATTTAGCTGACAGATGTTAAAACACAGACACAGCCAGATAACTCCCCAGTGACCACACAGATGCAAAAACTGAAAAGTGTAGTTATTCCAGCTTGGGGAGGGTTATACTGATGTTCAGAATTTTCCCTACCAATAGTCTTTCATTCCTCCCACCCACCCCCCCCCTCCCCGTTTTTTTCCTGATAGTACAATGTGGCTGGATCCCTTTTTCTTCTGGGTGATTCGCTGTCTTACCCATACCCCTAAGAACATATCTGGAGCTCAGGAGAGAAGGGAGTATTGGCAAGAACAATGGACTCCAGTCTCTTTTGGGGCAAGACTCTGACATAGCAAAGTTTGGCTCTGAAAAGAAGAAAACAAAACAAAACAAAAGATCTGAGATCTGGAGAGAATGTTCACTGGTGTTCACCCAGTCATTTTATGGACTGGGAAAAATCTGAGGCCTCTGGTGGCTGTTTTGGCATCCCAGATGTGAGTAGCAGAAGCAGGCTAAGGACCAGGTCTCCTGATTCCCAGTCAGCTCTTTCCTTTTGGGTCCTGGCCTCTCCCACGTACTCTGCATGCCCCCCCTGCCCGAGGTTTTCTCCTGAAACTGGTGCTGGAGAGAGAGAAAGTGGATGCTTCAGCAGAGCCTCTGGCTCTTTGCTGTCTCGGGCAAAGTCTTGTCTTAGGTTCCCTCAGCTCCTTCATTCTGCAAAAACTCTAGCCATGAACACTGCTTGACTGCAGGCCTCTTCAAACTAACTCAAACCCGTGAATTGATAATTGATAATTGTCCAAAGGCTGGAGGGGCTGTAACGTGCCCATGTTTCCACAGCTAGCCAGGAACTCAATGAACAAATACTCGCGGAGCTTGTGGGGTGTGCCAGGCCAGTGGCAAGCCCTGGGGGATTTGCCCGAGAAGGAGGCAGATGTCGTTTTTACTGTGGAAGAACTAACTTACTGTCCAAGGACAAGGCAGCAAACGGTGCAAGTGGGAGGAGTTTTATTAGAGCTGTAAAGTTCTGTGGGAGAACTTGATGTTGTTTGATAGAACCCGGACCAGACAAATACCTCCTGTTCTCCCTGTCTTACTCACCTGTACCTCGGTGGAGAGTAAGATGGTAGGGAAGATATCTTTGAGGTGAGCTGCCATCTTACCCTATTTGATTTTGTTCGCAAGTGTGTGTGTGGCACATATGCATGTGTGTATGTATGTTCACATGTGGAGTGCACGTGTGTGGGTAGGTGAATGTGTGGGGGCATGTGTTTATACACACATGTAGAGGCCAGAGGTTGAAGCTGTGTGTCTCCCTCAACTACTGTCCACCTTGTTTATTGAGGCCCTTTCACTGGACCCAGAGCATGCTGATTCATCTACGCTAGCTAGGTAACATGCTCTGGGGAATCCTCTGTCTCTACTTCTGAGCTCTAGGATTATATTTGCACATCACATGCCCAGTGTTTTCATGGACACCATGGATTTGATCTCAGGTCCTCACGATTGAACAGCAAGTATTTTACTGACAGAGCCATCTTCTCAGCCCTAGATATTTGAGTTAATGATTTTTTTTTTTAAATGTCTTTTGGATGAAGTTTCTCCGGTGTTTCTTGGACCCTTCTATCATTATTTTATTATTGACTGTACTGAGGAAGCTATTTACATTCTGACCTTACCACAGGTCATCTCCAAAGTAAGATTGGATGGGGGCAGTTCACCTGAGACTCAGAGCCGTCCTGAGGAGATCCACTCCAGTTTGATTGCTTCTAGAAGGAACCCTAAACCACATGGCTGGATTTGTGGTCGTTGGTTGCTGCTTGGGCTTCCATCATGTTTCCTGGTGGAATACCCTCTTTCTGACTCCTGCTTGAATTCTCAAACTGGAATTTTCTAGATGACAGAGTAGTCCTTGCTAGAGGGCAGTGTACTATGCCTTTTATGCCTATGTTCCTCCTCCTCAAAGCTTTCCTCTTTCTCACTGGCTCTGTCCTCTCCAATAGCCCCACCGCTGTGGCATATCAGCTGCAACTGGGTTAGCACATGGTTTGGTACCTGGTTATGTATTTAAAACAATTTGTGTTCCTGTCTCTTTTTTACTGAGTGTGTCCTTTCATTTCAGGATTCTAAATACCCCGAGGAGGGGAATTGGGTGCTCATCTTCTGAAGGGTTTTGATTACTCAGAGGAAACTTGGCTATTGGTGGGGCAGAACACCTAGCTCTGACAGTTATCTGCTGTGTGACTTTGGACTGGATTTTGTTTTCCTCTTCTGTCAACATTACAGTTTGAGGGCTGGAGGGATGGCTCAGTGGTCAAGGTGCTTGCCTGTGAAGCCTAAGGATCCATGTGTAACTCTCCAGGTCCCACATAAGCCAGACGCAAGGTGACACAGATGTGCAAGGTCACACATGCACACCTGGCGGCACATGCTTCAAGTTCAATTCCAGTGGCCAGAGGTCCTGGCACACCAATTCTCTCTTTCTTTCTCAGTTTAGCTCCCAGTCTTGCTCTCTCACATGAAAAAAAGGCCAATCTGTTGGGCTTGCCTCAAAAAAAAAAAAAAAAAAAACCCAAACAAAAAATCAAACTACAGTTTGAATCTGAAATGTCTCCCACAGGCTCATGTTTTATTTATTTTTATTTTTTATTTTTTTGTTTTGAGAGAGAGAGAGAGAGAGAGAGAGAGAGAGAGAGAGAGAGCAAATTGGCATTACAGGGCCTCAGCCACTGTGCTCAAACTCCAGACTCTTGTGCCACCTAGTGGCCATGTGTGACCCTGTGTTTGCCTCACCTTTGTGTGGCTTATGTGGGATCTGGAGAGTTGAACATGGGTCCTTAGGCTCCTCAGGCAAGTACCTTAACAGCTAAGCCACCTCTCTCCAGCCTGGGCTCACCTTTTAAACAGCTGGCTTTCTAAACAGTTTGCTCTGTTGGTGCTGCGAATTTGTGAGGTTGTAGTAACTTTGGAAGGAGTGAACTAACTGGAGGTAATAGGTTACTGAGTGTGTGTTACTGAAGTATCCCTAGCCTGCTTCTCTCTCTCTTTCTCTTTTTAAAAATATTTTATTATTTATTTGTTTGACAGAGAAAGAGAGAGGGAGGGAGGGAGAGAGAGACAGAGAGAATGGGCATGCCAGGGCCTTCAGCCACTGCAAACGAACTCCAGACGTTTGTGCCCCTTTGTGAATCTGGCTGATGTGAGTCCTGAGGAATCAGACCTGGGTCCTTTGGCTTTGCAGGCAAATACCTTAACTGCTAAGCTATCCCTCCAGCCCCTGCTTCTCTCTTTTTGTTTCCTGTCCACAATGAGGTGAAGAAATTTCTCTGTGTACACACCTGCCACCACCATGTTTTGTTCAAATATGTGAGGACTAAGCTTAAACCATGGACAGAGCCCCTGAAACTGTAAGCCAGAGTAATTGCTTTCTATCTTAAGTTCTTTAAGCCCAATAGTTTGGTTATAGTATTGAAGAGCTAACTAAGACAAGCAATGTGTCTATCAGCACAGTGTTCTCACCTCAGGGTCTTGGGGTATAATGTGTAGATGGTGCCCTGAAAAATCTAGTGTTCAGACTATGTCATACCGTCCTATTCTCAGGCCCTGCCAAGTATGCTCAGGGCCAGGAAATGTCACTGACACTTGCTTGAATTGAGCCTGGATTTCTGATATCTAGATCTCAATTCTGGTCCTTGCCAGATGAATGGATAGTTCTGAGTAACCCAGAGAACAAAAGAAATACAGCTGTGAGCACTGGAAGCTAGGAGGCCCTCAAGAAAACTACATCTTGAAAAAGTTTTAACATGTGATTAACTGTTAGATAGTTGATACACAAGTGTGTGCTCTAGGGCGTGTATATTATAGAAATAATGATGATAAATACATCGCAAAGAAACCTAAAAGTTGGTGCAATTCCATTATTTTTGAGGCCTAAACCTTAAAATTGTTTGTAATTTTAGTTACACATGTTGAGTGGGCATAGTAATGTCTTTAGCATTCAGTGATTCTGAAGCCCTTCACTCATTGTTGTGGGAATGCTCCCTCCAATCTAGAGTACCATGGTTTTGCCTGTCACATCGTCTGTCCGTGTTTTGTACTTATTGTTCCCTATGGTGAAGACACATTCACTTTCACCTCCAGCCCCGCCTCTAGGGCACTGAGAAGGTGTACAACTATGCACATGACAGCTAAGCCTCTTTCCCCATGCCTTTGCTTTTTGAGATTTCACTTATTTGCAGTTGAATGCAGTTTGAAATAAGTGAAAAAATTTCAGAAATAAACATTCTTAAGGTTTAAATTGTGTGCTGTTCTGAATAGCATGAACTCTTGCACCCTTCCACGCTGCCCTGCCCAATACGTGAATTAGCACTTTGTGCAGTATATCCAGGCCAGTATACTCTAGCTTCCTGTTAGTGACTCACTATCTGCTTTGGTCACTAGATAAAGTGTTATAGAATTGCTATAATTTGTTAATATATTTTTTTGTGTTTTTATTATTGCTTGTTTTTGTTTATCTCTTATTGTCCGTAACTTATAAATCACACTTTACCATATGTATAGGAAAAAAATGAATATATAGGTTTAGGTACTATTCATGGTATTAGGCATCCAATGAGATTCTCTGACAGTATCCCCTATAGATCAGGTTGGACAGTTGCACACAAGAAAGGGTGATGTTAGATTAGAGGTGCCCTGGAAAAGGTCTGTTTGTCTCTTGTGTATGAATAAAGCTCTAGGCGGGGGGGGGGGCAAATATGATATGTGGTGTCCTCAAGTTTTATCTGATATTTCATTTCTCCACAGCAGAGTAAATCACCACTACTATTCATAAGCATTTAAAAGGCTACAAGCCACAAGTGGTTCATTCTGGCTACATACCCGCAAAGAATTGGACTTGAGGGTTTGAAGAGTTATTTGTATATATGTGTTCACACGCCTTTAATCCCAGCACAGTTTAAAAATTAAGGGCAGGAGCGATGGCTCTGTGGTTAAAGCACTTGCCTGCAAGCCTAGTGACCTGAATTTGATTCCCCAGTACCCACGTAAAGCCAGATGCACAAAGTGGCACATGCATCTGGAGTTTGTTTGAAGTGGCTAGAGATCCTCTCTCTCTGCAAATAAATGAATAAATATTTTTTAAAAAAAGTTAAATCAGATGGTGGCTTATGTCTGTAATCCCAGCACTTGAGTGGCTGAGGTAGGAGGATTGCTGTCAGTTTTAGGCCAGCCTGGACGACAGAGTCAGTTCTAGGTCAGCTTGAGCTAGAATGAAACCCTGCTTCAGACTCCACTCCTTCAAATTTTTGTTCATTTGTTTATTTCTACATGTTTAATTGACAAAGGTTTTATCTACGTCAGGAGTGCAATGTGCACCTCCATTTGTGCTGATAGCTGCAGGTTAACGAGGATCTTCAGCACCGCGACTATACACACACATTCGAGCGCACCCAAGAATTTGTACTTGCTCATCTTGTAACTCGGAGTTTGTATTCTTTGATCAACATCTCCCACTTCGCTTACACCCTCTGGAGACTGCTGTTTTCCTCTCGGTTTCCACAAGTCAGAGTGTTTAGAGTTCATATGCTAGTGAGATCACGCAGCATTTTTCTTCCTGTGTTTGGTTTATTTCACCTCACATAATATCCTGCAGGCCGATTCATGTACAAATGCCAGGATTCTCTGTATATGGCTGAGTTATAGTACTATAGTCTAACACACACACACACACACACATACACACACTGCATACATTGATGTAGACATCTTGATGGGCACCCAGGTTGGTATCAAATATTAACCATGGTAAAAAAAAAAATGCTGCAATGAACACAGGGGTACAGATGCTTATTTGGAATATGGATTTCATTTTCTTTGACTGTTTTATGTAAAAGATAAAAGAACAATATGCCAAGTGGAGAAATTTTTCCCATTAGGCATTGTATGATCAAGAGAACATACCCTGTTTCAAAGCTTTTTGGTAAAACTATGGAGTTGGAGAGCTGTATCTGTGGCTCCATCTTTTCTGTCTTGTTTCTGCTCTGACTGTTCCACAGACTCCTCCTCCTCAGGGCCCGTGGAAGTTAGGCTGTGCTCTTCCTTCCCCTCTTCTAGAAATTCCCTAGTGAGCAAATTCGCCCACTCAGACAAGAAGAAACTTCTCAGAATTCATGTTCTATAAATAAACTGATTAAAGCAAGTAATATTTAAAGCAAAAGAAAAAAACTGAAATGATGGGCTGGAGAGATGGCTCAGCAATTAATTAAAACTAAGTTTTAATTAATTAAAACTGAGGTTTGATTTCCCCTGAGTCCATGTAAAGCCAGATGCACAAAGTGGTGCATGCATCTGGAGTTCATTTGCAGTGGCTGGAGGCCCTGGCACACGCATTCTGTCTTTCTCCCTCTAGCTCATAAATGAATGAATGAATGAATGAATGAATGAATAAATAAATAAATGAAACGAATGACATGTCAGTAATTTGGGGTAAGATTGCCACTCCTAGTTCTCAGGAAGGCACCTCACCTCTTTAAGACTGTTGTTTAGGAATTCAGCCCGATGAAACTCCCATGTTTCTCATGGACTCAGACATGTCCGTGGGAGAAGGCTAGTGAGTCACATCTGTGGTCTAGCCGTCTAGATGACGGGGAACAAAAATCAGTGTGATATTAAATAGATCACCTTCCTGCGCCACAGAATCATGTGTCCTGGTCACAGCAGTCACAGTCCTGTCTTTACCTACATGAAGTCTTGAAGACCAGGCTTGGAACCATGTCTCCCAAATGACCTTTCCAAAGCCTGCACCACGGTGCTTCTGGCTGCTCCCTATGACTTGATGCTGTTGTCATGTGTAGTCTGGACAATCTGAGCAGACAAACCCAGGTTGCTCCTGAACGTGAGGCTAAGAAAAATCAGACAAAAGCCTGGAAGAAGCATGTAGGCTTGCTGTGCTCTTGTCTGTCTCTCCAGTTCAGTGTCTGGTGCACGCAGGGACTGAACAGAAACTGTGGGGTGAGGGAAGAGGAGGGGCAGTCGTTCCTGGTTGGTCATCTCTATGGCTGCACTCTGGCTATACTACGTATGGACATATGTTGAAGGAAACTAAGAAACTGTGGATGCTGGTCCCAGTTCTGTCACCTGTGAGTGATACTGGCCCAGACAGTTGCCTTCTCCAGAGTTCACTGCCCACATGCGGATGGCACAGTCAGGCTGCTCGCTTTTGAAGGAGATACTGAACACAAAGTGGTCGCAGCCTCTAAGGAGCCCTACAAACGTACACTCCAATCCCTTTTGAACACGCTGGGCTTTGTAGAGGAGCATGTGAATGAAAGTGTATCAATGAGGACGTGTGTCTTGGTAGGGTTAAAAACTGAAAGTAAAACGTATGCACTTGAGATATGAAAATAAACTCAGCAACGGGGGTTATATTCATTTCAATAAGAAAGAAATTTAAAAACACCTGCAGCAAAAGTGAGACGCATGAACTAGCCAGCAGCGTCTCCAACCTCCTGAAGTTGAATAGGGTTACTAAGAAAATTCATACAAAAAAACCCGTCAGTATCTGTGAACGAATGCTGAGCATCATGTGTCAATTAGGGGCTGCATAAGTTCAATAATAGTTTATGTTACCAGTGGCTGCTAGCCTTCCTAAGGCACGTGTGTGTGTGTGTGTGTGTGTGTGTGTGTGTGTGTGTATACACTTAATTAGCTTTGCAAAGAGGCACAAATACTTATGTTATAAATATTTGGGGGGGGCTGTTTTAACAAGCCTAATATATACAAGGATCAGCAGTCACGGTGTACATATCTTTCTATCTTGAATCTTAGCTTAAGTACGTTCCTTCCTTTTTTTTTTTTTTTTTTTCTCCAGGGACAGGGTAGGAATTGAGACAGGTTTCAGTACAGAGTCCAGTCTGGACTTGAACTTGCCATACAGCCTATTCTGGCCTCAAACTCTTGATCCTCCTGCCTCAGACTCCTGTGTGCTGGGACTACAGGCGTTTGTACCATGCCTAACTTTAAGTATGTTTCTCAGTCGTTATTCCACATACGTTTAGTATTAGCTGGATAAATAAAGTATTATCTGCTTGCATTCTCTTCAAAAGAAACATAATCTTGTTACAGACCAGAAACCTGAGCTGACCTTTTATTTGTCTGCTTAAAATGTATTATGTTTAGACATTGTGTCATGGTTTTTGAAGTTTGCCTTCTCCATGGCCTATTACAGGATTTTTGTGTTCACAATGAATTTGGAAAGAGTGACAAAGCACCTTGCATGTTTTAATTTTGTTCATTTTTTTGCCTTTAAATTATGTATAAGGTTTTATGTATTGTATGGAAAGTCAGAAAGGACAATCTTCTCTTTTGTTTAAACCAATGTGTTTTCGTGCAAGCAATTTTTAAATTATAATTTACAAGTGGCATACTCTGGGCAAAGGTAGTGATAAAAGCCAGATACATTTCAAGAAAGAGCAAATAAACACACACAGAATAATATTCATGCATCATATACATCTGTTGCTTATGTTCTCAAAAAAAAAAAGAAAGAAAGAAAACTAAATAGGAAAGTCTTACTCATCTCTGTAGAAAAACAGGGTAGAGATTACCACTTGGGGACTTCATAATGTTTTGTCCGTGTGCAGTTTGTGAAAAGGCAATTTATGTAAAGCTGGAAAAGGATATGGTCTGGCTGACTAAGCTGTGGAGTGATATAAGCGATAGATAACGATAAAAATGCTCAGGGGGATTTTTGGGGTGCTCAAGTCAAGGGTACGATGCTGTGTGGGTGTAAAGAGCAGACTCCTCTCCCTGTCTCTTTTCATTTTGGCATGGTTTTCAAAACTGTGAAAGTTGCTGACATTTCATACCACATACTGGACCGTTAAATCATAATTTACGTGGTCACTTGTAAACAGACCTGGTGGCAGAGTGCACACTTGCCTGTGCACACTCTGACACGCTTATGGATCGTGTGTCTCTCCTCTTTTCAAACCACACTGATGCTCTTGTTTTGGAATCCACCACTTTGGAATCTGAGAGCAATTTGGATGAGAAGTCTGGAACTGATTTATTTTCATGGGTGCTCCCCGAGGAGAGAGGTTTGAAGGATAATTCAGAAGAACGAGTCTCTCAATCCTCAAACAAAAATTCTCTGTCTAAACCAGCTGCTACAGTGCATGAAATTCTGACACGAAGGGATTTCTTCCTCCTCCACACTGGAGTTGATTTTTAGTAGGACCAGTAACTGAAACTCATTTTCCATCTTCTTGTTGGTAAAATGAGCCAGGCAGCCTCAGGGACCTGAAGGTTTTTAATGTGTATCACATAAAACGATGCTAATCCAATGCTTGATATATGGTGATCAATTGTGATAGATGTTGCAGTCATTGGAATTTTTCATTTTGATAGGAAGAAGAAAAGGAGGACCAAATGAGTAACAATGAGAGTTTGTTTCTCTTCCCAACTATACCCTGTGAGATTTTTACTTGATCCCCAAACAAGGCTTTGCCATTCATTGCCTAGGAGGTTTCTTAGAGGGGACCAGCACAAGCATACCCAAATGAGCTAGAAGAGGGATGTGGTGGGGACCACATAGTGATGCGTTTCATCTGCAAGGTGCGCTGTTGTCGCCTGATTCATTTGGGATCCCAGGATCTGGGTTGAGGCCAGGTAAGGCACATCAGGTGAGGAAGCAGGGATGCTGACCGCTGAGGGGCACAGCTAGCACTGGGGAGGGGCTGACCCTGAGCACCTCGCTCCTTCTGTTATGTTATGTTACTCTGGCATACTGGAACATGGAAGGAGTGGGATGGGTGGACTCATACTTGTGAGGACTGCTTTCAGCAGAAGGTGACAGGTGAGTATTCGTTTCATCCAGCAGTTTCTACCTGAACGTGGCTCAGACAAGAATAGCTGTTCAGAACGGCCTGACTCCAGCTCAGAGTACCCCAGAGCCCAGTGGCCACACCAAGGAACAGGAAGCGCCAGAGCAGTTGAGAACTACCAGCGAATGTGGTATTTTCCTTCTGCCTTCCCCCTCCTCTCCCTCCTTTGTACATTTTATTGACATAAAATAATCCCAGAAGATCCAAGAGGGGTTCTGTAGTTGTTAAATCTTTGTGCTAGGGTTTTAGCTACAAAGCTCTTGGGAATATTGGATTTCCTAATGTTTTTGGGTAGCCACAAAATTTAATTTTAGGTAGAAAAGGGTTAACTCAGGGGCAATGTAATTCCCAAATCATCAGTGTGCAAATCATCTAACCAGATGTGAAAAATCCAGTAATGTTAAAGGTAATTCTTTGGGAAAGTAAAAATAACACACAAGTTTTGGCCAGGAATAAGGATTTGAAACTTTTTTTTTTATGCATGGAAAATTCCCTAGTAGGCAAATTTGAATTCATGTCAGTCATTCTAAGTTCACCCAGAGCACATACAGTTTAATTTAGCTCTAAATCTGTTTGTCTGTTTGAGATAGATTCACCATGGAGTCCACGTTGACCTCCAACTCACGCTCCTCCTGACTCAGTCTCCCGGGTCCTGGTAACACCATGTTGGTTAGCTCTAGAATGTTACTTTGGTTTGCTCAAATCATTTTTTTTTTTTCTTTTCTTGTTTTCTTTTGTGAGGTAGGGTCTTGCTATAGCCCAGGCTGACCTGGAATTCACTCTTTAGTCTCAGGGTAGCCTCATGTTACTTAAAGAAAGGTTAAGGTGGTTCATACAGATATACATAAGCTGAAAGGGAGAAGATGAAAGCCCATCAACTAAGCGCTTCTGAGCTGTGAGTGTGAGTACATGAGGTGAGCTTCCTGCTGACCACATGGAAGGTGGTACCAGGGGAGGTAGATAGCTTTTTCTCTGTCCCGTCTTAGTAGCAGAGTGTCTATTTCATGGGTTTATTTGTTTTATTGAAAGTCATTTGAGGGCTGGAGAGATGGTTTAGTGGTTAAGCGCTTGCCTGTGAAGCCTAAGGACCCCGGTTCGAGGCTCGGTTCCCCAGGTCCCACGTTAGCCAGATGCACAAGGGGGCGCACGCGTCTGGAGTTCGTTTGCAGAGGCTGGAAGCCCTGGCGCGCCCATTCTCTCTCTCTCCCTCTATCTGTCTTTCTCTCTGTGTCTGTCGCTCTCAAATAAATAAATAAATAATTAAAAAAAAAAAAAGAAAGTCATTTGATCTTTCTTGTCATAGCATACCACAACACTGAGCAAGCCTTAGAAAGGCAGTTGTGATCATGACTCAGAATGTCCTACCTTCATGGGGCTCTGGTGTCCTCAGGAAGACATGTGGACAACTGATCTCAATATGCTGAGTTCTATGAGATACGCATAGGAGCCTCTTACAGCTGTGTCTGTCTCCAACTGAACATTAGGGAGCTTTTTATTGTGCAATGAAACATTTTAAGCAATCACACCTCTCCTGTAAATTTTATAGATTTTTATGGGATTTCAATATTACTTGTCAAAAGGAGAATTTGATTTATTAGCACTAGGACTTTAAAATTAATATCTCCAAAGTCAGCAAGTAGGTTCTATGTGTCAGGCACTCTTCCAGTCCCACATTTGATCATTTAGTTTAATTTTAATTTTTTTTTCAGGCAGGGGCCCATGTCTCTCAGACTGGCCTTGAACTCCTTCTGTAGCTGAAGATGACCTTGGATTTCTGATATTCCTGCCTCCACTTTCCAGGTGTTGGGATTACAGCCATACAACACCCTTCTTGGCAGATATTTGAATATTTATGGATGTAAATGAGATATACATAGGATGTTTTTCTTAGTAAGTTATTTCCATCCTAGTCCAGGTTCGCTTTTTGTCCCTTCAAATACCTTTAATATATGAGTTTGGCATTATCATTACAAACCTAACATGTTGGATTACTTTAGTGTTAAGCCATAAATAGTATGAGATGACTAATCGGAACATGAATAATATAAGGACTTTTGGGAGAACTAACAGATTTTTCATGAAATTTGAAATGTAGATTGGAATGATACAAAATAAAAAAAAACTCTTGGTTTTTTAAAAAAATATTACATATGTGACATGTAAAATATTTCTGCTGAAGTACGAAAACA
Organism: Jaculus jaculus; assembly: GCF_020740685.1. Classification (NCBI taxonomy): domain Eukaryota; kingdom Metazoa; phylum Chordata; class Mammalia; order Rodentia; family Dipodidae; genus Jaculus; species Jaculus jaculus. The sequence continues at coordinate 24,444,086 of NC_059108.1, read as the reverse complement.
GTTCTGGGTTTTATGCTATACAGAGAACTGCTCTGAGGTAGAGGTGGGGACAGTATAGTTAAGGATGTGGGTTACGTGGTAGGGCTCTTGCCTAGCATGTGTGAGGCCTGGGGTTCCATCCCTAGTACTGCATCGAAAACCCCCAAGGTCAAGTTTAGGTTCTTCCTAAGCTCAGAAACTTTGACAGGGTGTGTAACCATCAGGGTCCCCATCTCTCCCTGTGTAACGTGGGCACGGGAGTCTTGTCTACAGAGCTGCTTTGAGCCTGGGTGGAAGCTGTGAAACACTGAGCCCAGTGAGTGAGCATTAATGTTAGCTACTCATTTCAATGGGGAAAAATGCTGTTTTTTTCACTGTAGTATTTGAGATTGGATTTACAAAAAGATATTACAAAAAGATGTCTTTTTAAAATTAAAAATTTTTTTTAACTTATTTATTTGAGAATGACAGAGAGAAAGAGGCAGATAGAAAGAGAATGGGCGCTCCAGGGCCTCCAGCCACTGCAAACGTGCGCCCCCTTGTGCATCTGGCTAATGTGGGTCCTGGGGAATCAAGCCTCGAACCCGGGTCCTTAGGCTTCACAGGCAAGCGGCTTAACCGCTAAGCCACCTGTCGGCTTAGCGGTTAAGCCGCTTGCCTGCAAAGTCTCAGGATCCAAGTTTGATTTCCCAGGACCCATGGAAGCCAGATGCACAAAGCGGCGCATGCATCTGGAGTTTGTTGACAGTGGCTGGAGGCCCTGGCGTACCGATTCTCTCTTTATCTGCCTCTTTCTCTCAAATAAATAAAAAAAAAAAAATTAAAAGAATCATTTTAAGTTAGCGTACAAGGTGATGGACTGCACGATGGCGTTTTCACACATACATGTCGTTATACTTTGTTCTTATGCCCTCCCTTTTCTGTCCCCTCTTTCTTGTCCCCTTCCTCTTTCCAAATGGTCTCTCCTCAGGCTTTCAAAGATTGTCTTTTCAGAGGAAGAAGGAGCAACAAGGACTGCTGGTGATAGCATTTTTTTTGGTTTATCGAGGTAGGGTCTCACTCCAACCCAGGCTGACCTGGAATTCACTATGTAGTCTCAGGGTGGCCTCGAACTCATGGCGATCCTCCTACCTCTGCCTCCCTAGTGCTGGGATTAAAGGCGTGCGCCACCACGCCTGGTGGCCATAGCATTTTAATATAAAGAATTTATGTACTCAGTATCAATGGTGAAGGGAGAGTGGTGTAACAAACATCTACCCAACTCTTGTAATTTTCTTCATGTCAGCGAAGCCAGAGAAGCCTACGATTCTACACACAGAGAGATGGGAGGGACCCAGCGAGGGATAGAGAAACCGTGTGCATAGTGGTTAAGAGTAGAGGCTTGGAGTCAATCCGAACTTCATGCACGACACTTGATACCTGTGTGACTATAGGCGAGCTGCCTAACCTCCTTGTATTCCAAAACCTCATCTGTTTAGGAAAAAAAAAAAAAAAAAAAAAAAACAACAACAACAATAAAAAGCTAGTAAGGTTAGCTACTTTATTGGATTGTGTGAGGTTAAATGAAATAATAAAAGTGAAGGGCCCCAAACCCTGATGATTTGTACTCTTAGCTATTTATTTTACTGGCATATAAACTTCTTTTAAAAAATATTTTTATTTATTTGAGCCAGGTGTGGTGGCGCACGCCTTTAATCCCAGCCCGTAGGAGGATTGTCGTGAGTTCGAGGCCACCCTGAGAATACAGAGTGAATTCCAGATCAGCCTGGGCTAACGTGAGACCCTACCTCAAAAAACCAAAAAGAAAAACATATATATTTGTTTATTTGAACGAGCAAGCAAGAGAGACAGATAGACAGCATGACTATGGATGTACCAGGGCCTTCTGACTATGCAAATGAACTCCAAATGCATGTACCACTTCATGTATTTGGCTTTATGTGGGTACTGGGGAGTCAAAACTGGGCCATGAGGCTTTGCAAGAAAGTGCCTTTAACCACTAGGCTATCTCCCCAGTCCTCGATTCATACTCTTTTAATATTTTTATTTATTTATTTGCAAGGTGAGAGGGAGAGAGAGAAAGAATGTGAATGAGAGAGAAGAAATAGGCACACAGGGCCTCTAGCCACTGTAAACAAACTCCAGATACACATATCCCTTTGCGCATCTGTTTGTACATGAGTACGGGAGAATTGGCGCTGTCAGACTTTGCTAGCAAGTGCCTTTACCTGCTAAGCCATCTCTTCTGCCCTATTCTTACTTTTTATTTTGAGACAGGGTCTTTTCAAAGCTGGCCTTGAGTGCATAATCCTCCTGCCTCAGCCTCCCCAGTGTCAGGGTTACAGGTGTGTGCCTCCCATAGCCCGGTGATTTGTTTCTAAGGATTCTAGCGCTAAACAGGAAGTTCAGTAAACACAAACAGTTGACCTGTGCATTCTTCCTTATTATCAGCCTTCTGCACCAAGAACAGCCGAGAAAATGGATTTGCTATCTCTCAGGGGAGCCACCATCATCCTGCACTCCCCATCAGTGCTTGTTTTTTTTTTTTTTTAATTAATTAACTAATTTACTTATTTAAGAGAGAGACAAGGAGAAAGAGGCAGACAGAAAGAGACGGAGTATAGGTGCGCCAGGACCTCCTACCACTGCAAAGGAACTCCAGACACATGTGCCACTTTGTGTATCTGACTTTATGCGGGGATCAGCATTTGAATACTGACCATTGAGCTCTGCAAGCAAGTGCCTTTAACTGTTGAGCCATCTCTCCAGCCCCTGTTTTTTTTTTTTTTTTTTTAATCATTTATTTATTTGCAAGAGTGACAGAGGGAGAGAGCATTATGGGCATGTGGGAGCCTCTTGCCACTACAAACGAACTCCACTTCGTGCATCTTATTTTAAGCAGATACTGGGGAGTCGAACGTGGGCCAGCAGGCTGTGCAAGCAAGTGCCTTTAACTGCTGAGATATCTCCCCAGCCCAGTGTGGCCTCCAACTTGTGATGTAGCTGAGGAGGATGACCTTGAACTCCTGAACCTGCCGCCTCCCTGCCTCCCAGTGCTGGAATTACAGGCATGTGCAAAGGTATCCAAGCTGCACAGGAATGTCTGCTGCTCCCTTCCTGTTCCCTGAGATACCCATGTCCAGTGTCTTTGCAAACTCCTGAGTCCTGACCTAGTTGACCCTCATGGTTGCTGGTTACTACTGTGCCCTGGTTCCCTTTGGAAGCACAAATGTCATAAGCTGCTTAAAGAAACACATATTAGCCGGGCGTGGTGGCTCACGCCTTTAATCCCAGCACTCGGGAGGCAGAGGTAGGAGGATCGCCGTGAGTTCAAGGCCACCCTGAGACTCCATAGTGAATTCCAGGTCAGCCTGGGCTAGAGTGAGACCCTACCTCGAAAAACCATAAAAAAATTAAAAAAAAAAATAAAATAAAAAATAAAAAAAAAGAAACACATATTAGCTAAGGATGTGGCTCAGTTATGGGCATTTGCCTGGTAATGGGCTCAGGACCCTGTGCTCAGTCTCTAGCAATTATGAAGGCAAAGCAAAGTAAAGCAGAAAACAACAACAAAGATAAACATATCATTAAGCAAGGCTCTACAGAGGGTCCTTTGGACTCTGAAGATTTTGCTGTGGGAAGCATGGGTGTTACAGGGAACAATTGTGATAAAGCCGGTGTTTTGAAATGATGTTAACAGTGATTTTATTGTTCATAGTAGTGACCCTTATGACGTCCCCGTGATTACTGAGCCGTGGCTCGTAGAGGGTATGTACAGTCAGATTCCTGCCAGCGTCTGGTTACAAAAAGTCCCTCGATGAGTTAGCCTTAACTTTGTTGTGTATTTCAATTGAAAGACATTCTTTTTTTTTTTTTGGTTTTTTGAAGTAGGGTCTTGCTGTAGCTCAGGCTGACCTGGAATTCATTATGTAGTCTCAGGGTGGCCTCGAACTCACAGTGACCCTCCTACCTCTGCCTCCCAAGAGCTGGGATTAAAGGCGTGCGCCACCAATCCCAGCTGAAAGTTGTTCTTTTAAGTGAATATTGTCGATTCATGAGCCTCTTGAGCTCACAGGAAGTTGCATGTGGCCCACCCCTGAATGGAGCTTGTGGGCCACATAGTTTTCCCGGTCTGACATGCCTCAGCCTTCCTGAGCTTAGGACACTAGTCAGTGCTTGAGCCACAGTGACACCAACAAAAAAAATGCACAAAGCCCCCCAAAATGTGGCACTAAGTAGGTGGCAAAAGTGACACTTGTTTATCAGATCTGAAACAAAAGGGCCCTGTGTTGCCTTGTTTGACTTCAGCTAGGAATGTGTGCATTCTCTCTCTCTTTCAAATAAGTAACTCATATTTATTTATAAATATTTATTTATTTATTTATTTATTTTTGTTGTTTATTCTTACTTATTTATTTGAGTGCGACAGAGAGAGAAAGAGGGAGAGAGAGAGGGAGAGAGAGAGAGAGAGAGAGAGAGAGAGAGAATGGACGTACCAGGGCTTCCAGCCACTGCAAACAAACTCCAGACGCATGCGCCCCCTTGTGCATCTGGCTAACGTGGGTCCTGGGAAATTGAGCCTCGAACCGGAGTCCTTAGGCTTCACAGGCAAGCGCTTAACCACTAAGCCATCTCTCCAGCCCTAGATATTTATTTTTAAGTAAATAAATATAAATAAATATTTATTTTCAAATAAATAAATAAATATTTTTTGAAGAGATTGCATGGTCTGTCATATTTAGTAAAGTAAGACTAATAATTTACTTACATGGATGTTACAAAATAAATGTAGTTATGTAGAAATCATTGTTTTAAATTCTGTATCTTTTTATTTTTATTTTTTAGTTTTTGAGGTAGGGTCTTGCTCTAGGCCAGGCTGACCTGGAATTCACTATGAATAATCTCAGGGTGGCCTCAAACTCACAGCAATTCTCCTACCTCTACTGGATTTAAAGGCGTGCACCACCATACCTGGCTCTAATTCCATATCTTTGATCTAAAAGATCTGAGATGAGAAAAATAGATTGTAAGGTGAACTAAAACATTTTACATTTATGATCTCCTAACCTTTCAACCTTTAGTCTATAACTGTTGTTTATCTATGTATTGTATGCTGTTACATATTTTATCACATGTTTAAGTATATAATACTCTATTGTGGTACAAAAAGTTGAACTGAGATACTTTTTTGATGATCACCCGAAATACCATCTTTATATGTAAAGAATATATTTTTAAATCTAAAACACTATCAATCTGACCTATTCCCATAGTTTCATGGAAATATTATTGTTATTCACCTTGGTAAAAATCATAATGATACAATATATATTACTATTATGTCATAAATATAATTTCAAATTTATGTCTGCAATCTTTTCAAAGTACAGAGAAGCTTCACATTTAAAATACTATGAAGGTAAAGTTGCCTTAGCTTTAAATGAAAAATTAACCATTCCAAGGGCAGCAACCGTATGGAATCCATTAAGATGCACGTTCCTTGAGAGCAAAGGCGAGTTTTGTCCTTTTGGATTGGCGTAAAAAGAGCCGGGAAATGGAGGTTTCAGGATAGGAAAGCACCCTAACTCTGCAGCTGGAATCTCCCAGATGCGCTCTGCTTCCTGTCTTGGGAGTTTGCCTTTTATAGCTCATTGTCACGGGGTGAGTATGTTACTGTCACCTCATCCTCATGGGTTCAGCGGGAGGGTGGGACCTAGGGGGATCTGGGCTGTGATTGGATGTTTCAGAAGTTTTGAAGGGTTTACTACTGGTGCTTTAGGCAGTGGGAGAAAAAGGACCCAGGACCGTGAACTGAAGCGGTGTTATGACATTTTCCCATGAGTGACCCCAACTTGCTAAGTACCACACAGAAAGGCAAACAAAGCGTTGGGTGTTCCTGTTGATGCTGAAGTGTGGGGGTGATGGGGGACAGCGGGGTGTGTATGTAGGGGGGCGTGTGTCAGGAAACCCAGCCACCACTGCTATAGTGAGGAGACCTGCTCCAGTTCCTTTTGTTTGCTGATTTTAGCCAGATCTGGGGACATGTTAAAGGGAATGCATTCTAATGGATAGAGTTGACACTCTTTCACTCAATTGTAGTATTTATTCTCTATGAACTTGAACCTACCAATGGAGAATGAGGGAGCAATTTGCAAACAAACTCAAGGTGTAGGGTCCTTAAGGCATATACAATCACTATGGAATGAAGAAGCATGGGGGATGCTGGGGCCAGGCAAGGGAAAATGGGGGGAAAAAAAAGTGGGATGGGATTTAGGAGTCTGTCTTACTCCCTGCGGAGTCATTTGGCACGTCGTAGACGTTAATCAGAGCTCAGGGTTTCTCAACCGGGCGCTGGGCATGCGAACCACTGGGAGCCGGACCACAGTTCCCGGGGTGAGTCTCTCCCCTCGGCCTCCAGTGTGTGGTCAGACTCCCTGCTCACACATTCCACCGAAAATAGCCTTTCTTTTCACACTTGAAACTCCTTTCCAAACAACTGTTTCCTTTTAACATTCCCAAAGCAGATTGACTGTTTGAGTTTTGTGTTGCTTCCAACTCTGTCAGTGTTAGAGGCCTCAAATTAATTCCAACACCCCAGTGCCGTTTTCCCTTAAGAAGTCTTGACGGTGTTGCAGTCACTTTGGGTCCAATCTGTTTATGCTTATTTTAGTGCCCATTAAGCTGGCATTTCCCCTACTCCCTCCCATTTGTCGTGATCCAGGAAGATCTTTGGTGACCATGGGGGTCTTGATGGTCATCTCTGTCACTTTTACTTCAACCCGTGGTTATGAACAGTTGTATCCAGTTAAAATAAGAGTCATGTGGAGAGAATGGGGTGGTGGTGGCAGCAATTGAATAGCATTAGGGTGCTAAGGAAGGAAGGAAGGCCAGAGGGTGCAAATCATTGCATAGTAAGTAGCCCATCCTAACAGAAGCCACAGGAGACCGCAGCAAACAGTTACAGAAAATTCTTTTGAATAACTCCTTGCCCAATGGCCCCTGCTGTTGGAGTTACATGGACAGACAGATATCCCTCTGCACACAGGCACACACGTCTGCTCTGACTTCTGACCCAGGACGGCAAGCGCTAGGCCATCTTGACATCTTGCCATGTAAACGTTCATGCTTAAGGCTTCTCTCCGAACCCTCCTGGAGACGGACTCTCTGGCAACCCCAGGTGATGCCTTTCTCGCCTCTCACACGCTGTTACATCATCTCATCTGATTTCTCTGCTTCACACTCACTACCCTCTTGTGTATTCATTAGTTGACTTGTTTATTATGTCTTGCCCAACTAAAATGTAACTCTATGAAAGAAAAGGCTCTTCCCTTGTTCATTGAACTCTCCAGGGCCAGGAAGTGTCCTTGGCATGTAAGCAGACCTGCAGGAGACATTTGTTTACTGATTGACTATAAAATGGTCGGAGGATAAGTTGCATCACGCATCGCGAGTGTCCGCACAGCACTTGGTGAAGTGACGGCATGCTCCAGGAGGAATGAGATCACTGTATTGCTGGCTCAACTTATTTTATTGTATTTTTTTGTTGGTGTGTGTGTGCTTGTGCATGTTTACGTCACGTGAGTGTGGGTGTGTGCATGGCATGGTGTGAGTGTGGAAGTCAGAAGGATACATTTTGGGGAAGATCACCTTGTTTGAGGCAGCGTTTCTTGTTCACTGCTCCATGTGCCAAGCCGGCTGGTCTGCGAGCTTTAGGCAGAAAAGCTTTAGTCTCCTGTGTTCATCCCTTCTTGCTGTAGGTGGGCTGGGGTTACTGCAGCCTGCTACAAACATCAGCCTGGCTTTTTTTAAACCTTCTTTAAAATTTTAATTATTTATTCGAAGAGGGAGAGAGAAAGAGAGAGAGAGAGGGAGAGAATAGGTGCGCCAGGGCTTCCAGCTGCTGCAAACGAACTCCAGATGCATGTGCCACCTGGTGCATCTGGCTTATGTGGGTCCTGGGGAATTGAACCCGGGTCCTTTGGTTTTGTAGGCAAGTGCCTTAACTACTAAGCCATCTCTCCAGCCCAACATCAGCCTTTCTACGTGGATTCTGGGAGTCTGAAATCAAGCACTCACCATTGCACAGCAAGCGCTTTGCCCACCGAGCCACCTACCTAGCCCTGCTGACCCGATTTTTACCTGAGTTCTTATTTGCTCTGGGTTGAGTTCTGGCCTGTGAAACGTGCCAGAGATGCCAAAACACAGCAAGGCCCTGGATGCTGGTACCATGGGTTGCATTTTTGGTCTGGCTTCTCACTGTGTGTGAGCTGGGGTGACTCAAGCTCTCCAGTTATTGAATGAAGAGATTGAACGGCTGGCATGAAGATCCCTTATGATTCTTTGTCATATTTTGATGTTCCTCATATGCTTGTGTGAATTCAATCTGGGCCATCAGGGTATGCAAGCAAGTACCTTTAACCATCGAGCCATCTCTCCAGCACCCAAGATTAATATTTTTGAGCCAGGCCTGGTGATTCATGCCTTTAATCCTAGAACTCAGGAGGCAGAAAGAGGAGGATCACTATGAGTCTGAGGTCAGCCTAGGACTGCAGAGTGAGTGCTAGATCAGCCTGGGATAGAGTGAGACCCTACCTCAAAAAAAAAAAAAAAAAAAAAAAAAAAAACCTAAAGGATTTATTTATTTATTTTTGTAATTTTCAAGGTAGGGTCTCATTCTAGCCCAGGCTGACCTGGCACTCATTCTGTAGTTCCAGGCTGGCCTCAAACTCAGAGTGATCTACTTACCTCTGCCTCCTGAGTGCTGGGATTAAAGTTGTGCACCACCATGCCCAGCCCTAAGACATTTATTTTTGTCCTGTCATTAAGTACATTTATTTTTAAGGAGTGTTAGGATGACTTGATTAACATCATAAAAATTTGGTCAGAATGTCAGCATTATTTTATATATTACATATAATATATACTATATATATATTTGTTTATTTTTATTTATTTATTTGGGAGTGACAGAGAAAGAGGCAGAGAGAGAGAGAGAGAGAGAGAGGGAGAGAGAGACAGATAGAGAATGGGCACACCAGGGCTTCTAGCCACTGCAAACAAACTCCAGATGCGTGCGCCCCCTTGTGCATCTGGCTAACGTGGGTCCTGGGGAATTGAGCCTTGAACCAGGGTCCTTAGGCTTCACAGGCAAGCGCTTAACCACTAAGCCATCTCTCCAGCCCACATTATATATATAATATATACATATATATACACATATATTTGGTTTTTAGAGGTAGGGTCTCATTTTAGCCCTGGTTGACCTGGAATTCACTATGTATTCTTGGGATGGCCTTGAACTCACAGAGAGCCTCCTACTTCTGCCTTCCAGGTGCTGGGATTAAAGGCATGTGCTAAAACACATATTTTTATCATTATATGCACAACAGAATATGGTTACAAGCACCTGATTATTGGTATGAATTAGGAATATTTAGGGGCTGGAGGGGTGGCTTAGTGGTTAAGGCATTTGCCTGTAGAGCCTAAGGACCCAGTCTCAATTCCTTAGTACCTATATAAGACAGATGCACATGGTGGCACATGCATCTGGCGTTTGCAGTGGCTAGAGGCCCTGGCACACCCAATCTCTCTCTCTGTCTGTCTTCTTCTCTCTGAAACAAATAAATAAAAATGAATCAAAAAAGAATATTTAGGGTAGGACTGGGAAGATGGATCAATGATTATGAGTGCTTGCTGCTTAAATATGAAGGCCTGAGACCACCCAAGTTTGATTTCTCAGAGCCCATGTAAAATGCTAGGAGCGGTGGAAACTGGAGAATTGCTGGGGTTCGCTGACTGAAAATGGGAACTCTGGGTTGAGGGCAAGGCCCTGTCTCAAGGAAGTATGTGAATGAGCAATGGTTGTCCTCTGACTGCTGAATTAACATGGATGGTATATGCATATTTATACACACACATGCATGTATGCCTTACACATAACACATCACACAGACTCTATATACACATGAACACATGTGGAAAAAAAAAAGAATACTGTAATGGTTAATCTCTGGTTGTCAACTTGACAGGAGTTAGAATCACCATGAAACACATCTCTTGGAACGTCTGTGAGGGATTTTCTAGATTAGGACTCACTAACTCTGAATGCTGCCATTTCACAAGTTGAGATCCTGGATTGAATAAACACGAGAAAGCTGACTGAGCATCAGCATTTCACCACTCAGTTGACTTCCTTCCTGCTGGTGTGGTGGTGTGATGACAGCTGTCTGCTCCTGTCACGTTTTCCCCCACCAGGATGAACTTCCCCTCAAAACTGTAAGTCAGGTGACCTCGCAGTACGTGACACTACCTACAGAAGACCATCATAATAGGAGAAAAGATGGTACATCACATAAAAGAGAGACTGACTGAAAGGCGTAAGGGATATGATAGAGAGTGGAGTTGCACAGGGGAAAGTGTGTGTGTGGGGAATTACGATGGTTTATTGCCTACAATGATGGAAGTTGTCAATAAAAACTTAAAAATAAAACCCTGTAAGTCAGGGTCTGGAGAGATAGCTTAGCAGTTAAGGCATTTACCTGCAAAGCCAAGGACCTAGGTTCAATTCCCCAGGACCCACGTAAGCCAGATGCACAAGGTGATACTTGCGTCCGGAGTTCATTTACGGTGGCTGGAGGTCCTGGCACGTAAATTCTCAGTCTCTCTGTCTCTGCATCTTTCTCTCTCTCAAATAGTAAAAATAAAATAAAATCTGTGTCTCAGCTGATTGCACTCTTTCCTTCACTCTTTTCCTTAGGGTGGATGTTGACATCTAAAATGCAAAGCTGTGGCTACTTAACGTTCATTTTCTTGCTGGATCCCTGGAGGGTGTTTCTCTGACTTCTAATAATGTCTCACCCGGCACTTGAGCTGGACATGCACCTAGATCTAGATGTTTCCTTGCCTTGGAATGTGGTCCCTGACCCCTGTGCTTGGAAGACATATATTCATTTTGTAAGATGTGGTTCAAACATCCTCTTTGAAGCCTTCCTGCCCACGCTCCATATGTGGGGGAGAACTGGCCTCTTTTCTTTGTATTAGCATTATGCTAATAAAATCCAGTCAGACTGTTTATTCCATATTTTATTACTTTTTATTTTATTTTATTTTATTTTATTTTTATTTATTTGACAGAGAAAGTGGAGGGGTAGAAGGGAGAGAGAATGGGCACACTAGGGCCTCCAGCCACTGCAAATGAACTCCATACACGTGTGCCCCCTTGTGCATCTGGAAAATGTGGGTCCTGGAGAATCAAACATGGGTCCTTTGGCTTTGCAGGCAAATGCCTTAATTGCTAAGCCATCCCTCCAGCCCTTCCATTACTTTGTTTTTTGAATATCTATATCACCTACAGAGAATTCATGGTGAATAAAGATTTTTTTTTCCCTTTGGTTTTTCGAGGTAGGACCTTGCTCTCTAGCCAGGCTGGCCTGGATTTCAAGGGTGACCTTGGACTCATGGCAGTCCACCTACCTCTTCCTCTCAAGAGTGTTGGGATTAAAGGCATGCACCCCCATGCCTGGCTAGATTTTCCTTTTTATATTATTAAGCATAGCCTAGAAATCTGAATAAATGTTTGCTGAATGAATAAGTGAATGAAACTATAGTGATTAATTTCTGATTCAAAACCAAAAAGCTCTAAAAAGGGTTTGAGGGGCTGGGGAGATGGACCAGTGCTTAAAAGACACTTGTAAAATCCTCAGGCCTGGGTTCAACCCCCCAGCACCCGCATAAATACAGATGCACAAAGTGGTGCATATGTCTGGAGTTTGTTTGCAATGGTAAGATCCCCCTGGCTTGCTCATTCTTTTTTTTTGTCCCCTCTCTCTCCTTTTTTCTCTTTTGTTGCAAATAAATAAAAATATTTTTTAAAAAAGGGTTGCAGGCTGAAAAGATTGCTCAATGGTTAAGTATGCTTTCTGCACAAGCATGAAGATTGAGGGGCTTGAGACCGCCTGAGTTCAAGTTTCCAGATCCCACATAAACAATTCGAGGTGGCCATGTGCATTTGTGATTCCAGCCCCGAGGGGGAACCAGGAGCAGCCTAGAGAATCACTGAGGCTTGGGAACCACAAGCTCTAAAATCAGTAAGTCTCCACTGCAAGGAAAAACATGTGGGTGAGTGATGGAGGGGGACCCCCAATGTCCTCCCCTAGCCACTGCAGGTAAGCTCACGGGGCACCACAGGGTGCAGCATTACCACATATATGTGCATGCACTACATGCAACACACACACACATACATACCACTACTATGCACACACAAACATAAAGTAAAATAAAAAAAAAATAAGAAGTTTTGACCTGTGAAACATTCTTTGAAATGGCCTTTGGGGTAGTAATGGGATTAGAAGGTAAGTTTCAAAGATTCTCTCTAGACTACGGTAGATATCTACAACTAAACATATCATGAATCAAGTTGCATTTTAAGTTAGATCCAGTGAAGAGATGTTACTTAGATCAGCCTGCAAGCGAGTGATTAGGAATGGCATTATGATCACTAGTTTCTTATTTGTCAGGATGAATGTGAGATTTCACTGATGAAGTAACATTGACCCAGCAGCCCATGGGCTGATGGAATTGGCCAAACTTTATTTTCATTTTTAGAAAATATGGCTCTCATAGCCTTAAAATTTTTTTTTGTTCACTTTTTAAAAATTTATTTGAGAGTGACAGAGAGAAAGAGGCAGATAGAGAGAGAATGGGCATGCCAGGGTCTCCAGCCACTGCAAATGAACTCCAGATGTGTATGCCCCCTTTTGCATCTGGCTAATGTGGGTCCTGGGAAATTGAGCCTTGAACCAGGGTCCTTAGGCTTCACAGGCAAGCCCTTAACTGCTAAGCCATCTCTCCAGCCCCCCTCATAGCCTTTTTAAAACTAAACATAACTTTAAAATATTTTCCTTTTCTTTTATTTATTGATTTATTTATGAGAGAGGGTGGGGGAGGAAGTGGGAACACCAGAGTCTCTAGTCACTGCAAATGAACTCCAGATGCACGTGCCACCACGTGGGAATCAAACCTGCATCCTTAGGCTTCACAGGCAAGTGCCTTAACTGCTAAGCCATCTCTCCAGCCCTAATTATGGTTTAATCAAAATGTTTTAATATGAGATTCAAAGAAGACTTAATAAATAAGTGAAACCATTGGCAAATCTGTTACTCTAAGTAATGGATACTTTCTTTCATAGCTATAACCTTTACTTATACATATATGTACATATATATATATATGTATATATATATATATATATATATATATGTATATGTATATGTATATGCATACATACATATAGTTGCACTTGTATTGGGCTTAATTTTCCAAAGGCTTGCTACATATAATTATATAGCAATATTTACCAAGATATTTGCAAAATGCTAGTTTCTTGGGATTTTAATTGATATTAAGGGAAATAATATATCTTTGAAGTCAGAGGAGTTTGGAAACTCATGAAGTTTGCAAATTTCTTTGTAAGTTCTCTCAAATCCTATAATATTGTAATGTGCTTTAGATACAGATATGAAATTTGCTGCCAATTAATCTCAACATGAACCGTTTTCTTTTTGAAATTTTTATTTGTAGCTGGGCATGGTGGCGCACGCCTTTAATCCCAGCACTTGGGAGGTAGTGGTAGGAGGATTGCTGTGGGTTTGAAGCCACCCTGAGACTATATAGTGAACTCCAGGACAGCCTGGACTAGGGTGAAACCCTATCTCAAAAAACAAATTTTTGTAAAAATTTGTAATGAGAGAGGGAGGGGGAGAGAGAGAGAGAGAGAGAGGGATAGTGGGTGTATCAGGACCTCTAGCTGCTGCAAAAGAAGTCCAGATGTGTATGCCACTTTGTGCATTTGGCTTTATGTGGGTACTGGGGTATTGAACCCAGGTCATTAGGCTTTGCAGGCAAGTACCTTAACCAGTGATCAATCTCTCTAGGCCCAACATTTTTCTTTTATCATTTTCCCTTTCTCTTTTCCTTCTTTTTTCCCCTCTCCTCCTTTCTCCTTTTCTGTCTCTTCTCATACAATGAAATCTCTGTTCCATAGGCAAATATTGAAAACCCACTTTGAGAATCTGTGTTGGCTAGAATTCTATAATGCTGCTATGACCTAATTCACTAATCCATTTTTCTGCTGTAGTTTAATGGTGTTCACTCACCTAATGATACAGCCCACCATCCTTACCCTGGCCTGCATATCACTGAATGATCTGCTCCCTTGCTGACCTCATCTCTCTGTCTTCTTTTGCTTCCTCAACTTGATGATTCTGGGTCCCGTCAGTTCTTTCAGCTTCCTAACTTTCAGATACATAGATAATAGTCCATTTATCATACTTCCTCGCATTGATGTCTTTTTTTTTGGTGGGGGTGTTTTGAAATAGGTCTTGCTCTAGCCCAGGCTGCTCTGGAATTTGCCTTGAACGCAGGGCAATCCTCCTACCTTGGCCTCTGGAGTAGAGGGAATAGAGATGTGAACCAGAGAGAGAGAGAGAGAGAGAGAGAGAGAGAGAGAGAGAGAATGGGTACACCAGGGACTCCAGCCACTGCAAACAAACTCCAGATGCATGTGCCACTTTGTGCATCTGGCTTTACATGAGCATTAGAGAACTGAACTCAGGTTGTTAGGCTTTAAGGGCAAGTGCCTTAACTGCTGAGCCATTTCTCCAGCCTGCATTAATTTATTTTCTTATTTATCACCCCCTTTTTTTCAGGAATAAAGGAAGTACTGTTGGTGTCACCCTTAACCAGCAAAATGCTGGTGCAGTTTTCCCATCTTCAGCAATAGCCAATCACAATTCCCTATTATGAGATCACTATAAGCGAAACTGAAAGAAAGGCACCAAATAGATCACAGTGTCAAATGTCAACCGTTCACGCCCCATTCTCTCCCCTCTGGTAGAAGACCAACCTGGGTCAGCTGGCTTTATTTCGGGAATTTTTATGTTGTGTCATCTTGCATGCCATTTCGCAGAGGATTTTTACTTAGTGTGACAAGAAGGTGATGGTGTGCTCTCTCCCACACTCTGGAAGGTCTGTGGTACTCTAAAGGAAGTGAAGGATGACTGTTCACCTAGTTGAAGCAGCCTCTCAAGAACGTCAAGTGAGACTTGTCCTTGCTTACATGGGCTTGCTCCGTGTTTTGCTACGTGACAGTCATTTTATCGGTCGGAAGAAAGCATAGCAAGGACATTTATCAAAAGGGTATGTGACCCCAAATTGTGGGTGGAGGTTTGGTACAGCACGTTCACTGTTTCGGGTCAGCCATGTCAGATCCAGAGATCACGTAGGCTGGGGTGTGCCTGGGGCCCCTGGAGTTGCCCAGGTGTCAGTCCTGCACAGGAGACTTAAGAGGGGGGCCCAAGGTCACTTTGGGGGCTCAGACTGCCCCTGTGTAGGTTTAGTGATAGACTCAAGAATTAGGAGTTTTTTTTTTTAAACTGATTTCACAGTTATTTTTTTCTTTATTTTTGAGAGAGAGAGAGAGAGAGGGAGAGAGAGAATGGGCGCCTGAGCCTCCATTAGCTGCAAATGATCTCCAGATGCGTGCGCCACCTTGTGCTTACGTGGCTCCTGGAGAATCAAACCTGGTTCCTTTGGCTTTGCAGGCAAGTGCCTTAACCGCTAAGCCATTGCTAGAGAGATGGTCCAGAATCTGTAAAACTCAAAGTGTAAACTCACTTTAGATTTTGTGATGAATCGACTCAATCTAGTGTAAATCAGAACTGGCTTGCATATGTTTAGTGATAAAGGCCTTAATGGGGAATTAGTCATAAGCACCCTGACAGACAACTAGCAGTTTGGAACCACCTTTAAAATGGCCCTTTGGACTCTTAGGCTGGAGAAATGGAGATTGAGCACCCCAGATACCCACATTGGTCAGAAAGCAAGCCAAATATGTGTCCAGGGCTAGAAGTCACACTTTCTAAATGGAAACTAGCAAATTTGCGATCCCAAGTGTCATGTGCATCGTGCTTAGGAGTAACTCAATGACTATGTGTTCAGTTCGTTTGACCATCTATGTTGTCTGACCTGTGGTAGGTGCTCAGAATTATAGTTTCCATTCTCTTTTTTTTCCAGGGAAGGCAATCTGAATGCTGTAAGTCCTTACAAGCATTCTGACTAAGGAAGTTATGAGGAAATGAGAAATTACTGGATTCTGAAACTCTGACTTTTTAACATTTAAAAAATATTTTATTTTAGAGAGAGTGAAAGAGACAGAGAGAGAAAGAGAGAGAATAGAGGTGTGCCAGGGCCTCTCAGCACTGTAAACAAATTCCAGATGGTTACATCACCTTATGCATCTGGCTTTATGTAGGTACTAGGAAATTGAACCTGGATCCTGTGGCTTTGCAGGCAAGCCCCATTAACCACTAAGCTATCTCTGCATCCCTGATTCTGTTAGTATTGAGTGCTTGGTGCTCTGATTTTTACTGTGTTTGCTGTGATTCCCTACAGCTATATAGGGGTTTGTTATGTGAAACTGTGAGACAGACCTTTTCTCCCTCCTTCACTTCCCTTCTCTTTCCATCTCTCCCTTTCTTCTTTCCTTCCTATTGAATGTCCTGGCAATGTGCTGTATTCTGGAGATTCAAAAATTAATAGTTGATTATTATTGCTTTTAATCTCTCTCTTGTGTGTGTATATATATCTGTTCATGTGCTGACTATGGGGACATGGCTGCCATAGCCCATGTCTGGAGGTCAGAGGTCATAGGTCAGTCTTGGGTGTCAGTCCTCATTTTCCCCTTGGTTCCAGGCAGGGTCTGTTGTTTGTCTTGGTGTGCAGCAGGCTCTTTGATCTGTGTGATTCCCGGTACTCTCCTGCCTCCCCAGTCCATTTCATTTCAGGTACACTGACAGTCCAAACACACACTACATGTGTGTCTGCGTTTAGAAGGGCCTGGGGATCCAAGTTCAGGTCTTCATGCTTGCTGCTCACCGAGCCATCTCCCCAGCCCTTACTTCATGATTACCCTTTTTTTTTTGGTTAATTTTTATTTATTTATTTGAAAGTGACAGACAGAGAGAGAAAGAGGCAAATAGACAGGGAGAGAGAGAATGGACATGCCAGGGCCTCCAGCCACTGCAAATGAACTCCAGACACGTGCGCCATCTTGTGCATCTGGCTAGCATGGGTCCTGGGGAATCAAGCCTCGAACCAGGGTCCTTAGGCTTCACAGGCAAGCGCTTAACCGCTAAGCCATCTCTCCAGCCCATGACTCCTAAGGGACTTGCTGCTAAAGAAAGTAGATAACCATGGGAATGTATACCTAACAGCGTGATGGCTGTAGCATGGAAGCATGTGGAGGGCACAGATAAGGCAATTTCACTAAAGAAATACTGGCTTTAACATGAGGAAAATCACAGTGGAGACTCTTAAAATACTAAATTAGCTTTACTGTATGACACAGCTGTACTGCTCCTGGGAATTACCCAATGGACTCTAAGTCAACATTTCACAGAGATACTTACACATCAGTGTTTATGCAGCACTATAGTTAAGTTATGGAACCAGCCTAGAAGTCCGTCAACAGAAGAATGAATAGAGAAAATGTGGTATATAGATAATGAAATTTTATTCACTATAAAGGACAAAACTTGTCACTTGCCAGAAAATGGATACAACTGGAGATGATTGTGTTAAGTAAATTAAGCCAGCCTCAGAAAGACAAATATCACATATTTTTCTCATTTGTAGCTCTCAGATTTTACCTAAAAACATAAAATCATACAGACACACACACACACACACACACACACACACACACACACACACACTGAAAGTAGAAGTGAAGCCGTCTTGAAGGCAGAAAGGGGTAGTAATAGGTGAGGGTGTAAAAGGAAAGTGGGGTAGGTAAGGGGGAAATTGTGCTCATGCTGTATTATGTACCTGTATGAAAGGTCCCTATGTAACCAGGCACTAAGAACAGTGAATATATGCCAATTAAAAACATACTTGTGGACTGGAGAGATGGCTCAGTGGTTAAAGGCACTTGCTTGCAAAGCCTGACAGCCTAGGTTTGACTCCCCAATACCCACATAAAGCCAGATACACAAAGTGATGCATCTGGAGTTCTTTTGCAGTGGCAGGAGACCCTGGTGTACCCATTTTCTCTCTCTCTCTCTGTTTCTCTTAAATAAATAAATATTTTTTAAAAGCACTTGCTTGGAGGCCTTTTATGTCTCAGACACTGTGCTAAGCTCTTGGTATACTGCTGAACAGAATACAGACGCACCTCTCGGGAGACAGACGTCAACGAAATAGCTACACAGGTGTCAGTGCTGCCCAGGCACCATGGGAGTGTGGGCTGGGGGAAGGGCTTCCCGGAAGAAGCAACGCTTGGGTTGAGGCTGAATGCTGTGTGGCAGTCAGTGAAGCACGAAGAGAGGAAAGAGCATCCCAGGCAGATGTCCCCAGTGCGCCCAAGTGTCCTCAGTTTCCTTGAAATGTAAATGTCATGTGTGAGGATCACTTCACGTTGATCTCATGTCTGCTGGAAGAAGAAACTGCCCAGGAAGAA
The DNA here is from genome assembly GCF_020740685.1 of Jaculus jaculus. NCBI lineage: Eukaryota > Metazoa > Chordata > Mammalia > Rodentia > Dipodidae > Jaculus > Jaculus jaculus. Next base: position 24,425,590 of record NC_059108.1, on the reverse strand, counting down.
AGTCCCACTTGCTTTGGCCGCAATAGCCTGATTTACAGGCAAGAGAGAGGTCTTATCTATTGTGTGAATTGAAGGGTGTGGAACACATCTCTTCTATGATTCATTTCTTAGGATAGCAATTTCTCTCGCAAAGGCATCTTATAAAATCAAGAAGGTACAATTTATAATCCATTAGCAAGAGTGAGTGGAATGGACTACCTTTTTTGTGTTATTTTATCATATACATATATCATATATATTATTATTACAGATTATACTCTTTGATTCCCTCACTGAAGCTCCTGTTACCCTGGAGGCCCACCTCAGTGAGGTTAAGATATTCGCTGTGGGTCATGAGGGCCTTAGTCAGTCCCTGTGGAGTAGTGGGGGGACTGCCTTAGAAGAATATTCCTACCCACTCTGTGCCTCTTCCCACAATGTTCCCTGTGCCATGGCAGGCCTGTTGTCAGTCTGAGTTAGTGTTGAATTCTTTGTAGCCTCTGGATTTCTGCTTTCATAGGTTTTGATTGATCACCGTATCTGTCACCATCACCCTGGAGCTGGTTGTCAGGCTAGCAGTAAGAGCAGAGCTCATGTCACTGCTTCCACTGCAAGTTCTCCTGGGCCCCGGCAGATGCGCTGGAGGTGGCTAGTCTCATGGTGGAGGGTCAGCTACCTTCTTGTCTTATTGGAGAAAGAAAATGACTGCAAAAGATTTGCTGGGGGATGGGAGGAGTGAAGAGAAATTAAAGGAGGATGAAACCTTAAAATGGTGTGCACCTGTTCAAAGGGAAGAAAGGCCATGGAGAAGAGTGGCACAATTCTCCAGACCTAAGGAGGGTGGGGTGAAAAGAAAATATTGAAAACTGAAATGATTGGCATGAATTCTCTAAATATAGCAGAAGCCTACCAGACAGATGATATTTAGCAAACCAATAGTAAGTAAAGATTCTACCTTGCAAAGCCAGGTGTGGAGGCTGCGACGGGAGGATTGACCTGAGTTTGAGGCCTGCCTGAGCTGCACTAGTCAATAAAAGCAATAATCAGAAAATCTGCTTGGCAAAAATCTACTCAGTACGACTTTCTGACCATGACCACCTGGATGGAGTGAATTACCTTTCCTTCTCTTCTCTCATCTCCATGCTCATCTCTGCTTCTGCAGACGTCACACAGCGCACTGTCTGCGTGTCCTTGACTCTTAGTTTTGGAACTACTTACGACTGGACTTATTCTCCCAGGACACTCAGCATCCAGTGCAATACCTAGGATTTATTACTTCTGGGATGTGTGTGGCGGGGGAGATAGGGAGCTGAGAATTAAGAATTGAGAGGGGGAAGGCTGAAGAGATGGCTTAGTGGTTAAGGTGCTTGCCTGAAAAGCCAAAGAACTCAGATTCAATTCCCCAAGACCCACATAAGCCAGATGCACAAGGTGATGCATGTGTCTGGAGTTTGTTTGCAGTGGCTGGAGGCCCTGGTGTGTCCATTCTCTCTCTCTCTCTCTATCTGCCTCTTTCTCTCAAACAATAAAAACAAAAGCCAAAGCCGGGCGTGGTGGCACACACCTTTAATCCCAGCACTCGGGAGGCAGAGGTAGGAGGATCGCCGTGAGTTCAAGGCCACCCTGAGACTACAGAGTTAATTCCAGGTCAGCCTGGACCAGAGTGAGACCCTACCTCGAAAAAAAAAAAAAAAAAAAAGCCATATAAAAGCCATGTGGAAAGTAGAGCAGGCATGGTATGTGTGTACCTATACCCAAACACAAATATATATATATTGTATATATATACCATATATGTATATATACATACATATACATATATATAATAATTTTTTAATACTTAAAAAAGAATTGTGAGGGAATGAAGAAAGTGATTTAGAAAGACCTTAGATAAAAGACAAAAATGTGGGCTGATGGCTAAGTGGTTAAAGGCATTTGCTTGCAAAGCCTGCTTGGCTCTGGTTTGATTCACTAGTACCCACATAGAGCCAGATACACAAAGTGGCACGTGCATTTGGAGTTCATTTTCAGTGGCATGTCCATACTGTTTCTCTCTCTGAAATAAATAAATACATTAATAAGTAAAAAAATATTTTTAAAAATGTTGTAGAGAGCAGATAGGGAAAGGAATGTCAAATTTAAAGAACTATGATAACACCAAAAAGGGGCCTGACCCAATTTGGGTAATAAGAAGTTTCCCAAGGGAGGGATACTGAGCTGAAATCTGAAGGGTGGCCAGGTACTGACCAGATAAGAGGGAGACACCCCCCAGGAGCAATCTAGGAAAGAGTCTGATGATTTCACAGATAGAATGTAAAACTAACAGGAATTTATTATTTCATTCAACAAGTATTATATTCCAGACATTACTCTGGCTTTGGAGACACAGTTATAAACAAGAGATCTCAATATTCAAAGGATTTACATTTTAGAGGAGGGAGACAGATAATAAATAGCAAACCAATAACATGCTGGTGGCATCAGACAAAAGTGACAAGAATGTCTTCTAGGTTTCTAGATAGGACAACTGGATGATGCTGGTATCTTGTTGAGGCAAGAAGTGCTGAAGGAGGGCCAGATTCATCCCGGCAGAGCAGGGTATTCGAGGTGCATCCGAGAACAAGTGAATATTAACTAGTCAGTTATACACGAGGGTTCGACTTTCAAAGTTGTCTGGGTCTGAGGCATTTTAGGAGTCAGTAACATCTAAATGACAATTAAAGCCACAGGAGTGTGTAAAACTGAAAAATACAATGCAAAGAGGTTCTATTTACATAAGTCATAGGATGAATGGTGTCTTCCAGAATTATGTAGAGGGATGGTCATGGATGGAGACAAGAGGATCAATGGAGAGATGATAAGAGAGGAAAAGTGAGCTTTTAGGACCAAATCTGGAAGAACATCAAAATCTAATAGTCAGTCTAAGAGGGAAAAGACAGTAAGGGAAGGTGGGGAGGACCAGGAGGTATCTGGGGAGAGGGAAACAAAGTGAAGCATGTCATGGAAATGAGTGGAATGGAGGGCTTCAAGGATGCAGCGGCCAACAGAGCCGAAAGCTACTTAGAAATCCTGTAAGTTAAGTACTGGTGTGATGGTTAATCATGATGGTCAGTTTGGTGGGGTTTAGAACTACTTAGGAGACACACTTCTGGGTGTGTCTGTGAGGGTATTACCACAAGGGATTAAACAAGGAGGGAAGATCTTCCCCGAGTGTTGTGGCACCATCCCATGTGCTGGGGTTCAGGTCTGAACAAAAAGGAGAAATTAAGCTGAGTGCCAGCATTCACCCCTGTTTCCTGACTCTGGACACAATGTGAGCAGCCAGCTCACAGTCCTGCTTCCACGACTTCCTTCCTGTGTTAGTGAGGGCTCTCTAGAGAATGAGTATATGTTATAAAGGGGATTTCTTAGATGGACTGATGTGATACGAGCTGGGCAGTCTAACGATGGTTGTCTGGGGGCTGGCAAGTCGGAGAATCTGGTAGCCGCTCAGTCCACAAGGCTGGACGCTTAGAAGGACTCATTCAGGCATGGAAGGCCTGGAGGCTTCCTGGAGAGCTGCTGGGCTTCAGTTCAGGTAGGAAGGCTGAAGAAGCTGGGCTCAAGGTAGCAACAAGGTAGATGCACGCACCAGTGAGTAGCCTGGGCAGCCAAGTGACAGACCCTGTGTTCTCCTAGAACTTCTCTCTCTATAGTCCACGCTGGAAGGCAGGCTCATGCCAGCCTTTCCTCTTTCTACCAATTCTTCCTAAATACCCTCCCAAGACCTGCCCAAGACAAGTGTCTTTCAGTGATTCCTAATCTGACCAAATTGACCCTCGAACTTGGCTGCCATACTCTTCACAACGAATGTGAGCCCCAGTAAATCCTTTCTGAAAGTTGCTGTGGTCACAACCAGGAGAAAAGTAACCACCACAACTGGCCTTGTGTCTGTCTCCATTGCCTTGGAGCCTTCAGTACAAGCTAAGGTTCTCAGGGGTATCAAGAGTGATGTGGAAGAAACTGAGGAATGAGCAGGTGAAGGCATGTACACGAGCGTGTCCTGACACCATGGCATTTAAACGATGTGCCCACCTGGCTGTGTGGGCTAATTTTCCAGTTTGGGCAGATCAGCTCCAAGGGAGGTGAAAGCTATACAAGAACCCCAGTTGGGAAGTTAGAGGTGCTTAGGTTTCCCAGAGCACGTTTGTCGCCTTTTTCTTTCTCTGCCCTTTTCTTCTCTGGAATATGACATTGATTAGAATGCCAGTGTCTGAGGTGACGACAGGGGAGTGTTGGAAAAGGGGCTGGAATTTCCAGCACACACATTGAGTTGATTCGACTGGTATATTTGAACAGCATGAATAAATTGGGAAAACATGGCGCAGACCACACAGAACTTTTGGAAGTTCTCCCACTGATGTAAGAGTTATATTTCTCAAACCTTTTGTTTAAATATACTCTACCATCCTTGCCCAGTGTATCTGCTATTCTTTAAGGAGTGCCAATCTTGTGATCACTCCTAACTCACGATGTTTCTTGGCCTCTCCAGTGGAAAGGCATATGTGGGAAGTAGCATTGCGTAGGTGAGGGGTAGTTAGGGAAAGAGTCTGGGAAGCTGACTGGCTTTAGGACCTGCTTGTTGGGACTGGCAGCAACTCCTGCCCTTGCCCCCATGGCCTCAGTCAGTGACCACTGCCTTTCAGTGCAGGACTAGACACCAAGGTCCCGCCTTCTGAGTCTACGTCCAGCATAGAGCTGCCCTTCAGAATGTTCTTCAGAAAGAGCCCTGAGATTGGGACTCACACAAGGTCAGGAAAGGGCCTTTCAATTCTATTTTTAGAAACACTTTCCAAGAAATTGAATAATCGCTTCTAGAAATTATTGTGCCATTCACATTGGCTTGAGACAGTCAGTTGTCAAATTCAGTGCATATCATAACAGAATTCACTGGAAGGAAAATAAGGTAGCAACAGCCTTTCCAAACAGTGTGCCTGGCACTAATTATTGCTTTCTCTTTAATGCCTTTATGTGCCCAGTCTAACATGTTTTAACCTCATACAGCATACATTAACACCAATCATTAACTTCTCATTCACATAAAGCTATGTACTCAAGGAATTCACCACTAAACACATCCCAGCAATGTTTAAAAGAGTGAACAACTTCACTCTTTTATTTATTTATTTATTTATTTATTTATTTATTTAAGAGTGACAGACACAGAGAGAAAGACAGGTAGAGGGAGAGAGAGAGAATGGGCGCGCCAGGGCTTCCAGCCTCTGCAAACGAACTCCAGACGCGTGCGCCCCCTTGTGCATCTGGCTAACGTGGGACCTGGGGAACCGAGCCTCGAACCGGGGTCCTTAGGCTTCACAGGCAAGTGTTTAGCCGCTAAGCCATCTCTCCAGCCCCAACTTCACTCTTTTAAAGTAACTCTGCACACAAACACTTGATCAGTTGGAAAAGTATAGAATATATACTATGAACTGTAGTATGAAACAAAAGCTTAACCAAAAGGAGGTAGTATGCGTTTCAATCCCCCCTGCTATGACTTGGTATGGCTTCCTTTTCAAAGGTTCATATGCTGGAAGCTTAGTCCCCAGGGATGGAGTCTAGCTGGAGGGAGACTAACTGATAGAAGGGATGGTGTCACTCTTGGAAGGGATTAGTGTAGGCCTCTGAGACCCAGCTTGGCTCCTACAAGAACATGTTGTGATAAAAAGAGAAAGATTCGTCTCTCTTTGCGCTTTGGTGTCCTGTCTCATCCTGTGAGCTCTTCTGCACATACTCCTGACATCGCCATTGTGAGATTATTTGTTATGTGGTCTTGAGTAGATTCCAGCACCATGATCTTGAACTTTCACCCCTGTGGGCCAAATAAACTTTTTTTTCTTTTCTTTTTTTTTTTTTTGTTGTTGTTTGTTTGCTTGCTTTTGTTTTTTGGGGTAGAGTCTCACTCTAGCCCAGGCTGACTTGAATTCACTATGTAGTCTCAAGCTGGCCTTGAACTCACAGTGATCCTCTTACCTCTGCCTCCCAAGCTTTGGGATTAAAGTCATGTGCCACCATGCCTGACCAAATAAACTTCTTTATAATGCACCCGGTCCTATCTGTTTTGTTACAGAAATATAGAATATACTAAGACACACACACAGGCTCACTGGGAGCAGCTCTGCCCAACTATCACCTCACCCTCCCAGCTTGACATGAATTAGTGGTTTGAAAAGCTCTGGGGATGGAACTCCTTTTGACTCCTTGGGAGCAGTAAAACTTATTAGTAATATTCATCATAGAATAAAGGTATTAAAACTTACACTTTTCCAAGGTTGAAATTTCTGCTTGTGTGTGTGTTGGGGGGAGGGGCACTAAGGCCTGTTACTATTGAAAACGAATGCCAGATGCTTAGGCCACTTTTTGTGTCTGGCTTATGTGGGTGGCTTGGGATTGAAACCAGGCTGGCAGGCTTTGCAAGAAAGCACCTTTGACTGTTGATCCACCTTCCTAGCCCCATACATTGTCTATCTTAACAATGCAAAGCTCTGAAGAGTAAGTGCTATGCTTTTAAGGAACATTTGGAATGTCCCTTATAGCAGCAACTAGCATGGCGGGCTCTTATTATCACTGTTACTTTTACCACACTGGCCATTTGTACTATGTCTTTGAATGGTCAGGAGTTTCAGGGCTGGGAGCTTTAGTTGGTTAAGTCTGTGATGGATAAGCCACCAATCAGTTGGACTATTGCAGGTAATACTGCTGGAGTAGTTTGGGGATGATGCCCCCGTGGGTGCCTTTATATAGAATTACAGCCATTTGGAAAAATCCCAGGCACTGCAAGGAATCCATTGATCTATCTGGTTACAAGTATCAGATTTTTTTTTTTGCATGTGTGTGCATGTGTATGTATCTGAGTGCATGTGTGTGTGGGGCACACATGAATTGTATGTTCATGTGCACATGGTGGCCAGGGCGATCTCAGGTGTTATCCTCAGGCACTGTCCAACTCTTTTTGAAACCAGTTCTCTCCTTGTCTTGGAGCTAGACCAGTTGGCCAGCAAGGCTCAGAGATCTATCTCTCTGTCTACCCTGTGTTGGGGTGTTGCACTTAGCTCCTCATTGCTGGGGCAAAATCCCCAACCAAAAGCAGCTTAGAGGAGGAAAGGGTTTATTTCAAGGGGACTTTCATCATGGCAGGGAAAGCATGGCAGGTCTGAGCAGGAAGCCTGGGTCACATCTGCACAACAATGGGAAAGAAGAAGTCTGAGTGAGCTGGTGCTGAATACACGGTGGGTGGGACTAAGAAACCTCCAGGTATGCTGCCACTGACACACCTCCTCAGAATGCTCCACCTCCCAAAGGTCCAACTGGGAATTGAGTATGAGGCTTAATCACAAGCATGAGTCTATGGGGGACACTCCACTTTCAAACTATCACATTCTGCCCCAGCCCCCCCATAAACTCATGACTATCTCATGATGCAAAGTGCATTCAGTCCAAGCTGGAAAGTTCCCTAGTCTTTACCAGTCACAGTGTTGCTCAAAAGTCCAAAGTCTCATCTGAGACCCAAAGCAGTCTGCTAACTGTGAGTCCTGTAAAATCAAAACATGAGTTATATACTTTCGACACATGAGAGGGTTAACATTCCTATTGCCAAACAAAACAAAACAAACAAACAAACAAAAAACCCACAAAGGTGTAACAAGGAAAGCTTAGACTAATGCAGGATTGAAAACCAGTAGGGCAAACATCAAATCCTGCAGCTCTGGACTCATGACGAAATCCTCTCATCTCTAAAATACCTGCATAACTCCATCCCTCCTGCTGCCCACAGCCAGGGAAGGTCCACCCCAAGCTGGCAGCTTTCCTTGGTGGCTGCTCCATAGTCCTGGCATTTCCCAAATCCTAGGATCTACACTGGAACCCATGGTTTATTTTCACAGCTCCAAATAGTGGCCTCACAGGGCCTCCATGTAGGCACTTCAGCCCTGCCCCACATTGCTCAGTGGCCATCTCCACAACTGTGTGCACTTCCCGACTCGCTTTCCAGCATCTTAATGTTTCTAAACCAGTACTTTTGGGCTAGCTCTGTCATTTTTTTTTTTTAATCCAAGAGGGATAAACCTCAAGGAGCAGGAAACTCCCTCAGTTTTACCTCAGGTCCCCTCCTTTCAGAAGAATCTGAACTTCTGTTGTCCCAGTGCAGAGCAGCTGACCCCTCCTTAATGGTAGTGACCTCTTAGTTGTGCCTGGGATCTGAGCCTGCTCACGTTTCTTCTGCCAACCATACCAGTTCATTACTTTCAAATTCAACTGTGTTTAAGTTCTCAGGATATGGAAAGGGCATGACCAGCCTCTTCTCCCTAACATCACACAAACTGCTTCTAGCCCAGTTTTGAGCAAATCCCTTTGCCCCCTCTGAAACCTCATATATTGAACCTTCATAGCCCACACTTCTCTCTGCAGTTAGTCTTTCACACTCTCATCAGAATGGCCCATTAAGCTCTGCTTCTAAGCACTGCAAGGGTTTTCTAATCCAAAGTTTCAAAACTGTCCATATCCCTCCACTCCAACTAGTTCCAAAAGACCACAAGCCACACAATCAGGTTTATAGCTGCAATGGTCCCACTTCTGTTACCAATATTCTATTGCAGTTACTTTCTTATTGCTGGGACAAAAGACCCAACCCAAGGTAGCTTATGGAGAAAAAGGGTTTATTTAAGCTTGCAGTTTTGAGGGGAAATGTCGTCAGGGCAGAGAGTGCATGGGTCACATCTCCACGTCAATGGGAAAGATGTAGTCTGAGTGAGCTGGTGTTGAATCCCTAGCAGGCTGGACTGATAAACCTCAAAGTCGGCCCCCAAAGACATACCTTCTCTGAAAAGGCTCCACCTCCTAAAGGATCCACCAGTTTGGGATCAAGTATAAGACTTAATCACAAACACATGAGACTATAAGGGACACTCCAAATTCAAACTGCCACACAGGATTGAAAGTGCTTGCCACCATTTCTGGCATTTATGTCAATGCTGAGGATTAAACTTGTATCCTCCATGCTTCCGAGGCCAGCATTTTACTGACATAGCTATTCCCCCTCAAAACATTATTTTTAAAAGCAATGATGTACATAACAAATTGAGAAATTGAACACAGGGAAAGCTCATTCAATATTTAAAAATATTTCATTATTCTATATTTTTGAGTGATATTTGCTGCTTGGATGACCCCCTAGAAAAGCTCCATTTTGGGCTGGAAAGATGGCTTAGTGGTTAAGGCACTTGCCTTCAAAGCCAAAGGACCCAGGTTTGATTCCCTAGGACACACGTAAGCCAGATGTACAAGCTAGCACATGCGTGTGAGTTTGTTTTCAGTGAGCTAGAGGCCCTGGTACACCCATTCTCTCTCTCTGCCTCTTTCTCAAATAAATAAAAATAAATTATTAAAAATAATATATATACAAAGAAAAGCGCCATTTCATATTAGATGGATATTTCTCTCAGGGAGACTGTTTTGGATGGCTCACATCTTTTTTAGGGGACTTGACTTCACATTAGTAGGGGACAAAAGCATCTTAACACCACCCCTTTGGGCTTTGCACCTGATGCCAGTTTTCTTCCTGTTCATAATATGATAAACAAAGCCACATGCTATTTGTGTGGTCAAATTACAGGAAAGAATATCTCACCAAAACAAAAGAAACCCAAGTGAAATGTGGCAAGGCCAGCCTTAACATGGTTTCTCTTTGCTCCCTGTAAAATTTCTCGCAGTAGTCTGAGGCAGCAGATGTGTGCCAGGGGTCAAGCCTGGAGTTCTCTGTTTTCTCTGTGGCTCTCCCGAAGGTAACTTTTAAGTCATCGAGAGAAATTTATTCCAAACACAGAAGTCTTAATTTCCCAAGCCCCTCTACAACCTCAGCTTGGATTCATTGATCTTTGTATACATTCATTCATTGCGTTTTTCACTGGTCTTGGAGTTGTCTGTGTGCATAGACCTGACCACATTCTGAATGATACATTATTCATTCTCCACAATTTCTCTTGATGGCCATTTTTGCTTCTTAAATCCAGCTCATAGAATGCATGACCTGTCTTCAGACAAGTTTATATATATATATATATATGTAAGTAATATATATATAATATATAAATAAATAAACCAAGTTTATATATATAATATAAATATATAAATAATATATAAATATATATTTTACATATATATATATATATATATATATATATATATATATAAACTTGTCTGAAGACATATATATATATCCCGTCTTACACACACACATACACACACACACCCTGTAGCAGGATGGTAGCTAATGTTTTTCATGCTTCATTTTTGGAATGCCACAGAATAAAAGTTGTTAGTGTAAGACATCTCTCTTCTTGAGGAGAACATTGCTTTCCACAGCTGGGAGAGGGGGGTGAACCACCCAAGGGGCATCTAAGTAGGGCTGGAAGAACACCAGTGTGGAGTCCTGGGGAGAGAGGTTCAGGAACAGGCTCCATATGTGAAGGCAATAGAAGGTGTCAGCAAGAGACATAAGTGGGGTCTGTGACTTTCACCCCTCAGGATCCTGGGAGCCATGCCTGTGTGTTAGCTTCCCTGCCGCGAACTGTCTCTACTGTGGAATTGCATAGAACTATTCTAGTGTCATGAGAAAATGCTGAAGTACACTTTCCAACCCTTCAGGCTCTGAGCTATGAACATCCCCGACCACTGTGTGAACGGAGGGAGCTCCCGCATAGGCCCCGTCCTTGTCTTCTCAGACTTCACAGTTACTCCCATAACTGTAACCCAATCTGGTCTCAAATGGAGGACCAATCAGTAAGTCCTGGGTCCTTAGGCTTTGTAGCCAAGCACCTTAACTGCTAAGCCATATCTCCAGCCCTAAAATTTCTACTTTTTAAAAAATATTTTTATTTATTTGCAAACAGGGACAGAGAAAGAAACAGAATGAGAGAGAGAGAGAGAGAGAGAGAGAGAGAGAGAGAGAGAGAGAGAGAGAGAGAGAGAGAATGGGTGTTTCAGGGTCTCTCTCCACTGCAAACAAACTTCACTTTATATATCTGGCTTTATGGGGGATTTGAACCCTGGGCCAGCAGGCTTGGCAAGCAAGTGCCTCTAACCACTGAGCAGTCTCTCCAGGCCCTTAGAATATCTACTTCTAATTTGAGTGCTTCCTTGAGAAGTGTGGCTATTTGTTTTTCCCAGAAGTTTTTAATAGGTGACTAAAGAAAAGATTTTCATGGAGCATACATTATTCGGATTAGCAAAATCAGTATGAAGAAACTGAGATAGAAACCAGACAAGGTAGCAAGCCAAAGACAAACTCTATTCACTGAAACCAGCACAGACTATCAGAACCCCAGGAGGTCCACTCCATTCTTTCTTATCAGTCTCTCAATGGAAGTAACCATTGTCATGATCCCAATACCACAGGTTGGCTTCTATGCGCTAGGTGTTGCTATAATAACAACTCAATTTTCAGAGGTTCATATTCTGTCTTGATGCTGGAACCCAGCAATACTCATCTGTGCTTTGCCTGCAGAGTCTGTGTGAAGTTCGGCCTATGGGGGCACTGGAGGGAGACTGCCAGGCTAGTTCCCTCCTCCTCTTGTGAGCACGATTTCAATCTTCTTACTTTCTCACTGTGCAGACACTTCTTTGTTGCTGCACCAACTGAATCCAAGCTGTGGTTTTCATATTACTTGCCAGGCCAGCTTCATTGCACCCCATGGAGACAACAGCACTAGCTGAGCCTTAACATTCTTTTTTTAAAAGAAAAATTATATATGAGAGAGAGAGGGAGAGAGAGAGGGAGGGAGGGAGAGAATGGGTGCGCCAGGGACCCCAGCTACTGCAAATGAACTCCAGACACGTGCACCACCTTCTAGCTTATGTGGGCCCTGGGGAATTGAACCGAGGTCTTTTGGCTTTGCAGGCAAGGGCCATAACCACTGAGCCATCTCCCCAGCCCTTTTCTTTTTCATTTAAATTTTTTTATTATTATTGTTATTATTTTTTGAGATAGGGTCTCACTGTAGCCCTAGGTGGCCTTAAATTCACTACGTTGTCTCAGGCTGGGCTCAAACTCACAGTGATCCTCTTACCTCAGCCTCCTGAGTACTGGGATTAAAGGTGTGGGCTACCATGCCTGGCCATAATACCTTCTTAAGGGTGTGGGTTTCAGCTGCATGAGGCTTTCCTTCAGGGTGGGAGACATCAGCACAAGCTGGTCACTGTTAGTTCTTCAGAAGTCTGGGTTTTAGCTTCATAAGACTCCTCAAATGACTCTTTGTTTCACTCAGACCTATCCCCTTGATATCTACGAATTGTCTTTTTTTTAAATCTTAGTTTTATATACTCAGATTTGTACTTAATAATTTTTAATGTGAAGTGTTCTTTCTTCAAATAGCTTATAAGATTTCTGCTTCCTAAGTGATAGGCTGAAAGTAGAATTCTTTGTTCTCATGATAGCCTTATCTTTCTGTACAAGGTCAGGTGGGTTATTGTGTGTCTGTTGGTTTCTTACCAGAAGTACATTGTCCCTTGTATGAGCATTAAAATCCTAACTGTGGGATGCTGAATATTTTCTTTAGCAGGAATTTGATTGGAGAAAGTCTGATTTTCTAGAATATTTATTCCAAAATATGCTATGATAGGGCATCATACACAATACCAAATTATATATTATAGTTGTCCTTTAATTGTACTTTTTTTTTGAGATAGGGTCTCATTCTAGTTCAGGCTGAACTGGAATGCATTATGTAGTCTCAGGGCGGCCTTGAACTCATGGCAATCCTCCTGCCTAGCTCTGCCTCCTGAGTGCTAGGATTAAAGACTTGTGCCCCCACTCCCCCACTTCATACTGGTTTTGTAAACATTTTTTTATCTTATATTTCTGATAATATGATACAATATTAATAATGCTGGTATTGTGTGTTACTATAGTCCTAAGGTACTCAGGAGGCTGAGCCCAAGAGTTTGGGGTAGGACTAAGAACATACAGAGAGACCCAGCTTTCAAAAGAAAGAAAAAGGGGCTGGCAATATGGTTCTGTGGTTAAAGGCTCTGGCCTGCAGAGTCTAATGGCTCAGGTTGGATTCCTGAGTACCCAAGTAAAGCCAGATGCACCAATATGGCTCATGCATCTGGAGTTTGTTTGCAATGGCAAGAAGTCATGGCCCTCTCTCTCTCTCTCCTTGCAAATAAAAAAAAAAAAAAAAAAAAAAAAAAAAAAGAGGAAGGAAGAAGCAAGGGAGGAAGGAAAACAGAACTTAACACCTAGAAAGGTCTGTATAAAAAGCATGATGGTCAACTCCACTATTTACAGCATATAGAAATCTTGGTTCTTTGTGTGATAGGAGGTTACCAGAAAGATATCCAAAGAGGTTGCATCTTAATGTTTTCACATGTACATCACAACGATATGAACGCTCCTGAGATGTTTTGTTGCATCTCGCAGCTTAGCACCCCAGGGCAGGAAGTTGCTATGGGAGGGTGCGCATAGAGCCTTGCTGAATGGCAGCACATGCATGTGCCCACACATGTACTATTGCAGGAGTCCTGACTCCAGTGTTCGGAGCATCCCGCACATCTCTTACCCAAGTTCAAAATGACCCTCACAGGAATGCCTTCCCTAAACATCCATTTTGGCTCTGATTTGAGCTTAATTATCTTAATCACAGCATTGTCTACGCAATTCAGAAACGAGACTTGTCAAATTGCCAAAGCCTAAGGCTACAGTCTTCAGTGCCAATGCATATTGCATGGGATATAGTCATTGTGGGAGGCAAGGTTTTTGCTTGCCTGCTATCTTCATGGGTGCCTTGCCTTCCCAATTCTCTGTGTTGTTGACCACAGCAGCTGGATCCTGAGGTGGTATGTGATCCAAGCTTGGCCTATCAAAGTGCCCCATGCACCTGACTATAGTCATGTCTGAGTGGAGACTGGACTCAGCCAGTTTGAGCCTGTTCTTGTTGGAACTGACTGGGATAAGGTATGATTTATTTTTGCTAGGTTTCTTTTCATAAAGACTATGAGTCTAGGGCTGGAGAGATGGCTTAGTGATTAAGCGCTTGCCTGTGAAGCCTAGGGACCCTGGTTCGAGGCTCAATTCTCCAGGACCCACATTAGCCGGATGCACAAGGGGGCGCACGTGTCTGGAGTTCGTTTGCAGTGGCTGGAGGCCCTGGCGTGCCCATTCTCTCTCTCTAACTGCCTCTTTCTCTCTGGGTGTCTGTTGCTCTCAAATAAATAAACAAAAATTAAAAAAAAAAAAGACTATGAGTCTAAAGCTGACAGTTGCTGGCTACCTCCCTCACTTCTGGGAGAGACAGACCTAGAAAGAAATCCAAGCAGTGAAAGCAGAATCAAGAGGATGGAGGAAAAGAAACAGACTCCTGATCATGTCATTTGTACCCCAGGAATGTTTCAAACCAGAAACGCAGTGCCTCTATGGATGAAATGCCAATAAATTCTTATGAAAAAACAAAAAAAACCTGGTTTAGTTAGATTCTCAACTTGCAATTGAAGAAGTCCTAACTAATATGGTTGTATTGATTTTCACCATCTGTAGTTTTTCTGCAAACCACTTATATTCATCAGATTTCAGATGCCAGTCAAGTTGAATTATCTGACTGGGCTATCAGAATTGAGCTTAACTCAACATTTGTTAAATCTACATGTATAATATAGATGTGGTGAACTGATATTTTATCTATAAATGATTCTTTTGAAAAATTATCTATATTATAGAGATAAAATGATTATTGGGGTCTCCGGTTAATAGGGACATTGGTAAGTATTTCACATAAGCCCTTTAAGACTCCTAGATCTAAGTAGATTTTGTTTTCAGCATAATAGTTGACAAAAACCTGATGGGTTTATTCTTTTATGTGCTCAGGTTACAAATACACTTCATTCATGCAATGTTGACAGCCAATATGCTAGCGTTTTAATGTGGTAATTCTTAAAATATTAAAAATCATTAAAGCCAGCATGGGCTTGGTGGAGCATGCCTTTAATGTCAACACTTGGGAGGCAGAGGCAGAGGCAGGAGGACTGCTGTGAGTTGGAGGTCAGCCTGATACTAGAGTGAGTTCCAGGTCAGCCTGACTAGAGTGAGACCCTACCTCGAACCCACCCCCCAAAATAATGACAATAATAAGTTATGTAATGTACACATTGTTAATGAGAGTTATTAGGCTTTCCAATAAGTATACATACCATCAAATCAGACCTATTTTAGCTATTAATTGACTGCAGCTTCTCTTCCCCTTTCTTTGTATAATGCATACTGGAGCCCTTCCTTAAGTTGTTCCTTCCACCATAACTTGTTATTCTCTCCTTTCAGGGTATCATTTGTTTATTTTTAAGTAACTTATTTATTTATTTGTTTGAGAGTGATTGTGTGTATGTGTGTGTGAGAGGCAGATAGAGAGAATGGGCATTCCAGGGTTTCTAGCCACTGCAAACAAACTCCAGATGCATGTGCCACTTTGTGCATCTAGCTAGTACGTGGGTACTGGGGAATTGAAACTGGGTCCTTAGGCTTTGCAGGCAAACGCCTTAACTGCCGAGCCATCTCTCCAGCCCTCATGCTATTATTTAAAAACAGCTTTAATCAAAACTAAAGATGTTACAAGTCAGCCGTATGGAAGCCAACTTCTTTGTTAGTTAATATATGTATATAAAACATGTAAGTTAAAAGAATAGGGAGTTTGGGCAAAAGTACACTGTGGAGGTGGATAATGGTGTACCCAGAAGCCGTAGGTTGTTACAGAAAAAAATTTAGGGCCAGGGCTGGGATAGCTTCCAAGAAGTAATACAGAGAAGATCCCGAGGCTCCCCAAACAACACAGGCAATTGTTAAGGCTCTTGTTTGCTCACCAGAAATAGCCAGTAAGACTCTGTTGTTGAAGACTCCACATGCTTCAGTTGCAGGGCACTGAGAAATCAAGCTGAAGCTGAGCTGCAAGCCTCTCTGCAGACTAGTCGTCATAGTGATGGAAAGTACTGTTCAGCCTGCTTTAGAAGAAGACTATCTGTGGTCTTAACCAGCAGTGGACCCTGCAAGCTACATACCTGGCCAGCTAGGCAAGATGTGCCCACTGGTGCAATAGTGGCATATCTGTTATGGGGGCAACCAACTGCTCTCTGATTGGATATGAGGCCTGCTCCATGAGAGGAGATTTCACGCCTGTGCTGAAAACCTGGTCAATAAGCCTATGACTGTGAAGTCATAAGCCTTAGCAAGGAAGCTGCTTTGAATAAGTGGATATAATATGCCCACCAAGTAACCCTCTAAATATTTATGCTCATGCTCACATATTAGTGCTCTTCTCACTTAAAAATTTTAATTATTTTTTATTAAATTTAAAGAAAGAGGGAGAGACATAGAGAGAGAATGGGTATGCCAGGACCTTCAGCTGCTGCAAACAAACTCCAGATGCATGCATCTTGAGCATCTGGCTTATGTGGGTACTGGGGACTTGAATCTGGGTCCTTTGGCTTTGCAGGCAAGTGCCTTAACTGCTAAGCTGTATCTCCAGCCCTTCTTTATGCTTAAGAATCGTCTTAAAAATTTTTTTTTTTTTTTGCTTTGGCTTTTGGTTAAAGAAGTTCCTCTTTTCAGATGGTGGTGACTTCTGGGGAAATACAAAACTCATTGAAGTGTTGAAAAGAAGGGAAAATTTAGTGTTCAGCTCTAAATGACACATCTCTAGCACATCCTCCAAGGCTCAGGGGCCATTGTGGAAGAGGTGGTGGAAAGGATGTAAGAGCCAAAGGATGGGGAAGAGTGCTTTCGAATGCTGTCTTCTAGTCACAAAGTGGTCTTTGCATTCATGACCCCACAGTGGCTGCAGTAACCTGCACAAGACCTGCATAAGACTGGGTTCATGAATAGATCGGTATGGGTGATGTCGAAAAAGAAAAAAGACATCAAAATAGAAGGAATAGTAGGAAAGAAGAAGGGCTTTAGTTGAGGGGGAGACAAAGGAGAGTAGTGGGAGGAGATTATGTAAATTTTGACGTGTTTAATTAAAAAAAATTTTTGTTTTGATTTTTGAGGTACGGTCTCACTCTAGCTCATGCTGACCTGGAATTCACTATGGAGTCTCAGAGTAATCTCGAACTCATGGCAATCCTCCTATCTCTGCCTCCCGAGTGCTGGGATTAAAGGCATGTGCTACCATGCCTGGCTGTTTTTTATTTTTTTACATAAAATGTTCAACCATTTAAAATTTAAAAATGGCTTTACTGAGATAGAACTGACATGCCATAAATGCACCCATATAATTCAATAGCTTCCATATATGTGTGTGTGTATATATATATGTATCTCTATATATCTATATATGTATCATATGTCTGTATATATGTATAAATATGTAATGTAATATGTATATAATAAAATATAATGTAATATGTAATATATATGTAATATATATGTCTTACTGTGTCCTGTTTTTTCTTTCATTGAGCTTGCCAAATTATGTTACATTTTTATGCAAATATGATTCCAATTTTGCAGCAAAAATAATGTGTATATTGGAAAAGCAAAACCCAAAAGAAGGATATGGTTAGTTTTGATCAATTTTTCTGTGTTTCCTAAAATTTCTTCAATGATTATGATTATTTTAACACACAAAATGGACACCACTTTAAACATAGTCATCAAGTATAAATATATGAGCTAATCTTATCAATGTAATGTTAGGCTGAAAAGAAGCCCCAAAGCATCCCAAATATGACATACTTTCATAGTACGGAAGCTAACCAAAATGAAAAATACAATTTTGGTGAATGAAAATAAATGCAATAAAACTATGTGAAACAAAAGGAAGGAATGGTCGAACATGAGTGACGGAAGCATGCCTATTTCACATGGGTGGAGCCAGGTGGTTGGAATGGAGGCACCAGATCACAGTTAAATAGAAGATAATATTAGGAATCTAGCTCTTGTTTTTGGTCAAGTAACAGTTAAAATGATAAACAGATAGATATACTCAGGCTATATTTACAAAGACCTTCAGCTTCCTCATTAAAGTTGTCGGTCTTGTGGATTACTTTTTTTTTTTTTTTGCAGTAGCTTTTATAGCAACAAAGTTCTAAGTTCACCAGGCCAGAATTGAAGGCCCATTTCTCCCAAAGCTATCTCTGCATCTTCCTTCTTTTGAGAGGAGCCAGGGTGTGATGAAGGGTCAATGTGTGATGGATGGCTTCCTTCCTGACCTGGGCTGTTGAGGGGGATCCGTTCTGACTGCCTGTGCCTTGTGCTGGCTGAATGGTTGTTTTCCATGCTCTCCCTGGTGTGGGTCATCCACCAGTGCTCAGGCATTATCAGGCCAGGTACCTTGTTGGCAACAGCATATCCACACTCACCTTGTACCTGACTGGCAACCAGGGAGGATAAGAAAAGGATGTAGTTGTAGGCTTCAAGACTTGACACCTGTTTCCATCCGTGCGTGAAGAATGTCAAGTGGCTCCTTGTTTCATGGTGCTCCCGGAGTCGGTTCAGTTATTGTCACCCTGTATTTCCTTATGCACAGCTACTCCCTTGTCTCGGTCCCTCGTCTCTGTCTCTTGAGATGACAAACTTCTGAAGGGAAGAAGCATACAGCTGACAAAATGCCCTGGAGTAATCTTTCTTTCTTTAAAAAGAATATTTTATTTATTGATTGATTTGACAGAGAAAGAGGGAGAGAGAGACAGAGACAGAGAGAGAGAGAGAGAGAGAGAGAGAGAGAGAGAGAGAGAGGGAGAGAATCGGCACACCAAGGCCTCCAGGCACCACAAAGGAACTCCAGATGCATGCGCCCCCTTGTGCATCTGGTTAACGTGGGCCCTGGGGAATCGAACCTGGGTCCTTTGCCTTTGCAGGTAAATGCCTTAACCGCTAAGCCATCCCCTGCAGCCCATCTTTCTGAATTTAGAAGCAGGCCTCCGAACGGTCACCAGCACTCCCCACTCAGTACCCTCTCTACACAACCATGAGACCCTGGCTCTGAGAGGTTGAATGCTGAGGGACACCGGTTCTCTCCCTTTCTTTCCTAGTATGCTTTCCATCATATCTTACAGTTTGAGGTATGTTTTACATGTAGAGAAATGTAGTTTATCAAACCTCTAATGCTCATTTCATGACTTTCATACTGACTAATTTAAAAATGAATTTAAAGTTGTTTATCAAATTATAATACCATAAAATGTGGTAAACAAGGTAAAAAGTTCAGGAAATGCTTGGAAGTAAGAGTTTGGGGTAAGTGAGTCTCTGAGGGAGCACAGTTTATGTATTATGAATATCCTAGTCTCCAAGATGACGGGAAGCTTGGGGGTGTCCGTGTGTGTGCGTGCGTGTGTCCATGCATGCATGTGTGCATGTGTCAAAAATAGTGAATGCCTGCAGAAACACAAATACAATGCAGGCTCCCTTTACATAACAGAACTATTACTGAGAAGTTGTCTAAGCGTCAAAACAAATCCTATGTTGTGCTGGATATATACGCAGGGTCTGCAAACTTCATTTGAGAAGTCATGTTTAATTTCCTGACAAGTTTGCAAAGCCTAAGGCCCAGAGTGCTGGAGACACCTGACAGGGAAGTCCACGGTGAAGGCTGAGGGAGAGAGAAATGATAAGACGTGGCCCTTTCCTTTTATAGTTATTACTTATGGATCCTTCTCCTTGCTCTTCTTCCCTGTTACTGAGCCTCAGCAGCATATCTGGTGAGGAGAAGGGGAGAGGTGTATTGTTGTGAATTGTCAGCTAAGACTCTATGCTGTACTGGGAAGTGGCGGGTACTGTGGTGTCTGGTGGTGAAGGTTGTACTGAATTGGCATCTGTTGATGTGTTGGGTTTCACTGTTTTTTTCTGTCTTTCTGTCCCTCCAAGTTTAATCTTTCAGGACTAATGTTGTTTTTTATTCCCCCCTCAGGGACCTCTGAAAGTTTTTTTCTAATAGGAAGGGGTGGGGGGGTGGAGAGATGGCTTAGTGGTTAAGGCACTTGCCTGCAAAGCCAAAGGACCAGGGTTCAACTCCCCAGGACCCAGGTAAGCCAGATGCACAAGGAAATGCATGCGTCCGGAGTTCATTTACAGCAGATGGAGGCTCTGACACGCCCATTTTCTAGCTGTCTCTTTTTCTCCCTCCCTCCCCCGCTCTCAAATAAATAAATAAAATTAAAATATTTTTTTAAAAAGATTTTTTTTTTAAAAAAAAGGAAGAGGAATAGGGGAATTTGGGGCTGAGTCAGCAGAGTGGAGGAAGTAGTTTGTGGGGAAGGCACCAAGCCACAGCACATAGGTCTCAGCCTCCGCTTTGCAGAAAGCACAGTCACAGGAGATGCCCAGGGTGCACAGACTTGCATAAGATGGTCTTTCTTACTCACCCTGAAGGACTTCTCTTCACTTCTAAGTCTGTACCCTTTGATGATGACTTTGGTTTGAGGACACCTTTACACATTTTTGGAAATCTCTATAATTTGAGTTATGCCAGGCTGTTAGCCTTTTTTTTTTTTTTTTTTTTGGCTTTCTAGGCTGAACTTGAGCTGGAGTTGGGAGATTTCCTCAGATCACATTATTATCTCCAACAGCACCAGGTCATAGGTCTCCGCAGCCCCGTTCTTTCCATGTAAGCCTTAGGCCACTGAAGGTTTTGCGTGCCCTGGTTGGGTATTCACGCAGCCATACCTAGTGGTTCTGACACCGGGTCTGAGGTGTGCTCCCCTCAGGGGCCCTGGACTGCAGAAATTATATTTGCAGCCAGAGAATTTATAATTTGCTACATATGGCCAGCTTTTTCATTTTTATTTTTTTTAAAGCAGCTTTCCTTCTTCCTTTGGCATTTTCCCACACCCACTCCCACTTACAGTTGGCAGCCATCCCAGT